>NC_069661.1:198431590-198734621 GCF_027244095.1 Hemicordylus capensis
AAACAACTGAAGCATCAGTAACTGACTGATATAACCTCAGTTTTACATGAGATTGTTTTGAAAATCATTATATAGCCAGAATGTAACTCAAATGTGCAGGAAACATTGGCAAGCTTTTCATAAACCATTAATGAGTGATTTGATCTGCCTGACTCTGTCCAAATATGAAAGGCAATACAATAGGGATGCTTATTGAGATCAAAGAGTAAAATTGAGTAGAAAAAAAGAAGTGTTATACTTTATTACATGTTTTAAAACCCTTCTGAAGTGCCTAATCATTAAAATAGCTACCATACAAACTTTCTCTTTTTGTCCGGGTGCCTTGCATTTAGAGTCTGTTAATGGCATTCAAACTATGTCCAATGCCCGTTTCAACTGGCTCCATAGTATTTCACTTGGCATGTACAAAAAAAGCATTGATTAACATAGGATTTACTATAAGCAGTGCCAAAAACTATAGAGCACCAAGTGGTTTTATCCTGAATGACAACCTTTTGCTCTTTAGAAGTTGCATTTAACTTCAGGGTCTATTTTGACATTGAAACAGTGGCTGGACATCATACAGTTGTCCTTTAATTTCCTGAGTAGCCTAAAAAAAATCTGAGCTACAAAATAGTTGCAAGTAGTAGGAAACCCTGCATCAAGAAGGGTTTCTCCCCTCTCCCCACCCAATAACCTTGTAACATATAAATTCCAAACTTTGCCCAAACAGGAGTAATCTGTGCCACCCCTCTAAATAGGCATTTTCCAACATAGATATTTTTATAGTATTTTTTATTAGCCCTTTAGACATTTGGGGACGCTTCAGTTTATTTGTCAACAATGCAACAGAGTTAATTAAGTGTGCATGAGAGAGGGTTTAAAATCAATAAGCACAATACGCCAGTAAAATAGACAATCAGGTTAATTGTTAGATTATACAGAATCACAGGACATTCAACAATAAATAAGAATAGGGTATTTCAAAATCTGGTTGAAAAGGGGGGGGGGAATCCCCAGATTGTAAATGGGAAAAGGCATATACATGCTTTGCGTACCTTGTTTCTAAAAGTCATCTATCCACCTCCAGCACAGCTTAGCACAGGCAGTTCAGGACAGCCGTGTTGCCTAAAGCTTGCCTGCACTGTTACAGATCAGCCCTATGCTGCTGCATTTTAAAGTTGCACAAGAGCAGTTGTGCAACATAAAATCTATTTAAAATAATAGACATTGCATTGTGCAATTGCGCTTGTGCAACTTCAATTCACATTACAGAAGCATTCCCTTTGTCGTCCTGAACAATGCATGCAACAAAGCCATTTGGAGAAATACAGTTGCTAAGGAAGACCCAAGAGGCTTCCCTGTATGATACCCAACCATCTGTTTGAATGTCAAAATAGACCCTGCAGTTAAATGCAACTGGCTATATGCTTTGTAAGCAATCTTAAAGAGAAAGAGAGGGAAGATCTTAGAGCCTCTTCCATGGCAATGGAGGACCATATTTATACAAATACAAGACAACTCTGAATTTAAGACAAGCCCCTTAAAAACAGTGGTTAAATGCAGGTTATACCTATATCTATGCAAAAGGAAGAGGACTCAGAATTTAAGATGACCCCCTAGTTCCCATCATCAAAGAACGTGTTTTGGATTCAGGTAAGTACAATACATACCTTCCAACATTTTACCAATGAAATTAGGGACATGCCTATGAAGGGGGGCACAGCCAAGCAACCACCCAGCCACTTAGAGATTTGATTTCTAGAGCCTCTAGTGAGAACGCTGAATCCCAAAGAAAACTGCTAGAGCAACTCATATGAAAAAAAATGGGATCTGGTATTCCCATGAAGCAAAAATAAGGCCAAAACAAGGACAACAGATTTACCAGGGACAGATTCGAGAACATGAGAATTGCCCCTGGTAAATAGGTACAGTTGGAGCTATGTGATGTATTAAGAATGAAGAACAAATGATGATGATCCACCTCAGCTGCCATTTCGGCTCCCTTTTAAGTGTAATGCCTACATTAGCTTGTACTCTAATGGGAATTTGGAAATTCCACTATAGCACTTACAGGACACTAAAAGGTAATACACAAAAATGAACCAGGAAGGGAAGATGATGGCAGAGATCCCACTCATTTCTTGTAGCAACAATGAGCCCTTTCTCGTTATCGGTAAGAAAGGGTTCGTAAGGGCAAAAAGGGTTCATAAGGGAGGAAGCCTTGAAATGCTTACCTCCCCCATAGACGATCTCCTTTTTTTTGTGGGCAGGGAGGTCCCCGGAACTCCCATAGAACTCTGAGTGTGTGGTGCATTATGGGTATTCCCCCAACGCTGGCCAGGAGCAGATGATAGACAAAACAGGGCTATGTGGGCGCTTATAGTCTCCAGAGGCAGGTTTGCCACCGTACCACCACTGGAAGCCGCACAGCTCCTGGTGGTTCACACACACAGCAAAGATCAGGTGAAGGCATCCAAGCCCAGTCTTTGCTGTGCATGTGAACAGCCTCTTCATACAGTGATGTGAAAACTACATTCCTTTATTCCCTCTAATATAACAGAGGGTGGTTCAGTAAAAGTTATCAACCGAGTAATTTGTGTTTTTTGTTCTCTAGGAGCAACACAGGAACAATCCTTTACCCCCACACAAAGAATTATGGCAAAACTCATAGTAATGCCTCTGTCATTTCATGGCTGTTCAATGGAATAACCTGGCTTAGCACCAAGATTTTAAAAGACATCTGTAGAAGATAGCAAATGACAGTTTGGCTCCTTGCTGTGTTTTGCAGAAGACAGGAGTTCTAGGTTGAAATGAAGAACTTGGCAAAGCGAAGAAACTCAAGCAGCTCCTGGCACAGGTACAGCACATGCAGAAATAATTAAGGTATCTCTGAGTGAGCAACCAAATCTCTCTTGAGAAAGTAGAAAGCAGGGGAAGAGCAAACCACAGAAACCACCTGGTCACTTCTGGACAGCTTTGCCTTCAGGCCAATGAAGATGTTTAAGGAATTGTGAACAGGGAGGCAGGGGAATGATGTGAGAATTTGACTCTCTCTTCAAATTTGAGACAAAAATGCCAGTGTGAAGCGCATTAATATCAATAATAGCTGGTATTTTGAAATCTCTCTCTCTCTCTCTCTCTCTCTCTCTCTCTCTCTCTCTCTCTCTCATTGTTATATTGCCTTTCTGCTTGACCAAGGCACCCAAAGTTGTTCACAATATTAAAAATAAGCACTCAAGTAAAATATAATTTACAAAGCAGTGTTGTCTCAGGCCATTGGTGGTCTTTTCAAGAGCTGAGGACAAGAGCTCCCTGGCCTGGGTGTCTCCCTTCTTCCCTTCCTCTCAAGGCACACAGGCCTTTCAGTACCCCTGCGTAGGCAAGTGGAGGGTTGCCCCAATAGTCCTAACAGGCCAGTGCCGGTCTCTATGGAAGCCAATATTATGCCTGGCCTGGGGGCCTCCCTCCCTTGTTCCTTGCCTTCCTCTCAGTGCAAACATGTCCTGATGTACCACTGACCAGATGGGGGAGGGGCTGCCTTAAACATGCAATGATATACAAAATGTGTTCCAAAATTTTCTTAAACATTGAATGCAGTCTGGTATAGTGGTAGGATTGCCATCTTGCAACTTTTGAACTGGATTTTAGACCATTTTTAACCCCCTGCCACTATTTTCTTGTTGGAGGGGGTATCTAGAGTCCTAGCCATGCCACTATAATTTGCCTGCCTCCTCCCATCTGCTTTGCACTTTTCTTCTCAGCTGCTGACTGCTGTCCAGCAGCAAAAGAGAAAGAAAAGGGTTAAAAACCAGCCCTGACTTCTTCCAGCAGCAACTGCTGCTGCATGATTGGCTCTGTGTTGCACTCCTCTCCCATTTGGCATTTGAATGTAATTGCTGAGTGAGGACCTGGAAGTAGAAGCTCATACTCATAGCGAAAATGTCGCTATTTTCCCATTCAGATCTGCTGGACGTATCTCCCTCAAGGAAAGAAAGGTCAAATACCCTTATTTGTTTGGTTTCTTGGTGTGTGATTTCTTCACCTTAGAAGCCACTGAGGTGCTTCACACAATTAGTGTGAAGCACTGTTAGGGTTTGTGTGGGGAGAATGTGCTTAGCCTGATCTCCCCGCACATGGGCAGGAGCCGTGCCTGGGTGCCCAGATTGGCCACCCATATGATTGCCGGCTCCATCAAAGAGCTGGCAGGGGTGGCGGGGATCAGGGGCGGTGGGCCCCCAGAAATCCCAGGATGCCCTGCACATGCACGTGGGGTATCCTGGTGAGACCCCCCAAGGCTGGGAGACTTGTTGGATCCTCCCAGCAGGTGTCTCCACGAGAGTTGTCATGGTGCAAAGCCGCGCCGCACCATGTCACAACCGCAAAAATGCAGTTAACAGAGCAAGTGCTCCGTTAACTTTATTTAAGGGGAGGGGTTCCTAGGCGGGCTAGCCACGATGGAACCACCAGGCTCACCCGCAAGCCTGGTGGTTCTATCGAACACTCGAAACCGGGCTAAGGGAGCCCAGCCTGGTTTCTAGTGATTGTCAGAATAGCCTCACAGTGTGTTTTTCTCTTTCCCGCATTTATGAATTTTGTGTGTGTGTGTGTGTGTGTGTGTGTGTGTGTGTGTGTGTGAGAGAGAGAGAGAGAGAGAGAGAGAGAGAGAGAGAGAGAGAGAGAGAGAGAGAGAGAGAGAGAGATCCCACCCCCATTTGAAAGCCCCAGGGATGTGCAAAATGTTTTGGGTATGATATGATTTGTACCTAAAACGGGCCGTTTCAGGTGATTTGTCAATAAAACAAATCACCCCTTTGTACCTTCCGGAAGTCCCATTGACAAAACAGATCGCCCTTGTTTTGGCTCTGAAAGATGTGTTGTTTTGGACCTCCATTTTGTGATGATCTCTGAGTCAGTCCCCATTTTCTGTTTGACAGCAATTTGAATTTCCCACCTTCAGAACAGTGAATGAAAGCATGGGCTGATCTCCTGATGATTCCCTCCTTGTTCCCAATTGGCTCCTTTGGCTCTTGCCGCTTCTGACTGATCCTACATTGGCCAGGGGAAGGGTTGAAGAAGGGGTAAGGGTTAGAGGGAGGGAGGGAGTTCTAGAAGGGATTCATTCACATTCATTCAGATTTAAAGAGGCAGCAGCCTGCCAGCCACCATTCTGCCTTGTTCTGCCTCATACTCATAGGAGGAGAGAGAACTTTGCTTTGCTTGCCACCATGCCAACATGCCATTGCCCCTATGCCTATTGCCTTCTGCCTTGCCAGCCTGAGTCCAGCCTGCCCACCTAGCCTGCCTGCCTGCCCCTGCTGGCTAGTGGCTAGTGTGGCTACCAGCCTGGGAATTGATTAAAATTGATCTCTGTTGCATTGCTTTTATTTATTTATTTTGTTGAATCCTGAGTAAAAATCTTTTTTCACCCCCTTGAGACTGAGAATCACTGCCTGTCTGTGCCAGCAGCCAGCAGCTCCAGCCCCTGTGGCCACTGGCCACCTGGCCAGCCACCCTCTTTCTCCCAGATTTTCCAGGCTTTTGCCCCAGTCCTCCCAAATCTGAAGACTGACAGAAGAGGAGGAGAAGACTGAAGAAGAAAGAGTAGATTCAGAGACCAGACCACAGAAGTGGACAACTGGGTGAAGCCCTAGACTGAGTGTCTGTATCCCATTTTCACACACACACACACACACACACACACACACACACACACACCCCTCTGGAAATCTGTATTCTTGGGTTTTTTCCCCTGTTTGGAGGGAGGTTTTGGGTTGCAATTGAATTTTAAAAAGTTGTGTGTTGTTCAGTTTAGAAGAAGTTTAAACAGGGGTTCTGTGTGGGAGGGATCTCTGTTACTAGTAGGTGCTTAGAAGGGTAGCGTAGCTCTGGGCCACCCCAGTGCCCCCCAAGTGGAATTATGGGGCTGCTGAAACCTCCATTATTCCCTATGGGGAAAAATCTTAAAGACGCGTAAACTTCAAAAATTCCTAAAATATCAACCCTTTGCCCAATTCCTTGGAAATATGGTTGGTAGCTTGTACCCATTGGGCACTACCCCCTCCTTTTGCCCTGGGGCCCTTCTTTTGATCGAAATTGATTTGGATTCAGAGTCAGAAAAAATTGGGTACAAATCGAATTGGGGTGATTCGGGGTGTGTGTGTGTGTGTGTGTGTGTGTGTCAGATTCAGACCCAAAACAAATTGGGGGTGTTTCGATTTGGGTAACCCGCACATTGGTGGCTTAAATTAACTTAAGTTTTGGCAGTGGTGCAGCGGGCAGAGGCAGGGTGGGGTGGTGGCAGCCCCCCCCCCCCCATGCAGGGGACCTCAAAGCAGGGGAGGTCCTTGTGGTCGGGCAGTCCAGGAACCAAAATTACCTAGGTGTGCCACTGCATTTGGTGGCTGCTCAGCTTGAAGATACAGGTGGACCTTGCTAAACACAGATCCACCACCTGCGGTTTCATGTATCCACAGTTGCGTGATTGACACCCATTCTCAGCATATGTGTGAAAAAACTAGCCCACAAACTGGCCCACAAGGGGTTAATTCTGTGTATCCACGGGTCAGAGGCAGCCAGAAGTGACTTCCGAGGTCATTTCTGGCTGCCATGTTGTGAAACAGAGCCATTTTGTGGCTTGTTTACTTGAAAAATCCCATGAAAAATCATGGGGAAATGCCAAAAAAGACTATTTCTGCTCTCTAGGTTGCATTGTTGGATCACTGGAAGCCCACAGAGCTCAGTAGGGCACTTTATTTTGTCCTTTTAAACATTTTTTCCCATTTGGGGGGCAATTTTCAGGCTTCTGGGATCCTAACCCCCTGAAACCCATTTTCCCAATGACTCGCTATTCATGGCTTCCATATCCACGGTAATTGCAGAGGCCGGAACCTGTGAATACTGATGTTCTCCAGTATTAGGCTGTTTACAAGCTCTAATTTGGTCTCTCCCGCCCCCCCTTGTGCCTTCACCATTATTATTATTTATAAGAAATATGTATATGCTGTTTTTTAAGCAACAAAGTTGTCAACATGGCTTACATATCAAAAGATATGAGGAAAATGTTACTTTACCTCCAGATGGTTCTTCTTCTAAGATTTAGTGACTATAGTATTTTGGTCTGTGCTTGTAACAGTAGCTTATATTTTACATGTTGTCCTTATCCCAATAAACTTGTAGTGGACCCAAATACCCCCAAATTCTTGCATATGGCTTCACTATTCACAAATTGCTAAAATATGCATTTAGCATTTCCCACTTCCCTCACCATCAAAGGTACATTATTTTTGACCTGTTTTTAATGCACTTGCTTCAAAAGAAGACTCTGCAAATCAAATCACAGGCTTCCTTGGTCTTGAAATGCTTGCTTGTATTTAAATCCTAAGCAATTGGGGAAACTTCACATATACCATTCTGCTGTCCTGTTTAAAATCAGAATGGTGAAGAGAGAGAGAGAGAGAGAGAGAGAGAGAGAGAGAGAGATCTAAACTGATAGCAAATATAGTGCATGTCCTTCTATTGGACATGCACTATAAATGAAATGCTTTTTGCATAAATGTAGTTCATAGAAGGGGTCAAATTAGGCTGCTTACTACTGTGATCGACCCCCCCCCTTTTTTTTCTTTTTTAACAGTTTACATGGTTAGGAATGGAGTGCATGGTGCTAAAAGTCAGCATAAATATGCATAGGGACATAGGAACCTGCCTTATTCTGAGTCAGATTATTGGTACATCTAGCTCAGTGTTGTCTACACAGACTAGCATCAGCTCTCCAAGGTTTCAGGTTGGGGTCTCTCTCAGCCCTTCCTGGAGATGCTGCCAGGGATTGAACCTGGGACCTTTTGTATGCAAAGTAAATGCTCTTCCACTGAGCTGCAAAGGGAATATTTTACAGTGCTCACAAGTACTCTCCCATTCAAATGCAGACCATGCTGGACCTCCCTCTCTGCTTACAAATGAAATTAAATGCACCATTTGTCCCAATAGGATTCTGTGTTCAAACACTCTCCTCTGGATCACAGATTCTTATTGGGGCAAATGGTGCATTTAATTTTGTTTGAAGAAATGAATTTTTCATTTAATTTTTCATTTGAAGTAATGAAATGAGAAGGGGGAGCATGTGTTGTGGCTTTCATTCCCCCCCCCCTACAAATGCACCAGAATTGTCCAAATATATAAAATATGCATATATTATACCAATCAACATATGCAAATTTTATGTATTTTTATGCAAAGTTGAGACTTCTAGGAGAACTTGTTGATTAATAGCACCCACTATTTCCACATTTTTGGTGACAGATTTTGACTATTTTTGCCATCTGGACCTGGTAACCCTATATAGAGGCAGCATGTTAGCCTTGGGGCTGGTAGATACTCTGGCTCCCATGCATCAGGTTCAAACATGAATTAAGCATGTGACCATCAACAATCACTCTCTTCCTCCTTGTGTCAGTGACAAAAGCCTTATTCGCTCTACATGGGGCTGCCTTTGTATGTAGTTCGGAAATTTCAGTTTGTTCAAAATGCTGCAGCTAGATTGGTCTCCAGGGTTTCTCGGAGAGACCATATTATACTTGTTTTAAAGCAACTGCATTGGCTGCCAATAGGTTTCCAGGCAAAATGCAAAGTGCTGGTAATTACTTTTAAAGCCCTAAATGGCTTAGGACCAGGTTACCTGGGAGAGCACCTTCTTCTGCATGATCCCCACCACACATTAAGATCATCAAGCGAGATCTGGCACATCGCAGTTGATAGTTGGCACTGTACAGTGACAGTCAAAATGAACAGAAGAAATGAACAGAAGAATCCCTCATAGGGATTCATTATGAGGAAAAGTTATTATACACCAAAGAATCCAAACACTTGAAAAATGACTGCACATTTTGTTTCATAACTCCACTTCTACAAGGACTAGAGCTTAGCTTTTAAAAGAAAGAAAGAAAGAAAGAAAGAAAGAAAGAAAGAAAGCAAGCAAGCAAGCAAGCAAGCAAGCAAGCAAGCAAGCAAGCTGGGAATCTGTTTTAGGGTAAGGATATGGCAACTTGAAATCCCCATTGTTTCCTATGGCAGAAATGTTCAAAATCAGTAAAAACTTTTAAAAAACCCATTAAATATCAACCACCCAATGCCTTGAAATTTGGATGGTAGGTGGCACCCATGGGGACCTACCCACCATCCAAATTTGGTGCCCATAGGACCTTGTTAAGTGGTCTGAATCAGTCCAAATCCAAATTGAATCAAAGCAAATACAGATCAAATCTGGGGTCAATATGGATACAACTGGTTCTTTTTATCCTAGCCAAATGCATCTTTGTTTTTTATTTCACAGATTAGTCACAGCCAGCTCATGCAACTGTTGTGATGAAGGGAAGTCATGTTCAAATAAGATGGCCCAGTATAGAAAGCTCCAGCATCAATGTTTTTCTGACAGCTGTGAAATATAGCTTGTACTGGTTAGCAAGGGTGGACTTGATGCTGTACCATTGTCCACAGGGAGCCATTACATTCTCTAAGCATATTGATTTCCTCACTCTTTTAGCTCTTCAGGAAATTAGTTGGGTGATTTCCAAATGTTCTATCAAGCATTTAAAACTGCTGCATGAGACAGTTTCTTTGACCCAGTGATACAACACATGAACACTGACTCAGACTCAAACACCAATTTAGATTTCATTTCTTTGGGGGAATTTCCCAGTGTGCAGGTGTTTTAATAATGCAAAGGAAATAATAATAATGCATAGAAGCAAAAAGCCTGTTGTGATTCTATCATGTTTTCTTATTATTCTGAAAGCTGCATGGCTTTATCCAGTATTATTTTGGTTTAGAAAAATGGTTTTACAATAGTAGGAATATAACGCATTATATGAATCTGTAACAATGAGATCATGGTTTGCTAATTAATTTGTATGTGGACAGCACATTTATATTGGCTGACATGCTGACTAACACTGCATGAGTACAACCAAATGAAGCACATTTGCAACAAATGCACTCCTGCTTCTGAAGTGTGGGTGTTAGAAAGGGGAGGGTAATTTTTGCTGATCTCCCCTTCCCTGGAAGCACTCTGTGCAACTTGCGGTAATGCCCCTGAGGGTCACACAGATCTCTGTATCATAATTATGCATTGTGCAGAGTGCTTCTAGGAGGGAGGGGAGATTATCTAAAATCCCCCCTACACATGAGCACCCATGCTTCAAAAGCAGAAGCACATCTGCTGCAAGTGTTCTTTCATGATCCTATTCGTTATTATCAAGGGTGGGGTGGGGGGAGCACTCTCTCATAAAAATGGCTTGCCCCCTCACCTCCCCCCGCATTTCTCTTTCAGAAATCTAATATGTAGGACGCATCTTGCCCGCCCAGAAATGCACGTTGCCCCTTCTGAGCCACCCTCAATTATTTTATGGTGCTGCCACTGATTACTAAAAAGAGGGAATCAGTATAATGTATTTGGCATGTCTGTTGTAAAGAACTGAGTATCCTGCACAGATATATGATGTTCACATTAATAAGAGGCTTGTTGGCATTTGGATTTCACTTTGGGTGAATACAGATACAACTTTGCTAAATGTAAATCACCATAGTGGGCATGCAACCATGTGAAGAGCTGGTGGCAAATACCATCCACCCATGTGATGGGGAAATAGTTTTCATTCTCCTATCCCTAGGGTTTCTGAGCAGGCAGAGATATACATGGATGTACATTTTTGTCATATATCTGTGTAAAATCTTTTATACGAAGCATCATTCATACACAGAAGGAACATGGAGATGCTTACTTGTTTGTGATTGCAAGAAGATTCTGTTTCTTCCTTTTGTTGCTTTTGTCTTCTCAAAAAAGAAAGAAAGAAAGAAAGAAAGAAAGAAAGAAAGAAAGAAAGAAAAGAAAAGAAAAAAACCACCACAAAAACAAAAACAAAACAATCATGTTCAGAGTTTTAATGGCATATATGGCAGAGAAAAGGAGTGTGTGGTGGTCGAGGTCGGGGATGAACTAGATTGTTTTTGTACCAATGGCCAGTAAGGGTGAATAGTCAAGGTCAATTAGGGATATGCATTCATTGTGTGATGAAGGGAATACTGAACCAAATTGGGCCTATTTGGGCCAGTGTTCATTCATCATGAAATGGCACCTTTGGAGCCTGAATGAAATGAATGACATATACCATTCAATCTGTTTTGGCCCATTCATTTTGATGATGCAGGAGGCACAGAGGGCTTACCTTGTAGTGGAACAGAAAATTTAAAGTGTTCTTAATTTATAAAAGGAGTTTCAGAATTCCTCCTAACAGTTGTCTCTTGGCAGGTGCCATGTTTTCCTCCCACAATGCTCAGACCATTGTGCTAGTCTGTCTGGGACATAGAGGGAAAGCAGGGTGGCCACCATGGTTTTGTTCCCATGATACCTCAACCAAACAAACTAAGAAAAAAGCATTGCCTTCTCCAGTGCCAATGCAACATCATGAGCTCTGGCATTGTGTTGGAAAGAAAGACTATGTGCTTGTTCCAATTTATGTCCCTTAGCAGTGGCCTGGCAGATCATAGAATCAGGACAGTAGTCAGTTGTGTGACTCTAAATTTTTTTAAAGAAAGGAAAATTTGAAAAGAATCCAAGAAAACATAAACAAAACACAAGTACATACACTTATTTGGAGTATTAGACTTCAGGGCTATTCTCACGATCAGCCAAAATTGTGCTAGAAGAGCCTAGCCTGATTTTGGCTGATCGTGTAAACCACCGGGCTTGCAGGTGAGCCTGGTGGCTTACAAGCGGCTAGCCCGCTTTTTTAGCCCTGCCCTTAGCCCGGGTTTGCTGAGCAAGTGCTGCACAAACCCGGGCTTTCTGATCGTGAGTAGCCATGGCACGGCTCCGCACCATGGCTACTCATGAGGAGACCCCTGGAGGGGAGGCAAAAAGCTGCCTCCTGGCTCCAGGGGTCTCCCCAGTATGCCCTGCATGCTTGAGCAGGACATACTGGAGCTTCCAGGGGCCGCGCGGCCCCCGAGCTCCCCAGCCCCTGCTGGCTCCATCATGGAGCCAGCAATCATGTGGGTGGCCAATCCAGCTGCCAGGGCTCCCGCCGGGATCATTTTCAGGGAGAGCGGGCTTAGCCCACTCTCCTCGCAAAAGCGGGTCTCAGACCCGCCTCATTCTATATTTTGCTCTTACACCACATGCAGTTGCTTCCCCTTTATCAAGAAAGAGATAAAACTACGAAAAGTAACAAAGGCTGCAATCTTAAACCTACTTACCTGAGACCAAGTCCTGTTGAATTTAGCCAGACTGATCTCTGAATAGGTGTGCATAGGACTGGGCTATTGGAAGGGTAATTCTTCTTTTAGGGAGGGGAAGAAAAAAGTGTAATAGATCATGAGGCACAGGTGCTCTAAACTAGTGTTTTCTGATTACACGCAGAGGAAACCAAACAGTGAGCAACCACTTAAGCAGTCTTTATTTTCATTTTTCTTTATTGCTGTACTTAGAAATTGACTGTAACTGCCAAATTGGACAAAAAGGGAGGAAAAAAGAAACTCTTGAAAGGTCTCCCCTCACAGATGTTTGCATGGGAAGGAAACTTTAGAAGAGTCATCGGGATCTGATTTTCCTCCTGCACCAGTTGCCTTGATGCCAGAAATATTAAACATGCATTCAGAACTATCCAAAACAACACTTAATGAATGGTGTGCACATATGTTCAGAGGTCAACTAAGCCTGTTTCCAGTCTCTTGCATATGGACAGCCATAGACAGAACCCTCAAAGGAAAGTGGGGGAAAGCTTTCTTGTGCTATGGAGATAGTATGGAGAATCTGTTCATTGAATCGCAGCTTTATATTAGGGCAGGCATAGGCAGAGGCGTAACGGGGGGAAACGGCACCCAGGGCAAGCTCTGCCCCTGAAATTGTGCCCCCCTGCCCCCCCCCCACATACCTGCACCCCCCTGGGCTGGCTGGAGTGAACGCGGCGGTGGTGGGCGGTGGCAGATCGTGCGGCTGTGCAGTTGGGAAGCGACTCCGGGCCAGACAGCAGGCCTCGGCATCGCTCTGCTGCACTCGGCCAGCGATCCGTCACCGCCTGCCACCGCCGCACTCGGCGATCCGCGGCTGCCCGCCACCGCCGCACTGGATTGCCGCCCACTGCCACCGCACTCAGCAATCCGCTGCCGCCCGCCACTGCCGCACTGGATCGCCGCCCGCCACCGCCGCACTTGGCGATCCGCCGCTGCCCGCCACTGCCGTGCTCACTCCCGCCGCCGCCCGCCACCGACAACGCGCGATCCATGGAGGGGGGTCGGGGGGGCATGCCACTTTTTGGCACCCCCCACGTGACCCACCAGAGTGGTGCCCAGGGCACGTGCCCTGCCTGCCCCCCATCGTTACGCCCCTGGGCATAGGAGCTTCGCTTTGTAACTGTGTTTTCAAGTTTATAGTAGTATTTGGATTGTCTGATATTCTGACTAAATTACTCAGTTGAAGCCCACTGAAATTAATGGGACTAGTTAATCAGGAACAACTTGTATTCATTTCAATGGGACTTCCATTGAGTAGTTTAGTCAAGATGCCAGTCATTGATTGCATTTGTGTAGTGCTTCTTGAAATGTATGGAGGTGGAACGTGGAAGTACCATGTTCTCTCTGGAATCATCTCATATATTCAGATCCAGAAACTGCTGAAACTTCTGAACTGGATTAGAATGTTACAAAACTGTATTTTGTATTTTTGTGGGAATTCCACATATGTAAGCCCGCTGCTTACATATGTGGGGCCATGGCATCATATTGGCAGGCTCCACCCCAACATGTACATTCATTAGAATGTCTGTAGAGATCCTCTGCCAGTCCATATTCCCAATCACATCAAGAGGTCCCTGTATGCCTACAAGAGGCAGCACTCCACGGATGTCCTAATGATGTGCATAGATTCGGATGGAGCATGCCGCTACAGCACTGCTCCCCTATGCACATTCATTCTACCTCTTATGAACTTTTGTGAGATCCCTCCCCTCAATAATCTCCTCTGTTTCTCTTGGGCTCTCACTTCAAGCGTAAATTATATGATGCTGCCAAATATTGAGTCAGACCATGGTTCCATCATTATATATCCTGACTGGCAACAGCTCTGAAGATTCTCAAACAAAGGCCATTTCCATTATCTGTTATATGATCCTCTAACTGGAGATGCTAGGGATTGAACCTGCTACCTCCTGCATGCAAAGCATGCTCTGCACCACTGAGCAATGGGAGTCCTTGAAAATACAAAACTAAACACCACTATATATGGATGGTAAAGGTTTATTTAAAATATTAACATTTAGAGAGGTTTGGAGTTTCACTAAAATGACCAAAAAATTAAAATAAAAATCCACTTAAAACAAGATTAAATTCACATCTCAATTTTACCACATAGCATTCTAGTGAATGGCTGCTCTTAGTTGATTCTTTTGCAGGAAATTGTATTAATGAACATGGAACCTGTTCTCTCTTTCCCACTCTCCCTCTCCCTTTCTCTCTCCCCTGCATTTACTTGAATCCAAGACTATGATTCTTTCAAGTTCTTTGATATTAGAAATGGGGGGGGCGTGTCTTAGTCCTCTTCCTTTCAGGTAAATACAGGTGAATACCCCTGTATTTAACCTCTTATTTTTTAAGCGGTTCATCTTAAATTTAGAGTTGTCTTCTATTTGGGTAAATATAGTATGTGTCTGTCTGTCTGTGTCTGCTTCTTCAGTCTAGATCAAGGCCGCACAACTTTGGCGCTCCTGCAGATATTGGACTACAATTCCCATCATCCCTGACTCCCATAATCCCAGCCATGGTGGTTGGGGTTATGGGAGTTGTAGCCCCCAAACATCTGGAGGATCAAAGTTGTGCAGGCCTGCTCTAGATATTGGGAAAGCCAACCTCCACTGGCAGCAACCAATGAACATCCATAATGTAGAGTACACAGAGGCACATTTTGCAACCCAGCACCCACATTATGATTGAAATACCTGTCTGAGGGTCTTCTATTGTAGCAGGGCATTTTCAAGGCCTCTTCAATGCACTTTTTTTTCCTCTTTGAGAAATGGAATATTATATTCAGAATGAATTCTGGTAGAAGAGCATCATAACTACACTTTCTGGTGGAAACAATAATTAGTTGGGGATTATAAATTGGATTTAACATGTTGCATTCTCTTGATAAATGCACAAAGCTCAAGCCAAGAATTAAATCTTTGGATTATGCAGTATAAAATGTTGTGTATCAGCAAAGGATTGAGACTTGTTTGACTGTTAAACCTGTTGAAAAAGATACTGATACTGAACCAAAAGTCATTCATTACTTCCTGGTATTGCTGAAAGGATTATTTTGATAATGACATTTTACTGGTAGTGCTTCCTCTTAATACTGCGGGGTGTGTGTGGGGGGGGGGGGGCGCTAGCAAGCCTGCACTGTATATGCATGCATGTTAATGTCATGGATTGAATGTCATGGATTGGCTTGTACAATGCTGACCACAGTTCTGGATGTAGACACAAAAAGTGCTATATGATGAGTTAGTCTCAACACATGCAAGGACATCCATGAGTGTGTCTACTGTTTTTACTAGAGCTTACAGGAGACTTCGTATCAGAAATCTGGAAGAGAGAGAGAGAGAGCGGGGGGGTGGGGGGGTGGAGGGAAGCTAGCAAACTGTGTTTGGAGAAGCTGTGGCTAAGAACAGCACCAGAGGAAAGCCTCTGTCAGTGCAAAGTTTAGGGCCATTGTAACATTAGCAACAGCAGACTAATGAATTCCCTCCATCCCATCTGATTTGCATGTTTGAAACTGCTAACTCCAGATGGTAGGCAGATACTAAAGAGAGAAGAGGTGGATCAGAGCCAAATAACAACAGGAATGTTGGAGCGGGACTCACTCACTCATCCAGTCATTTTCAACCAAAGCCTATGTTTACAGCTATGTTTCCAATACATTCCCATCACTATTGAGCAATAGGCATTTGCATTCAATTTCAGAATGAATAGAAATCAGTGGGCCCCATTTGTAATCCATTTGTTGTTGTTGTTTTTTAGATGTCCCATAGAATCAGTGGCAACAAGTGGAGGTTCTGTTTCTGTAACCCACTTTCATTGTGATTCCACTTTCATTAAAAATAAGAAGTGACAGAGGGACTGTTTGGACTCCTTCACCGCAGCAGTTGCCAAGGCAGGGAAAAGTGTTGCTGGGGTACCCATCCCCACAGCTTACTTGTGTAGAGCAACTAGGCCGGGTGGCATCTGCTGTTTGGCCTGCATGTGTGTCTCCATGACCTTTCACTCACATGACAGAGCGGTCCTTGGTAGAAGGGGCATCATCACACATTATTAATGATCCAGCCCAATCCCTGTGTACTCCAGGATGATTCTTCTCATGAGTAATGCCATAAAGTGCATGCTTGAACCCAAGGGAAAGGGGCTGCACCTCCCTTCCCCAACTTTATTGTACAAAACATACATTCAAGAATTCCTGGGTGGGGCTGCCTTGGGGATACCAAGTCAACATTGGTATCACAGCCCTGCCATATGTTATCTTTGAGATCTAATTGGGTTGCCCAGTTTATGGTGCCACTGTGACTGCATGTGCTTGTGAACATACTTCTTTATCAATTTATTTTTGTTGACCAAAACACATAGTGCCCATCTGATTGCCAAGAGGGGGGAAACAAGAGACACAGTGGAAAGTGGGCTTTCAGTGGAAAGTGGGCGTTCCAAAATGACTTTTCCCTTTTACAGGTTTAGAAGCTTGGGCTGGGACAAGGCAGTGTCCTTGTTGCCAGGCAATGGCTTGAGGAGCGGGGAAAAAGCAGGAGGAGCAAGTGCTCAGAGGGGCAGCTGGCATGGCAGGCATGGAGAGGGTGTCTGGGCTGCCCTCTCTATGATTTTTGGTTCTGCAAACAGCACAAAATCCCGGTTATGGTGGCATCTGCATTTTTATGTAATGCTGCCGCCTTCAAAACTCATGCTGGAGCAGCAAAACTCACTACAAACCGAACGTTCAAATTCATGATTGGCCAGGGAAACTGCAGCCCGCTTCTGTCATGGTTTCATGCATTTGGAAGTACATGAATTCCAAGCTCTGCCCAATTCAACTCCGGTTTGGTGTTATGTGCAAATGGGGCCAATGTCTATGTTCTACATTTTTTTTAGCAGGAATGCTGGATTTGGATTTTTATTTTTATACAAATAAAATTCTGGATTTGGGTTTTTATTTATCAGCTGTGTCTAAGGATGCAGTTGTTGCTATAAGTCAACACAGTAGGAAAATAACATTTTGCAGGTTAAAGGCTGACATGCTGCCTAAATTACACAATAGAAGGCCTATTGCAATTAAGTAGTACTTCAAAGTAACTCCTGAGTAGTAATGTTAAGTATTTTAATATGGATTCAGTGTTCTTATTTAAAAAAAGTCCTTGTGCTGCAAATTAGTGCTAATGTTTCTTCTTCTTCATTTGAATCAAACACCGCATGACTTTTTTTTAGTAATATCAAATTCTGCACAGTTGGACATGTGGAATAATGGAAACAGGATACTCTGTTATCTATCAGATTTTGGCTATAATTCTCATATTAAATAGCCTATAATAATCCAGTCTAGATATCATTTACTTCTATGAGAAATTGATTCTGGGCATATTCATGTTGTACTGGCTTCCTAGAGTGGTTTCCCAAAACTAGTGGTGACATTGTCCTAGGCAACAAGTATGTTTTCTCCTACGCACTTGATAAGGGTTCCATGCATCAGGAATACATTGATACAGAGCTCTGTGTTTAACAGTTTTTGTATCTTTTTTGTGGTCATATCAGAACATTGATCCTATTTGATCTTATAATTGTTTTTTGGAATAATTAATAATGAGAGTAGTGCTTAGGAATGAATGACTTCTTGTAGCTTAATAGCGGCTCTTTAATTATTCAAAATACCTTTAATCTTGGCAATAATATATCAACCAAAGTAAACAAAATGGAACATCTTGCTGAAAATCTAGCTGTCACCTAATTCTCTATACATTTGTCAATAGAACTCTTGAAAACTATTTATGGTTCATGAAAGCAGCCTAGTCTAGCTGTTCTAGCAGTTAGGGATGCTGTACCACTGGGGATGTTATATTGAAGAAAAAAGTGTATTGGCACTCCCAGATCATCCACTGCAGATTAATACTGGTCATAGTTCACTCTTAGTCTCCCCTTTATTCAGAAACTCCAAGCAAAACATCATCATGCTTCTAAGTTTGAATACGGTATATGAAAAAGTGAAGATATTTCTATGGATGTCAGTATGAAAAATGATGTGTTCCCTGCCTGTATGGCAGAGAAAAGAGATTGAAATAATTTCCTAGATGAAAGTGAGAATGAGGCTTATTGGTTCTTCTGTGTGATGCCAAGGATGCCTCCTACTGTTTGAACATGAATAAGGAATTCAGAAAAGCAAACTGACTGGTTACTTGGTGTACAGTAATCAATATCCTAGATGTAACTTTGATTTTATTTTGGTTGGCATCACATTTTATTTCAGTTTATAGGCATTTATTTTTACAAGAAAATTCAAAATGTCAACTCCGCTTAAATATCGTTTCTTGGGCAGGATGTTGTTGTGTACTACTTGTCACTGAATCCAGTTGGACTTGCATTTTTGCAAACACACATCAAATCAGACTGCACCTGTGCCATTTTCTGATTGCCCTTATTGTTGCAGTCTAAGCCGACATGGTTACACTTTACTTGGAGAAACAATTTACCAAGGGTCTCATTTCCACATTTTAGCTTTAAAAACACCTTTTCCATTTCCACATCTTGTCGCCTATGATTACTGAATCTCTACAGATGTAAAGTGTTTTATCTTTCAATTTTCACTCTCCATTATCTAAGATATGTGCAATTTTGTATTCCTTCCTTCAAAGAAAAGTTTTGTAAATCATTTGTGTTGTCCTTTGAGAACTTATGTACATCAAAAGCTTTCAATGTATGGATTTTGTCTGCTACATGAATCACTGCAGGGAATAAAATGGGCTTTCCACCAATATGGCTCAGGTTGGCTGTTCCAGACTTCAATAATACAAAGGGACAGTGAGACCAGAAAATAAATTCTCTTGCTGGAAATATAACACTATGATTGGTACTTCATCAAATCCCACTATAGGGATTGTCTAGGTAAGAGTCAATAAAGAATGTCCTCTAGAGATAGTTGAGAGGAGGCCTAATATGATTGACAGTCAGACATATTAGGATTGACTGATACCTGGTCCAGTAGAATTAGAGCTGTTTGAAATATATTCTCCTTCTAAGATGACACTTCCATGTAGGAAAACTGTGCTGCGATTAGCATACAGGTGACTCATTCACACATGCACACGGGAAGTCATAACCAATCTTTTCTTCCAAAAACATGCTGTGAAATGGGCATGTGTACAATTTCCACACCATATTTCACCAAAATTCAGAAACTCTGTAATTTACCAGTAGCATAACTACTGGAATATTACCAGTGGCATAGCTAGGGGAATGGCAGCCTTGCTGTGTGTGTGTGTGTGTGTGTGTGTGTGTGTGTGTGTGTGTGTGTACATGCGCACAGTGACATCACACACAAGGGGTCATGGACAGAGCCCAGAAGGGCCACTCCAGCTCTCATTTCACAGCCATGCTTGATGCTGTGCGTGTTTTGTTTGTTCTTTCTCTCACTCCAAGTGAAGGAGAGAACAAACAAGACACACACAGCCAGCAATAAACATGCCTGGGAAACAAGGGCCGGCTGGCTGGAGCTTGGCGGGAGCGGGGAGGAGCACGTCAGGCGGCACCCAGGAGCTGGGAGGCTCAGGTTCTTTGAATCCATCCTGCCTATCATCTCTTGACCACAAGTCTTACCCAACACTGAAGATAACAAGATCTTGAGCAGTAACACATGGCTCGTCAGTACTACAATATATTATTCTGGCTTGTTGGTACAACAATATAATATACTGTACTACAGACAAGCCAGAATAATATATTAGTACTGACGAGCCATGTGTTACTGCCCAAGATCTTGTTATCTTCAGTGTTGGGTAAGACTTGTGGTCAAGCTATGATATTATGTAAGAGCTGTGGTGAAGCTATGATATTATTCTTCATAGTATACCATATAATGTAGGGTAGGAATGTAAGGATTCACAGAAGGATTTCATATTTGTATCAACCTTTTCCCTAACCACTTGAGGTTGACCTATGGAAATGCAGCGGAGAGCAATCAGTGTTGCTCATTATTTATACGGAATTAATAATTTGTCAAGGGTAGCACTGTCTTTATTGAATTTGCCTTCACCATTTCTCCAGATGGGGTACTGGAAGTCAGTGGAAGAGATGAGACTCCTAGCCAGGTCTTCACAATGCAACACTGATGTTCAGTCCACTGGCCTACCCCATACTGGAAGATTCCAAACAGTACCCACTGGTAGGGATGTGCCTGAATGGGCTTGGGCAGGCACAAGCAGGGTGGGCAGCGGTTCCCTTAAGAAGCAGGTAAGCATGTCCTTACCTGCTCTGCTGCCACCCTGCCACTTTTCCAGGTGCAGTGCTTGCTCTACCAAAGCCCGTATGTGGCTGCGGTGCAGTTCCCTGCAGCCTGCACACAACGTCGGCATTCACTTGGCCACCGCACATGCGCACGGCCTTTGGTAGAGTGTGTGTCGCACCTGGAAAAGTAGCAGGGAGGCAGTGGAGCAGGTAAGGACCTCCTTACCTGCTTCTTAAAGGACCTTTCCCTGTCCCACCAAATCATTTTGGCTGCGGGCACCTGAACTGGTTTGACGCTTCTCTAAGAAGGTGCCAAACTGGTTCATGCACATCTGTATCATCTAGGGCTGTGTGAAGCAGCCTGCATTCAATCTGGAAGCTGCCGATTACTTCGGAGGTGGCTGGCTCCAGTACAATTCAGTTCCTTGGGCAGGGGATTTTTTATTCATCCCCAAACTGAAGGATGACTTTAATTTGGGACGGAAGCATCGGCCACCCAAAAGGCCATTTCGACCCCTGCACCTAACAGGTGCACCTCTCTTTAAGCTTCTTCACTTCTGGTATCAAAGGGGTAGCAGCTGCCTCTGCTTCAAAAGGACTGCTAGAAAGCCTTTCTAACCCCTTTTCTCTCTGAAGACCTGGAAATCTTGTGGGTCTACATGGGAATTGTAATCTTTTCAGGAACTGTGACCTTGAAATAGAAGGCCATCAGATTCCAGAATTTCAGCAGCTGCTGTTTCCAAATACAGGGTTTGATGGGAGGCTGTGCAAAGTTTTTGAAGCCTATTCAGCTGGTCTGGCTTTGATTTGGGCCCAGCTGTTAGACCGTTAGCGGCAGGTGCACAACTCTGCCTAGAACTGGATCCAGTTGGAACAAATGGGGCCTATTCACTTCAGGGCTTAACCTAAATCTTTGCCTGCCCTCATCATGATTTTGTGGGCTGCTTCTGAAATCCATATACTTCCTAGGAGAATCTGACTCTGCATGGTAAATAATTGAAAACAAAGTTTTCCAGAACAAAACAGGAATTATTTTAGAAATAATTTATCCCTACATCTAGTGGTAAAATTGAAAAATAGTTCCTTGAAGAAAGATAAAAAGAATGGAGCGGGAGATACAGTGTGATCCTCTGTGACAGTTTCAGATAATCTCTGCAGAGAGATAACCATACAACAATGAGCTGAACAGTTATCATTTATCATGTATGCATCATGCAACATTTTAAGCTGTTTGGTCTAGGTGGAATAAAGAAGAGACTGCGATAAAACAAGAATGTAATTCCCAGACTGAACACATTGATCATGGCTGATGAATAATGAATGCCTCCAAAACTTTTGCTTGGCCTCCATGTTTGTTTATGAAGATTAATAGGCCGAGTTCCACAGTTGCATTCACCACAGGAGATTCCATACATCAGGGATGCCTTATTAACATGCAAATGCTTTCTTTACTGCTCTGCTCAAAGATGTTGTGCTTGTATTACCAGATTTCACATGGACAGGAATGTGATTGAATGAGGTTGGAGAAGACTCACTGAGGACCATTTAAAAAGCATTTGGGTCCTCCATCTGCTAAGGCAAAGCCTGGGGGAGATTGCTGGGGAGAAAAGACATGTTTTTCTGGTCTTGAAGTTGTAAGTCCTCTGGTCTGTATTTCCTGAAGACTCAAGAGCCCCCAACACTTAGCACTGAGGCTTCTGACTCAGAGGAGAGCTGGACTTGTGATAGCAATCATGACTTGTCCCTTTAGCTAAGCAGGGTCCAACCTGGTTGCATATGAATGGGAGACTAGAAGTGTGAGCATTGTAAGATATTCCCCTCAGGGGATGGAGCCACTCTGGGAAGAGCATCTAGGTTCCAAGTTTCCTCTCTGGATTCTCCACGATAGGGCTGAGAGAGATTCCTGCCTTCAACCTTGGAGAAGCCGCTTCCAGTCTGTGAAGACAATCCTGAGCTAGATAGACCAATGGTCTGACTCAGTATATGACAGCTTCCTATGATCCTGTTGAGAGTTGGAATTGCAGCCTGTATAGACCAACATCTTTGACTTTAACTTTTCACTCTTTCTGGAGACCAGGAAAGTATTTTTTGTTTGTCTTGATTGACCAGCGGGACATGATTTTCCTGATTTTCCTTGGCTTGCTCTTTCTCCTTGATGGACTTTAATGGTAAATTATCGATGTTGGCTGTTTGGTAAGCTACACATATTGCCCTTTAGTCACTTTTTTTTTTTTTTTGGAAGAAGAACACATGTGGATTGGACATGGGAAAACACCAGGATCATTAGGAGTAGGGGAAGATGCCTGGTAGAGTAATCTTGGTTGAGATTATAATCTATCTGAGCCCCTTGTGAGCAGCCTGTTGGTTAGCACAGCCATCCCTATCTTTGATCCAGAGTCTCCCTTTCATTTTATCTCAGTTATGCAGGTATTTATTTATTTATTTATTTAACATCATTCTATACTGCCCAAAACTTGCATCTTTGGGCAGTTTACAATTAAAATCATTAACATTAAAATAATTTCAAACCCAACATTAAAAGTATTATAACTATAAATCTAATTAAAAGCCAGCATAAATAAATATGTCTTCTGTTCCATTTTAAAAGTTGCCAGAGATGGGGAGGCTCTTATTTAAGCAGGGAGTGCATTCCAAAGTCCAGGGGCAGCAACGTAGAAGGCCCATCCTCGAGTAGCCGCCAGATGAGCTGGTGGCAACTGCATATGAACTTCTCCAGTTGATCTTAACAGGCAATGGATTTCATGGTGATGAAGATGTTCTCTTAAATACCCAGGGTCTAAGCTGTTTAGGGCTTTATAGGTAATAACCAACATCTTGTATTTTGCCCAGAAACCTATCGGCAGCCAGTGTAACTCTTTCAACACAGGAGTAATGTGGCCTCTCCTAGATCAGCAAAGAACAACCTGGTTGCTGCATTCTGTACCAACTGCAGTTTATTGACTACATACAAAGGCAGCCCCACATAGAGCACATTGCAGTAGTCCAGCCTGGAGGTTACCAGCAGATGTACCACCGTTTTGAGGTCATTCATCTCGAGAAATATATGATCAATTTGCACTTTGAAAGTAGTATGGGTCAGTGGATATATTTGTGCAATCCCATCCATTAAATTATTTTATGATTGTTCAGTCAGCAGTTAGAGCTGTGAAGGAAACACACATATATTATTCAGCATTTGTTCCATTTGCTTCTTAAAGCAGAAAAGTACCCATCAAGAAAGGCTCAAGCTTTTACTTCCATAGAATAAGCAGCAATACCCATTTGTGCCCTTCACAACTGTCACAAAACACTTACATTTTGTGCATATCTATACTTTTTTTAAAGTAGGAGCAATCGTTCTTATAGTTCCTCTACTGTTTTGGGCCCCAAATCAAGATAGAAGCAGAAGAAGGATATTTCTTCCACTGTCGCAAAGCATATCCAGTGAGTTAACAGAATGTATTTTCTCTAGTTGTAAATAGAAATTCAGAGCTTAACATGTACTGCTTAATTTTAAAATCCCCTACCCAAACATTAAAAAGCAGTGGTGGCTGGTATGGGCCCTGCCAGGCGGGTAGCAAGAGGCACCTTGAAGTATAAATTACTAGGTGCTTACCTCCACTACTGCTGCACCTGAAAGTTGCTCTGAGCAGTGGTGCACTGCCCAGCATCCACTCTGGTGGGGGGTCAGCTCCATCACTCAGCTGGCTTTCGCACTTGCGTGGAGGCCATTTGCTGCCCATGCATGGTGTTGGGTGCTGGTTGGTGAGCCTCTGTTGGGAACAGCTTTCAGAGGCAGCAGTCGCAAAGGTAAGCACCTACTAATTTATGTTTAAAGGTGCCTCTCACTCACCCCGCCCCTCATGGTGCCTGTACCAGCCGCCACTGCCAGAAAGTATGCACCAATCTACACATTATGGCCCCTAAGTCACTACATCCTCAACACGGTTGTCTCTCCACACTCTTGGCATGATAAATAGCTTTGCTGGCCCTGTAGATCCTCCTCATCACTTTGACCAGCATGGGAAGTTCTTCCAGTCTCCATAACATGAAGAACCCACCATACAGCATGCAAGGGGAGCTCTTTTAGGTTGGTACATGTCTTCAGTCTGGCCCTAATTTCACATGGTCAGAACTTGCCTTAGATCAAATTAGAATTATACTTGCAGGAGAATTATCTAACTACATGGCAAAAATGTGTGTGTGTGTGTGTGTGTGTGTTTGTGCGTGTGCGCATGCACACGATAGGTTGGTATACTGATCATTCAAGAAATTTTTCAAGTTATTGTCCACAGCTCAAAAGTACTAATTTGCAATTAAGCAATATGTATGCCTGCTATTAGTGAATACAAATGGCCTAAATTTGGATATGGAATATTATATTGACTGAATTGGGAGTTACATCTAAGTTGCTGAGAATATCATTTTGCACACTCAAATATGTGCATATATATTTGTTAGGGGAACCATATGGGACTGATTTTGGCCATGTAAAAGTACTTAAAAGCAAATTAATGCAAACAAGAAAGGGAATGGGGAAACATGATGTAATGCATTGCACAGCCCACTAAAGGGGTGCTTTCAAGGGTGATTTATGTATAGCCTACTAAGCTTTATCGTATCCTATTGTATCATTCGATACTTATTGTATCAGTTTGCAGGCCACAGTACATTCTCCTAACTCTGCACTCCATCGCATAGTTCCACCTCCTTTGTAGCTCTGTTCCTTCTGACTTTGCCCAATTTTCCTCATGCAAATGGGGTGGAAGCAGCTGCAACAATTGAAATGTTCTAAATCAGAACCATTGCAAATATATCACTCGACACATCCGATTATTAGATGACAAGGAAGTGGAGAGTGGACTGCTTGTCAACGAAGGTTACTAGATGGTCTCCTTGGAATCTAATGATTTAATAGGCAATACTGCATCCCCCTCGAAAAAAAGCAAATGTTTGCATTATGTTGAGAAATGCTAGGCATTCGAAATAACAATGGGAATTTAATAGGAAAGCAAAACATACAGTATATATTACATTAGAATCATAAGAAATTGCTATACAATTTAGTTCTTTGTCAGAGTCAGGCCAAGTGTGGTTCTTGTAGCAAAGGATTCAGATGCATTTCATGCTTTAACAGTAGTGGCAACAGTACCTTTGGGGATCTCTGGTACAACCTGGCTCCCACGAACACAGGAGTTCTCAATCTTGGGTCCCCGATGTTGTTAGTCTACAATTCCTTTGGCTCTTGTTGCTGGGGATGATGGGAATTGTAGTCCAACAACATCTGGGGACCCAAGGTTGAAAGCCACACACTAACAGGAACACCATCTGTGGGAACTAAGCTGTACCAGAGATAAAAGGTACTGAGGTCATTCAGACCATCAAAAACTGTGTTCTACCCGGGTTTGGGAGCTGTGTGTGCTTCCAGTTTTCAATTGTATGGAAGCAAGGTAAGATGAAAACCTGGGTAGATGTGATTGTGTGGAAGTAAGGTAGGAGGAACAGCTGCCCAGGTTTTCCTCCTCCCTCCCTTCCACATAATCACTTCTAGACAGGTTTCACTCCTACCTTGCTTCCACATAACTAAAAATTGGGAGCATACACAACTCCCAAACTCGGGTAGAACACAGTTTGTGATGGTGTGATTGACCTAATTGTCTTTCTAAAGGACCAAGGCCTTCTTAAAAGAACCAGGAATAAAGGAAGATGGAGAACTGGATGGGGAATGAGTAGGTGCACTTATCCTAGCCATGTGTCCTGTTCAGTATTTGGGGAGTAAACTAGGCATGAAGGGAGATGGAAACCAAATTGTGCCAGCGATACAGAATTTACCCCTTGCACTTGCCCTTGGGAGGGATGCTAGATATAAAAAGAGATTGAGGCTTGCCATTTTAGAGATAACCCTATGTCACTGAACTCAGTAAGACTGACTTCAGACATGTTTGTGATTGGACTGGAGAACTGTTCAGAACATAGTAGTGGGATACCAGGTCCTTATCACTGATTGCATTCATGTCATTGTCATCTCATGGAATGTTGTCTTAATGCTACATATCATCCTACAGACTAGAACCACAAAAGCCAGCATAATGTAGAGTGCTGGACTAGGATCAGGGAGTTCAAATGAAACTCACTGGCTGACTCTGGGCCAGTCACTCACAGGGTTGTTGTGAGGATAAACATAAGCATGTATAACCCTCTGGGCTCCTTGGAGAAAGAGTGGGATATAAATGTATGTATGTATGTTTGAATGAATGAATGAATGAATCAATCAATCAATCAATCAATCAATCAATCAATCAATCAATCAATCAAATACGTACAGAAGCAAAGTTGGAGGTGACCAAAAGGCCTTTTAATCCCATATTCAAGGCCCAAGGCCCTCCACCCACCAACCACATACAAATCAAACCTATGCATTTCAGTTCAAGCCAGGAACAGTGAAAGGCTGCTTTTTTGCCACGTTGTATACATGCTTATGTGAGTGTTTCACTTTGGAAACCATTGGTCCTGGATCTCTAGAGATGGCCACATCATGCTTATAGATCTGCTTTCTTGCCCCCTCTAAGGTTCATGACTTCCCAAAGCTAACTGCATAAAATTGGATAACCCCATAATCCTGAGCAACTTGGAAGGCAAAATGCAATTCTGATTAAAAATAAAGTGAAGGATATTAGGATAGACATATGGTGGGCAATATTAACAAAACATAAAAGTTATTTTCCCCTAAAATACACCAAGGAAATGTCCCTTCCTCCCTGATTTCTTTTCTGGTTACACCATTGGTTCCAACCAGCAAAAATGCCATTATTTGTAATCCAAAAATAACAGTAATCATTGTTGATAATTAAGCCCAGGAAATTCTAGTGTGCGTATGTATGTGAGTACATAAATAAATGACTCCACTCATTAGCTGACACCTTATACACTTCCTCTATTTAATTATTGTCAGGAAATTTTTATATATTTTTTGCCAGAATGAAGGTTGAGAAGACTGATTTAGTTTTAAATGGAATGCAGGTCAAGTCTACAAACTATATTTTCAAATAAATTGGTGGAGAAAATGAAACATCAAGTTGTTCATGTTCACTTGGGCTTTCTGCTGGAATGGTTGCATCTGGTTAAAATGTTTTTGTCCCTTCATCAGACTGGATTAGATGTGACTTTAAGTAGTTTGCACTCTAGGAAACTTCATATTCAATGATGTTGCTTGAGCAATCAATAACCTTTAAACTGCACCCTTAAAAGCAATAGATAGGAAGTTTGAAATTTAGATAGGAAGTTTGAAATTTCAGCCTTGCTTATAGGTTCTTGGTAATTCTATTTTCTAGTGGATGGGATAGTTTCCTAATGATGTGATTCTATTTCTGCTGAAAACAAGGATTAAACCTCTATTAATCCAGTAGGCAATGTGAATCTGCACCAGAAAAGCATTTTGTTATGATTCAACATACATGCTACGGCAAATGTACAATATGTAATGCATGTGGATGTTCATATGTCAGGATTTCAACAACTTGCCCACTATAGCCACCACAGATCAGGATGCCGAGAGGAAGCAGTTAGACTGAGATGAGAGAGAAGGAGCAGAGAGGTGTGTGTCCTCCATTAACAGCAACAGAAGCTGAATGAGTGGCATTTCCAGAGCAACACAGCTGGGAATGCTGGCCAATGAGATTTTGTAAGACCTCCGCCTGAAATGGGGGATGTGAAACCTGGGTAGCAGTGTTTTTATGGAAGCAAGGTAAGAGGAAATCTTTGGTAGAAATAATTGTGTGGAAGCAAGGTAGGAGGAAAAGCTACCCAGGTTTTCCTCCTCCCTTGCTTCCACACAACCAAAAATTGGACGCACACACAGCTCCCAAACCTTGGTAGAACACAGTTGTTGATTGTATGAATGACACTTCATGGTGAAATTAAATTCCGCAATATCTGAAAATTTTAGTGACTTTTGCAGGACTGATAAAAGTGGACACTTCTCAGAGGTTTTGCAAGTACAGTTGGATGTCTGGAATGGTACCAGCAGGATCAAGAGCTGACCAGATCAGTGCTACGTATACTTTACACACCCCAGTATGATATAATCTCTCTGCAGTTGCCACCTGCTCATCTGGTGGATACTCAAAGATGGGCCTTCTCCATTGCTACCCTGAAGCTTTGGAACACACTTCCTGCTGAAATAAGAGCCTCCCCATCCCCTGAAATAAGAGCCTTGTTACAGACCAGGCCTGATCTATATACTAAATATGCTCATTAGCTAGTATACAAAACAGGTCTGGACCAAGTCCTTTTATATTGATGACCACGTTTGATCTGGATGCAAAGAAGAAAGGAAATCAAAACCAGTCCTCAAGATTCAATGGGCTTTATTGAGTATAACAGCATAATCTAGCAAGTGAAAAGCAGAGCACTCTATCAATATTACTAACAGTATTTAAACAGAACATCCCAACCAGTACCAATATTCACCCGTGTGCCTTGCTAACATATGTGCATGCATTAAATCTTCCTAAAGGCTAATACATTTCAGATACAGGCAGAAAAGATGGGGGGGGGAGGCTGAGGGCTGGTATGGTTTGGGGTGATTAGTGGAGGAAAGGGGGGGGAAGGAGAAGGGAGCAGTGAAAGGGGAAGGAGGGAATTCCAGGCAGCATATTTACCCAGGCTTGAGAATGGTGGATCTTTCAGCTGAAGAGGAGAGACTGTAGCTGGGAGCAGTAACAGAGCGATGGTCTGGCTTCTGGCGGTCAAGCAGACAGTTTGCTCAGAGCGAGGCAGAGAGTGAAGGTGCCATGGCTGGGGAAAAGTCTTGACTTCTCACTGCGCAGTAGAAGTCACAGACGGTTCCTGTTCATGAGCAGAGTTCCTGAGCAAATCTTGCTGTAGGCACAAGATAGCTAGTGTGTGAGCAGAATGCCTGTAGGCACAGAACTGCTAAACTGCCATGTCCAGAGACTCCTTCTTATAGTGGTTCCATCCCTTGATGTCCATTTTGAGTCTTCTGGATCACAAAAGGCATTTATTTCTGCTAACCTCTGAATGTTGTCTTTTAATTACCAAAATTAGCTCAGGATATTTGGTCAGTTCAGAGAGATCTCACTCTCATCTCCTGTTAGCTGTTATCTTGAGGAGGGGACAAAGTCCAAAAGCAAATCGGCATCCCAGATGTGCTAGCCTGGTCCCAGAAGGTGTTAAAAGTTAGCAATTAGTGAGAGGGAGTTAATTCTATTTGTGTGAGAAATTATTTATTTCTAGTATATTCAAAGTAACATCAAAAGGTATGCCTGTGTGAGGCAAGTTAATCAACACATTTGACTTAAGGCAGAAGCATCCTGTTACTGGACAACAGGTTAATTTCAGCAGTGTGAGACTGGTAATTAAGCCTGACCTATTGTCTCAGTGAGTTTCCGCAAACCCTGATAAACAATGCTAGATTACCCCTGCCTCTACAAATCAATTACCAAGCATTGCCCAGGCAGGTCTAATTGAACTCTTAATATAAAGAAATGAAATCAAACACAGGCCTATGTTTCACATACTTCTGAGCTGGTACCTCTGGTTCTGATATATTATAGACTGTTCATAACAGCCTCCCCTTACAACTTTTAAATAGGCAGTCAAGATACATTTGTTCACCCAGGCTTTTAATTGGATATTGTTTTAATTGTGTTTTCAATAGTTTTAACATTTTAAATTTTAATTGTTGTGGTGTTAATCTTTTTATCTGTTTTTATTTTTTTGTTGTAAACAGCCCAGAGACTTATGTTTTGGGTGGCATATAAATGTTTTAAATAGATAAATAAATAAACCAAACCCCTGCTAACTGAGCAGAGAGGTACCTTTTACCAAGGTGATTCTCTTTATTTAGCAGGGGGAGATGAACTGGCCCTATCCACCCCCAGCACAGTACTTCCAGTGACTGTTGCTGGTGTCTATCTTATGTTTCATTTTAGAATGTGAGCCCTTTGGGGACAGGGAGCCATCTTATTTATTTGTTATTTCTCTGTGTAAACCTCCCTGAGCCATTTTTGGAAGGGAAGTATAGAAATTGAAATAATAATAATAATAATAATAATAATAATAATAATAATAATAATACCATCAGCCAGTTACAAAAAGCAACTTTACTGGGAACAGCCTATATTCTGCGACAATATCTATAACAACAACAACAACAACAACAACAACAACACTGACAATAAAATTCAGCCATCCTAGGTCATTGGGAAGGACTCGATGTCTGGATGAAACAAGCCAGTCGGTAGCACCTGTCTGACTGTGTAAACAAGAGAATAATAATAATAGAAAGGAAATTGCCCGAACACCAGAGGCACAAAAGACCAGCTGCTGATTGAAAAAATGATTTTAGAAAATTGCAAGAGAATAGCAATAGCAATAACATTTATATACCGCTCTATAGCCAGAGCTCTCTAAGCAGTTTACAATGATTTTAGCATATTGCCCCCAACATTCTGGGTACTCATTTTACTGACCTCGGAAGGATGGAAGGCTGAGTCAACCTTGAGCCCCTGGTCAGGATCGAACTTGTAACCTTCTGGTTACAGGGCGGCAGTTTTACCACTGCACCACCAGGGGCTCATGTAAAACAAACCTAAAAACAAATCTAAGTGTTGCATAGATTGCTACATGCAATGAGCATGTGGAGTACACAGTTAACAATCAATGGCGAGACACTTGGACAGGTTAGCATTAGAAGAGGCAATTTCCAAGGAGACTCACTATCCCCTCTGTTGTTTGTAATCGCCATGACCACACTTTCACAAATACTAAACAAAACAGGCCTCGGATACCAAACACCTAAAACATCAAGTAAAATAAACCATCTGCTATACATGGACGATCTGAAGTTGTACGGAAAGTCCCAGTCAGAAATCGAATCACTGCTAAACACTGTCCGTATATTCAGTAGCGATATAGCAATGGAGTTTGGACTAGACAAGTGTGCTGCATTAATAATGAACAGAGGAAAAATAACAAAAACAGAAGGAATAAAACTGCCCAATGGAAGCAAGATCAAGAACCTGGAAGAGAAAGAACATTACAAATACTTGGGCATTCTCCAGGCGGATAACATTATTTATTTTTAATTAATGCATCATAAGCATAAATCAATGGCCAAGTTTGAACAAGTATAATGGAAGATCAAAGTTTAGTGTGCAGCCTGGAATTAAAAAACAGACGCATATGTTAAGTAGTTAAAACAAATATTGCAATAGGGCTGGGTCAAATCTTCTTCATCTCTTTCAGGCTTAGGGGTGAAAGTAGTTCTTTGGAGTGGGGACTATAGTGTTCCCTGAAACTTCCATATCTGAAGTTTATCCCTTTTTATATACTGTTCACAACCAGTTTTTTGCAGCTAGTCCCATCTGTGGGACAACAGGTGCAAGGTATGAATATATTACAAAATGCCAAATAAATAGACAAAGAAATGAATGAATTCCTAAGCAGTCCTCTGAATCAGTGGCTGGTTTGGCACCATTCTTCCCCATCTCTCCCACTCGACACTCGGGTTAAGGCTTCTTTCTTTACTATATGATCCCAGACTATCAGAGATCAGATAATAAATGTGATGGCATCAAGATGCTACATAGTTAATCGCAACCCATATGTTTGTTTGGCACTTTTACGTGTGTGTGTGTGTGTGTGTGTGAGAGAGAGAGAGAGAGAGAGAGAGAGAGAGAGAATACACACACACACCACCTGTAACTAGGTCTCAAGGCAGTTTACAATTGATTAAAATATCTATAAACATTAAAATCAACAGTTAAATAAATTAAAATCAGATTTAAAAAGGAACTGTAATGTGGGATTCTTCCCATCTCTTATTGGATTGCAAGGCTTAGTGATAAATCAAGCAGTTCCCTCCACAGGAGAAATGGCAATGTAAGAGTAGTCCAAATAGAAATAGATTTTATTGATTACAGAGTGAGGCTTGAGCCATTATTGAATTATATTAACATGCAAGGCATTCCCACTTGACACAGAATGTGCTAGATGAAATTTGTTCCTGGGCATTTAACATTTAACTTTTACTATAAATTATTACAATCATGGTGGATTCTTTTGTATGTAATAGATTAGTAGATTCTTTGATAGATCTTGAATATGTAGTGGATTCTTAGAAATGTATGCTACATAGAACAGGGAAATGAAAAGAAATGGGGTTAGAGGACAGAAAAGATTTCCAAGGATAATGAACAGGCAGAGAAAGAGATATTGAGCCGAGTCTCATGATCCGTGAGACCCGGTTTTGCAGGGTGAGCAGGGAGGGAGCCCTGGGTGGTCAGACTGGCCGCCCACATGATTGCCGGCTCTGTGACGGGGCTGGGGGGAGCAGGGGCCTATCGGCTTGCACAGGGCATGCTGGCAAGACCCCCGGAGCTGGGAGGTGGCTTTTCGCCTCCCCTCCAGGGGTCTCCTCATGAGTAGGCACGGCGCAAAGCCGCATTGTGGCTACTCACGATTATTAAAACCAGGTTTGCGGAGCGCTCGCTTAAGGGCAGGGGTTCTTGAGTGCGTTACCTGCTCTAGAACCACTGGGCTCACAGCCGAACCCAGTGGTTCTTCCGATTTGCAAAAATCGGGCTAGGCTGTCCTAGCCCGATTTTTGCAGATTGTGAGAATAGCCCCATTGAGAAACCAACAAAAGTGTGTGTGTGGGGGGGGGGCAATAGAGAGAGATTTGTAACCTTTGCTCAGAACTGTTGCTGTGATGGATGTGGTGTCTTACTAGAGGATGGGTGAGATTAGGGAAATGGGAAGGAAGGAAGGCAGGAAGGCAGGATGGGAGTTAAAGAATAAGGATAGAAGACAAGAAGAACAGGCAGAGTCAGAGAAAAGCTTAGAAAAGGGACTAACAAGAGAAACCAAGGGCAGAGTCAGAGTAAGGATGAAAGAGATGAAGTAGCTGAGAGAAAGAGTGAGTTTGGATAAGGGAAGGATGAACCACCCTGAGCCTGACAGGCTAAGCAAGAATGAAGTGAAAGGTTAAAAGCTGCAAAGAGAGTGAAGGAACTTGACTAGAGAGAGAAATGGATTATTTGACTGTGGAGGAGAAGGGTTGCCCATTCTCCAGTGAAGGATGACACTTGTGCTGAATGAATTTGGCTGCTCAGAAGGAGAGGTGATCAGGGTTTGACATTAATGAAACAAAAGGGTTGCATGAGCCAATTTAGTAGAGATACCCATTGACTCCCCTGATAATTAATAAGATAGATAATTCATTCTCAAAAAACTGTTGGAAATGTAATTACCAATCAGGGTCATTTTCCCATATGTGGTGGACCTGTAATAAGGCTCAATTGTATTGGAAGCAAATTCATGAAAAAATGGAACAAATTTTAGAGAGTAAATTTCCTTTTTTACCAGAAATCTTTCTTTTAAATATGACAAAACCTTATATTCCTTCTAAATGTAATGAGCTGTCTTTATACATGATTACTGCAGCCCAGGATTTTATATGCACATAATTGCCGCGTTTCTGAAGTCCCCTTTCTAAATGATTGGTTTTTGAAACTATGGGATTATGCCTCAATTTCTAAAGTTTCGGCTTATATGAATGAAGTCTCAACTGAGTCATTTATGTCAACTTGGGATCCCTTTATAAACTTTAATATCCGACAAGGACATCATTTGTTCCCATTGCCCAGATTTGATTTGTGTAGTTTTATGTACCCAACTTTATGTAACCAAGTGTTGAGCAGATGTAATCAAATGTTGATCATGTTAAAAAAGAGAGAGAGATACCCAGTGAGCATTCCAGGCTGGTTGAGTTGGCTAGAGACCACCTTCTAGCCTAGTCTAACAAATCAAAAGTGTACACACACACACACACACACACACACACACACTCACTCTAGAGGGAAGTGAGGAAAGGAAAATTATACAACCTCTCTAACATGAAGGCTGGGTTTTTCTATGAGGATGCTGTGGTGTGATGGAAGAAGGGGATGGCAACAGCCTGAGATGATTCCCAGGAACTGTGCTTCCCAAAATGGGGAGGCTTGGTTCGCTCTCTTATAGGGGGAGGAAGATGGCGGCTTCTGGAAGCATGCATGGGGGCTCCTAGGTTAATGTTTGTTCATTGACGCTTCCACTGGGAAGCCAATAGAGGGACAGGTGAGGGCCAAGAGCTGTCAAATAGGGTGTGCACAAACTACAGTTCAAGCACTCCCTGGGAAATTTGGAAAGGAACTTTAAGGAAAAGGAGAGCAGGTGCTTACCTGCTCTCTGCCACTCCTTCCAGCTTCTTGTTGAGGGGCAAGCATCCTAAAAAGACCCCCATGCCATGGTGTGGTAAGCACCGGCTCTCCTTTTCCTTAAAGTAAGCACCTGATCTCCTTTTCCTTAAAGTTCCCTTTCTAATTTCCTGGGGAGTGCTCGAACTGCACTTCAAACCATGGTTTGTGCACATCCCTACAGTCAAATGGTCAAGCCATACCAGGCTTGACCATACAAGCCATACCATACAAGAAATGGTAATTAGCAAATATGCCAGGAAGCTCCTGGGGAGGATTCAGGGGTGGGGGTCTGTTTAACCCAAAGGCTTTAGAAGGGATCCAGGATGAATTGGCACCTGAGTGTCAAAATGAAAGAGCAGCACCTGAATATCAAAATGTAAACCAAAAATGAAGATGTGCTGAAAATCAACTCAATTCATGGCTCTTGGTTTGGGGTCTCAGAAAATGCTTTAGGGGCTATGCAGAAAGCATAATTTGAGATGCTGGGGAGTCTTTTTCAGGCTCCTAAAGGACAGAATGTGATAGTCATGCTTGCTTCCTTCCTTGCTTTCCTACGCTACCCTTATTGCCAGTGTTAAAATGCTGTTCTTTTCCTGGACTCTCTCTCTCTCAAGCACAGGCCGAGCCAGACTGGACACTTCTATAAAAATATATAGGGGGTGTACAGACAGTCTAAAATCAAGACTCCATAACAAAACTAAAAGCCTGACTGAGCAGATGTATTTTCAATGTCCTTCTGAAGGCCATCAGAGATGATGCAACTCTAACTTTGACACTAAGTGAGTTCCACAGCTATGGGGCAACTACAGAGACAGCTTGCCATTGAATTACCACCAGAGGAGCCAGTGATAACTGTGAATAAATAGCTACATTATGACAATACAGGAGGCAAGAAAAGGCAGTGGAGAACTAGCATCTGCATTGCCTTCACTCTGAATAGGAGAACACTTTCACCCTTTTAGAGCAAATTCTGAACATTTGTCAAAGCTTTTCAAAGTTTCAAAAACATTTACAAAAAGCCTCTTTAGTGTGGCCTATCAAACCACTAAAAGTGCAATCCAAGTGATAAATAATAGTATCTTTCAGATGATGACTTGCTCCAGTAGCCCTTAATTACTGTATAAAATCCCTGTAAGCCAAAGTGGTAAAAATACAATGTTGACAATAAAAGGTGGGTGAAGCCATAATATTCCAAAATATTCTGATTTTAACTCACAATAATGTTTCACTGATTCCCCCCCCCCATATCACTGGACTCTTATTCCCTATAATCTATGTGTTCTTCAACAGTTACAGAAGCAAATTGACTCTACTCTGAAACAGGCACACTCTGTGTGTAAATCTAAAGCACTGTAAATTGCCTCCTATCTCTGCAGCCAGTTATTTACAGCCAAAATCAAATTTATAGCAATTTTTAAGACATATTATTCAATAACATGAGAAGCATATTATTCAATAACATGAGAAGCAGGGCAAGACACTTCTATCTATATAACACTCCATGATTACAATCAGAGGCGTATCTAGGGAAAATAGCGCCTAGGGCAAGCACTGAAATTGCACCCCCTGTCCAAACATCTGACACCCATCTTTCAGATAACTTTACCATAATAGCAACTGAAAAATACAAGTCAAGCTCGTTAATCTTTTAATCTTTCAAAAACTATTTAGCAGTGGATGTAGCCAGACCAAAAATGCTGGAAAACTACAAATTTCAGTATGCTGGGGCTCATGAAATACCCAGATATTATGTGGAGGTGTACTTGGAGAACTAAACAGAAGTGCCTGTCTAATTCTCTACTATGCATTGTAGCATCACTATTACATAAGTTTTAAAAATAAATGGAGAATTTGACTTTTCCCAGATACTCTGAAAATAATTAAAGGATATGCAGAGTAAACTGTGTCACTGCTTGGAATATATTCTAGTCTTTCAGAAAGATAGTTAAAATGAGAGAAAGAGATCAAGAAAGAGAGCAGTGGGGCTTAATACTAAGGATTTCACACTGATTCAAAGACAGACTCACCATTAATAGCCATATTATTAAGACATCATATTTAACTCATTTATCACAAGAAGCAAAATAAGAGCAAATGAATACAATCCTAGCTCATAAGCTTCAGCTCAGTATTCACAAGCTCTGATTCTCTGTACATAGTGCCAATCTTTTTAACCTTCCTAAAGGCTGTGAGGGGTTTTTTAAAGGTTCCCCCTCCCCCCACTGGCCCCTAGGGCCTCACAGGGACCATTTGAGCATGTGCGATGGCCATTTTTAAAAATAACTTTTTTTAAAAAAATGGCCGCTGAAAACAAGATGGCCACCACACATGCTCAAATGGCCTCTGCAAGGCCTGGCATGGCCTAGGGCCTCACAGAGGCCATTTGAGCATGCATGGTGGTCATTTTGTTTTTGGTGTCCATTTTTTAATTTTTTTTTAATTTTCAAAAATGGCGCCCCCCTTCAAGTGGCACCCAGGGCATGTTCCCTGCCTGCCCTGACCTAGATACGCCCCTGATTACAATGTTATGTAGACGTGCCTCTGTCTTCTGTGCCTGAACTTCACTAGTGCTGGTGGTGGGCAAGGTATCATGGGAAGCTGGAGGTATGAGGTAAGTAACAGTCTGCAATGCATCAGACACTTCTGCCTAGCTGGAATACCTTCCCCTTCTACCCCTAGGGATTTCAATAGTGCAAAACACAGCAAGTCTGAATATGTAGGTTTGGGTGTCTTTCATTTTACAGCAACCTGTAAACCATTTGAATTGTTCCTTTCACGTGTACTAACTGAGCAAAGAGACACCTTTTTAAGTGGTGAGTCTTATATTTAGTAGTGGGGAGAGCAACTGACCTTATCCAATCCCAGCACAGTATCCCTCCAGTGGCTGTTGCAGGTATATGCCTTATGTTTGTGATCCCTTTGTGGGACAGGGGGCCATCTTATTTATGCATTATTTCTTTTACTATGTAAACCACTTTGAGAACATTGGTTGAAGAGTGGTATATAAATATTGGCAGTAGTCATAGCAGTAGTTTCACACTTATCTGATTGTTGCTAGCATTCAAAAACAAAAGGCATGCAACTACAAGCTAATTTAAATTTCATTTCCAAGCAAATGAATGGCCACATTTGCACATAACGGGAAACTGGAGTTGAACGAGCTAGAGGCTGCCAAACCTGAACATCCAAATGTGTGAAACTCTGGTCCCGTACAACACCCCACCCTCTGAGGTTTTCCTTGCCAAACTCCAATTTGCAACCTTGGGTTGTAGTGAGTTTTGCCGCTCATATCTGAAATTTCCAGCCACCTGCTGTATGTCTGAATGTGGAATTGCAGGCTGGGCTGGCTGAAACTGGAGTTGGGGAAGGAAGCTCTTCCCTTTTTGTGACTGTGATTGGCTGTTGGGGCTGTCTTTCATGCAAGAAGGAAGACCACACAGCCAGTTCCCCCTCCTCTCTGCAGTCTCCCTGACTGCAGTTCACCTCCTGTCCATTTTGTCTGAATGTGGACAGGTAAGCACACTGATGAGATGGGACCATTGGACCCTCAGTTCTGTCTTACATGCTAATGAGGCAAATGGTTCTTATCTCAGATTGAGCTAGTCATATGCTGGAAGGCAAGAGGTAATGATTGTCACATATGGCAGGCCTAGAAAGGTAACAATTGTCTTCTGTAACTTAGCTAGTAAGCCATTATAGATCTGGCTTCTGTCCAAATCTACAGGTCCTCTTCCTCCTTTCCCCAAAGGACTACAAGCAACCTTTTACAGAGGGAAACAGATAGCAATAGCTTCCTTCCCCAACCAGGAGTTCCCAGCCTTGGGTTCCCAGAAGTTGTTGGACTACAATTTCCATCATGGCTGGGGATGATGTGACTGTAGTGCAACAACATCTGGGGATGCAATGTAGGGGATTCCTGTTCTGCTTATTACATACAGACTCACTTCCCCAAGGCATGTGCCTGCATACATTCCAAACATTTGCTGAGCATCTTGCTAGATGAGATGCAATTTTGCTAGTAATGGATAAAGCGATGCAAACATATTAAAACAGACAGAAGGATGGCCTCAATCCAGCACAGAATTAGGTCCATCAGTGGGCTTTAAAATACTTTATTCTGTGTTGAACTGTAGCCTTTATAGCAATGCTGACAAAGTTAACAAATAATGGGTTTGTAACACAAATTTGCATGACTCATAATGAAGCTCTTCTCACGATCCATGAAAAGAACTTCTGTTGGGCTTGTGGGGAGAGCAGGCTTAGCCCGCTCTCCCCGCAGATGAGCAGCCGCTCATAGCTGGGCAGCTGGATTGGCCGCCCACATGGCTGCTGACTCTGTTACGGAACTGGTGGGCGCTGCAGGGATCAGGGGCCATGAGGCCCAGGAAGTTCCAGGTTGCCCCGTGTAAGTGCATGGGGTATCCTGGAGAGACCCCCCGAGCCTGGGAGGCTGCTTGCAGCCTTCCAGTCAGGGGTCTACTCATGTGTTGCTGCGCACTGCAGCGACACACGAGCAATCCAAGGAGGTTAACGGAGTGCTCGCTCCATTAACCTCATCTAAAGGCAGTGAGAATTCGGCGGGCTAGCTGCCTTGGGAGCACTGGGCTCGCCTGCCAGCCTAGTGGTTCCCACAATCCCTGGAAAGCGGGCCAAGCTCCCTTAGCCCGCTTTGCAGTGATTGTGAGAATAGCCTCAATAATTATTTTATTATGAGTTTGGCATCCATAAACTCTAACGGTATTCATGAGACATATTTTGGGGTGATACCCCATTTTTATGCCTGCATGATTGGCATTCCTCAGTTCAGCCACCGAGGCCAGTAACAGCGGATAAGTCTTGTTGATGGATGCTAGGGATTTGTCTAACCCCTTAATAAATCTTACTGAGAAATGAGTAGGGCAGAGTATGTCTAGGGCAGAGTATGTCTAGATAGGGCAGGATATGATAATGAGTGGGTGCTACAATAACCCTGCATTTTAGTTCTGTTTTGCTATTCCACATACTCCAACATATTATAAGAGAATTTAGACATTTTTAAAAAATGAAGACATACCATGCAAAGCATTGGGAGACTCTAGAACACTCTTATGCAAGATCGCAGCTCTGTGCAAACACAGTTGTATGACAGAGGGCCATTATTACCAATATTACCAGGTGGTCTTAGAAGAAACTGATTATCTAGACCCATTTCAAACTGGTTTTTGGGCAGGCTATGGGGTGGACACTGCCTTGGTCAGCCTGATAGATGATCTCCAATTGGGAATCAACAGAGGAAGGGTGACTCTGTTGGTCCTTTTGGATCTCTCAGAGGCTTTCAATACTATCGACCATAGTATTCTGGAATGCCTGAGGGTGTTGGGGGTGGGAGGGACTGTTTTACAGTGGTTCCGCTCCTACCTCTTGGATAGATTCTAGATGGTGTTGATTGGAGATTGTTGCTCTTTGAAATCTGAGCTTAAGTATGGTGTCCCTCAAGGCTCCGTACTTTCTCCAATGCTTTTTAACATCTACATGAAACTGCTGGGAGAGATCATCAGGGGATTTGGAGCTGGGTGTTACCAGTACACTGATGATGCCCAGATCTACTTGTCCATGTCAACTTCTTCAGGAGCTGGCATATCCTCCCTAAATGCCTGCCTAGAAGCAGTAATGGGCTGGATGAGGGAGAATAAACTGAAGTGGAATCCAGATAAGACAGAGGTACTTATTGTGCAGGGTCAGAACTCTAGAGACGATTTTGATCTACCTGTTCTAGATGAGGTCACACTTCCCCAAAAGGGACAGGTTCACAGTCTGGGAATACTTCTGGATTCACACCTCTCCCTGGTTTCTCAGTTTGAGGTGGTGGCCAGGGGTGCTTTCTATCAGCTCCGGCTGATACGTCAGCTGCGCCCATTTCTCGAGATCAATGACCTCAAACCAGTGGTATATCTGTTGGTAACCTCCAGACTTGACTTCTTTAATGCACTTTATGTGAGGCTGCCCTTGTATGTAGCCCGGAAACTTGCTACTTTATATTAAAGTATAAGCCACCTAATGGCACAGCGGGAAAATGCTCAACTAACAAGCAGAAGGTTGCTGGTTCGAATCCCTGCTGGTATGTTTCCCAGACTATGGGGAAATACCTGTATTGGGCAGCAGCAATATAGGAAGATGCTGAAAGGCATCATCTCATACTACACGGGAGGAGGCAATGGTAAACCCCTCCTGTATTCTACCAAAGATAACCACAGAACACTATGGGCACCAGGAGTCGAAATCGACTTGTCGGCACACTTCAATCAATAAAGTAATGTATACTTTTCTAATACATCTATAGAGTACTCAGCCCCCACTGGAATGAAAAAGCAGCTTCAAATCTGGCACATTAATTAACTGCTCCAAAATGGTATGGGATTTCTACCTTTGCAATGTCAAATATATAATGAATGAGAAAGCTGGTATTTTATTCTGTACCACCCCAATGAAAAGGAAAGTGACCAATTAGAAAAACCAATTCCTGCAGAGTTCCACAGGATCCTCCTTGAATAATAATACAGGGGGGAAAGACATTTTTAAAAAATGGAAAAAAAACCTCAAAGAGCTCCATAATTCTTCCCATCTTCTGTGCTTATGCTACGTAGACTCTTAACAACAGGAGGTTATTCTGGTGTAAAAAAGTTAACCACACTGAAGAGCAAATAAGCATCAATGACTTTACTTGATCAATCACACTAGTTAACAGCTGCAACAAATCAAAACTGTTCTCTTGTACGCTATATTACAACTAAAGACTCCTGGTTGGAAGCACTTCTGCAATCAATGAAGCATCAGCTCATTTCATCAAGTATCATTTGCTATTTTTGTTTGGGTCATATCTGCATTTTTACAAGCTCCATTTGCTTCAGATGTTCAATCACATGGTTGACAGAGTATATCTTAAGAGTTTGTTCAGCCTCTGCAGTCCAGTTATTCCATCTTCCGCAGCTCTCAGCCTACTTTTAAAGGCTTTGATGCTTCAACATATGGATTTATCTGGGCCAATACTATTTGTGTTTGATCACCGAAGCAGCTGCAAATGCCATTGATCAGTGTGTTGTTCTGTATGAAACAACCACACACAGAGTTTCTAAGGACAGATACCCAATGGATCCAAGTGATGAATAACAACTGTCAGGAATGTAGAATTTTAGAAATGTCACACTTAATTAACATTAGTACATGGAAGTGTAGGGGGTGTAGACTATTGCTGCATATTTCTCCATAACAGCCCAGCCCACTCTACAGCACCTTTTACAACAATTGCAGTACATGTAACTCTACTTTCCCAACAGTTCAGTGCCACTTGGTGCTGGTGCTGCAGGCCAAGAAGGTTCATTCTTGGACTGGTGAATTGCTGACTACTCCCTCCTGGGCAGAACCTGGGAGCTCCATCATACTTGATACTAAGTTTAATTCTTATTTTTTTCCTTCTTTTACATTTAAACTGATGTTATATTTATAAGGTCATTTTAATTTCATTTGGCCTCTTTTACACCTTTAAAAAAATGTTAATCCCTTTAGGGACAGGATTATTAAAATGGGGGAGGGAAACACTACAAACCATTCTGAACCCATAGAAACACAGAAAATACATAAGAAGCTGCCTTATACTTGTAGGGTAAGAATGGCTGTTCAGTCCCCAAATAGCAAAGCAAAACCAGTTTGTTGACTAAGCAGCAATGTTAGAGGTACTGAGACCAGTGTTCCCTCTAAGAGGGATTCCCAGATGTTGTTGACGGCAGCTCCCATAATCCTCAAGCAAAATCCATTGCAGCTGGGGATTCTAGGAGTTGTAGTCAACAATATCTGGGAATCCCTCTTAGAGGGAACACTGCTTGAGACAGTTCTTTAGTATTGAAGAACTACAAGGATTTATTTAAAGAAAAGGTTACAAACGAATGTGAAAAAGCCTGCAGCTTAATTTAAGCTGTAGCTCATGGAGCAAACAAACAGCGATCTCTGGAGATACAAAATGGAGACTAACACTGGAAGAACAAAGAAGGGAGGAGTCCAGCACCTTTATCCATTACCCTTACCACCAGTGGTCACTATGAGACATTGCAGCTGAGAACTGATGCTGCCAGGGTCCTAGCTCCAACAACTGCATCAGATTATTGGTCAATTTAACTCAGTATTGTCTACACTGACTGGCAGTGGCTCTCCAAGGTTTTAGGCAGAAGTCTCTCTCTCCCAGCCCCACATAGTAATCCAGCCGTGATGTGACTAAGGTAAGGGTACACTATGTGGGGCTGCCCTTGAAGAATATTCAGAAGAGTATTTAGAAGTTGCAGCAAAATGAGGCAGCTAGGATTTTATCTGGAGCTGCTCACTGGGATCACATCACACCCATTTTGAAAGAGCTGCACTGGCTGCCAATTGGTTTCCAGATCCAATTCAAGGTGCTGGTTTTGACATTTAAAGCCCATAATGGTTTGGGCCCTGGATACCTGAGGGACCTCCTGCTCCCAAGGGTTGCTGCCTGCTTGACAAGCTCACTTTAGGGGGCTCTGCTCTGGGTGCCGGCAATGAGGGAGGCTCAGCTGTCGTGCATGTGGGACAGGGCCTTCTCTGTTGCTGCCCCCAGACTCTGGAATGCTCCCTTGGTGGCTATTCACTCCTCTGTCTCCATAACAGTTTTTAGAAAGTGTGTGAAATCTTGGCTTTTTACCCAGCCTCTTATATTATTCTCTCTGCTGCTGCTGCTTTGTATTTTGCATGGTTATATTGTGCTTGTATTTTAAATCTTTTTAGTCAGATCGATGTTTTTATATTCTAGTTTAATATTTTAATTGTGTCATTTTTATAGTCTTGTGTTAATTTTTCTGTGCAAACTGCCTTGAGATAGTTTTAATGCAAGGCGGTATACAAATTCAACAAACAAACAAGCAAACAAACAAAATTTCCTAGTCCTGCCTGGAGATGTCAGGGGACCTTCTGCATGATAGGCCAAGGCTCCTCCATCAAGCTACAGTCCTGCCCCAAATTTAATTGTTTCCAACAGTGTTTCCAATAGTGGTCAGCCAGATAGGGTGGCCAGGCACAGCCAAAAAAGAGGACAAAAATCACCAGGAAAACAAGAAGTCACAAACTGGCATAAAATGGGCATATGTTAATTATGTTGATACAGCCCCTGGACAACATAGCCTGCCTGACCAGCCACCCCCCTTTATATTCTCTTTAAACACGAGGCAGCGCCCCAATGCCCTTCTTCCCCCTTCTTGCTCAGCCACCTTTTCCCAATGCCAATTACCTTCATGCTGAGGAACAGGAATGGACAATGGGTAAAGGAAGCTCGAGTGGAGCATGCAGAAAGAAACAAAGAAACAGCCAATGGACCAAAGGCTTGATGGAGCTGCAGAGGATGGAAGGAAGAGGGGGAAGGACATAGCATTGCAAGTTGGTTAATACAAAGTGTTTTCAGTGGGTGCTTCATGGTCTGGAGCTCTGGGAGCAGTTTACATGAAGAGGCGGGACTCAGCCTGCCTCCAGCCTGGGAACACACAGCCTCTGCAATGATCTCAGGGCAGCAGCAGGCAGTGCCAGTGGATGAGCAAGGTATACAGAAGTCATTGAGGTGGGAAGCCCTTGAAATAGGGAGGCCCTTGAAATGCAACGTGTGCCCCCTCCTATTCTGTCTATGCAGCTGCCCCATCCCAGACAAATCCTTGACAAAAGAGTCCATCAGACAAATCCCAGATAGTCCTTCAAAACAGAGGATTATCTGGAAGAAAAGAACACACCTGGCCACCCTAGAGTCTGATACCTCCAGGAAGCCCATCAGCAGGGCATGCAGGCTACAGCTCTCATCCATTGCATCCTCAGCATCTGGTATTCCGAGTTGTACTACTGAATTTGTCTAACCTCTTTTTAAAAAATGGTCTAAGCTAGTAGCCATCACCACGCCAGCTCAGGTGGTTTCCTTTTATTACAAGTCGATCATGGCTCTCCTGCTAAGTGTTGGAAGTGAAGGACTTTGTGCTGCCTCATGCCTCAATGACAGAGGGGGACAGACTAATGAGTCAGAGGGCTAGAGGGGTCAAGACATTGGTCATCCCTTCTCTCTACTGCTCTGACACTATCCCTTTGATATGTAGATTGCTACTCTCAGGGACTTCCTTCCTTCCTGCCATTCTCTCACTTCCTTCTTCCTCCTTCTTCACTCTAACGCAAATTCTTGTCTCTCTCTGCACCATGTGTGCAGAGATGCAGACAGCATCTCTCTGCATCCAGCTAGCTAGATAAATTAGAGATTCTATCTCTCCACTTCCCTATCTAGAATGGAGTTCTCCAATAAAGACTCCTCATATGGATTTGAAACTATGAACTGGCTCCAAGTTTCTTTTGCTCTCAGCAGACACGCATGCCTCGGCAGACTCCGCTGTGTTTTGCCTCTGTGCACTCTGCTGTAATAGAAGGGTATCTCTTACCAGAGAGAATTCCCAACACAGATAGTCTGTAACACTGTTTGTTTGTAGTATTTATACACTACCTTTCAGGTGAATTGTCCAAAGAACAGGCTGACCTGGTCCACAAACCTAATGGTGACAGAAGGCAATGGAGCACTGCTGCTGCAGACATGTCGGGAGGCCCCTGATGCCAGGAGGCTACTCATGAGTCGCTGTTGCACAGAGCCACATTGTGGTGACACACAATCTTTTAACTAGGTTTTTTGGCACTCTTGTGACTGAAACCCAGGTTTAGCAGCAGACTTTGTAAGCAGGATTGCCACTGAGCCGCAGCTGGGAGCTGCACAGCTCCCATTCCTGCACATGAGCAGCAGGGACTGGACTGGGCTCCCTTAGCCCAGTTCCTGCTGCTCATGAGAATAACCTCTTACAGTGGTATGTGTGTAGGCCACTCTTCCCTCATATTAAATGTGTGAGATGTGACCAGTGAGGGATGGAGGGATGTGGCTTAGGGCCAACAGTCCCACTCCCCCTCATGCATTCATTGAAGACATTATTCCTGGACTTCCAAAAAGCTTTTGACAAAGTTCCTCATCAAAGTCTCCTGAGGAAACTTAGCGGTCATGGGATAAGGGCACAAGTACATGTGTGGATTGCTAACTGGTTCAAAGACAAGAAACAGAGGGTAGGTATAAATTGAGAGTTTTCACAATGGAGGGAAGTAAGATTTGGGGTCCCCCAGAGATCTGTACTGGGACCAGTGCTTTTTAATTTATTCATAAATGATCTAGAAATAGGGGTAAACAGCGAGGTGACCAAATTTGCAGATGATAGTGAAATCCAAAACTGATTGTGAGGAGCTCCAAAAGGATCTCTCCAAATTGGGTGAATGGGCGACAAAGTGGCAAATGCGGTTCAGTGTTGGCAAGTGTAAAGTGATGCACATTGGGACAAAAAACCCCAACTTCAAGTATCCATTGATGGGGTCTGAGCTGTAGGTGACTGACCAGGAGAGGGATCATGCTTGTTGGACAGCTTGTTGAAAGTGTCGACTCAATGTGCGGCAGCTATGAAAAAGGCCAATTCCATGCTAGGGATCATTAGGAAGGAGATTGAAAATAAAACTGCTAATATTATAATGCCATTATACAAAATTATGGTGCGGCCACACCTGGAGTACTGCATACAATTCTGGTCACCACATCTAAAAAAGGACATTGTAGAAGTGGAAAAGGTGCAGAAGAGGGCAACCAAGATGATCAGGGGCCTAGAGCACCTTTCTTATGAGGCTAGGCTAGAACACCTGGGGCTATTTAGTTTAGAACAAAGACGACTGTAGGGAGACATGATAGAGGTCTATAAAATCATGCATGGGGTGGATAAAGTAGATAGAGACAAATTCTTCTCCCTCTCACATAACACTAAAACCAAGGGTCATCCCATAAAACTGATTGCCAGGAAATCTAGGACCAACAAACAGAAGTACTTTTTCACACAACGCATAATCAACTTGTGGAATTCTCTGCCATGAGATGTGGTGACAGCCAGCAACCTGGATGGCTTGAAGAGGGGTTTGGATAACTTCATGGAGGAGAGGTCTATCATTGGCTACTAGTCTACAGGCTGGGGTGTGCATGGAGGGCTACAGGCTAGGGGTGTGCATGGTCCGGAGTCCCCCCCGGTCTGGCAGGGGGGGACTGTGACTTTAAGCAGGGGGGTGGTAGTACTTACCCACCCCATCGCCGCTCTTCCCCCTCCAGTGCTGGTCCGTTGAAAAATCTTCTTGGGATGGCAGAGTTCCTCCCTGTCGCCCCTGCCCCCGTCGTTGTTAGTTAAGGCTTAAAAGAGACGAGCGTGCGCCAGAACCATGGACTGAACTTTGTCCTCCTGGCTTGTTTTTTTTTACTACAGCTCCCATCATCCCCAGCTACAGTAGCCAGTAGTATGATGAAGTCCAGCATCTATAGGGCTGAAGATCTGCAGCCCTGCTTTACATACAACTGGTTCAGGTTTATTAAGCATCATTGAAACTGATTAGCTGTGTGAGTGGCTTAACTAGGCACAGGGTTCAGATTCAGTTGATGTTTCATTTTTATATCATGACTAAGACCCATTGAACTTAATCTGGCTAGTCTTGACTAACTTGTCCTATTGATTTCAATGGTGCTTAGGCATGACTAACTTTCTTTGGATACAACCCAATGAGGCTATTCACATGCATGTGAACCACCAGGATCAGGCTGATCCTGGCGGCACCATGGTGGCAAACCCATCTAACTAGCCACCCTTTAAAATGAGATTAAGGGAGAAAGTAGTCATGTGTCAGCCGTGGCTGCTATCAGCCATGGCTTGCAGACTCGGCGGAGAGGTGATCCCAATAATGCACTGCACATTTGTGTGGTGCATTGTCGGAGCTTTGTGGGGTGGGGCGATGTGGGGCGGTGTGTCCTGGCACCCCGATCCTCAGAGCCACTAGCAGGAGACGGTGCTCCCCTGGGCAGGCAATCCTTCCCTGCAGCGTGCCCTCTAGCCCTTCTTGCTGCTCCTGAGAAGTGGCTCTATGTGTTTTGCATATGCCTTTCACAGATATTCTTATAGCCTGGCTAAGACTGTGTTGCCCAATTGCCTCAGAGCAGGCACTAATTCGCAGCATAGACACAAGGGATCTGGCCTCTTATGCCCTTAAAAAAGCATCTTCCTGTGGGGTTCTGGTATGAAACTGTAGGGGAAGAATGACAGTTCAGTCCCCATATAGCAGCGCAAAACCAGTTTGGTGAGAAACCATCAAAGCAAGAGGTCTTGAGACAGTTCTTTAGGATTGAAGAACAACAAGGATTAATTTAAAAGTTACCAACAAATAGAAAGAGCTTGCAGCTTATTTGAGCTACAGCTTATGGCTGCAGAGAGAGAAAGAGAGACTAAAATAGTCATCTCTGGGAGAGACAAAATGGAGACTACAAAATCTGTGAAAACAAAGAGGGAAGGAGTCCACCACTTTTCATCCATGATCCTAACTCCCCACCCACCCATGGTCACTATGAGACACTGCAGTTCACAGCAGATGCTGCTAGGGTCCCAGGTCCAGCACAAACATCTATAAGATGAAGGACTGGATTTGCAAATGGGATTTGGGAGGACCACTAAGTCAGCCACTAAGTCCATGAGAACAGGCCAGAGAACTTGTGCTGGGCTTTAGGAGCATCACAAATTTTTATGTTACATTAGAGCAGGCCTGCTCAACTTCGGCCTTACTGCAGATGTTGGCCTACAATTCCCATAATTCCTGGCTATTGGCTGCTGTGGCTGAGAATTATGGGAGTTGTAGTCCAAAAACAGCTGGGGGGCCTAAGTTGAGCAGGCCTGCATTAGAGTGTGGGGTGAAGGAGCTATTATTAATTTGAGCTTAATTCTATGATTCAGACAAACTTCAAAGTGATGAAATGATGAAATGATGTACCTCTTGCTTTTCTCCAGGCAGATAATGATGCAAATAATCATTGGAAATTATTTTTCCATTTGATGAAGTGTATTCATGGAGTGCTCTTCCAATAGACAAGCATGGCGTAGTCATGAGGACCATCCTGCCACCATTCAAATTGAAGTGCCAGCCTGAAAAGGAGACAAATGTGTAATTGTTGTCCTATTGATGCTTTAAGGGCTGCCCAGGATCAGTCTGCTTTTGCGATTGTGTTAGCAGTGCTGGCTCAATCCACTAGAATGCCCAAGGCAAGCCCACATGGTGCCACTTGCCGCACCCCCAAGTGGGCCTGCTGCTGAGTAGCCCTGTCCACCTGCTCATTTTCTGGTGGGTATTCTGTCCTTGTCCTGGGGCAGCCATGCTGCTCACTCCTTCTGTATCAGGCCGTGAAAGATGCTTCCATGTTCTGCTTACCTATTGCTCCTGCCTCTCTCCATTCCAGTACCTGGAGCAGCTGAAGCAAGTGACAGGGATGGCAAAACTGCTGGCGTAACAGGTTCCTTGTCAGAGCAAGGAAGAGCAAACAGCAGTGTGTGCCAGTCCAAAGGAAGGAGTGTGCACTGCTTGCTCCTCCTTGCTAGCTCAGGCAGCTTGCACTCTCCTCTTTTGCTAGTTCGTCACTAGCCAGAGAATAGAGATGTGCATGAAATGGATTTTTCATTTTGTCCCAAACTAAAAAATGCAGATGGACAAAACATTCCTTCGAAACACCTGTCAATCTGGTTTTTTCTATGGAACAGACTTGAAACATTTTGAATGTTTGCGCCATTGGGAACAATGGGGGATTGGAAAGACACCGAAGTTCCACATGGGTAGCTTCTAGAGACACCAGAGTGGTTTGTGTGGTAGGGCAAGATGGGTGCTACCTACCACCCAACTCACAAAAGAATTGGGCAAGCAGGTGATTTTAAACAAATTTTTAACCTTTCGCCTAAACCACCATAGGATCCTATGCCACAGCTCAAAACACTCAAAATGTTTCAAGTCAAAATGTTTTGCACATCCCTACCAGAAAACACACATAGTAGTGGAGATGAGGCTGGGGTGGCACCCCCAGGAATTTGGCTGATGCCCATGGTAAGAGGGCAAGGTGGGGTGCCTCCATTCACAACCCAGGGATCCACTCGCTACCTGAGGACATTGTCTCACCTTGCCCCATGGATAAGCTGTCCCTGGCCTTTAGTACTGCATCCTCTAAGGATTTGCATTTGGATAGCTCTGTTATTGTTTTGATTTGATTCTGGTTTATTGACTGTAATAAATGACTACTACAAATACTGAGGGCAAAAAGTGTAGGACTTTTTAACTGGGTGAAGGACAGTATGCAGGACATTTAGCTTATATTATCCTAAAGACTCAGTGGAATATATATGTGCATCTAAATTATCCATATAACCCTTTGAAATAGGCTTCTTGTACCTATTTTAAAGATGGAAAACTGAGCCTTGTGGAAACTTTACCATCATCCCACTGATTTCTTTTCAAATCGAACGAACCCTAATCCCTAACACACATATGACTTCTGGTAGGGCTGTGCACAAAACTGGTTTCCATGGTTCGCATCGAATTTGAATTGAATTAGAACTGGACTGTGGTTCCATGACCTGATTTGGTCAAACTGACTGGGCGGTCTGGTCTGTTTGGCTAAACCAGGTCAAACTGGTTTGGTGGATCTGTGGGCTAGTAAAGGTGAAGCCTTCAAAAAAGGCTTCTAAAGGGCAGCTGAGGTAGGGAATGAAATACACCTAAAAGTAAATGATAAACTCCTCTCCTTACCACCCCTGGTCCACTGCAGACCAGTCACACTCCCTTACTTCAGCAGCACATGAGTGGTGATGCAGCTCTGGCAATGACCTGGCCTCCGCACACGGGCAGAGGCCATTTGCGTGGTCAGCTTGTTGATTCAAATGGTCTCTATGCAAAGAAGAATCCTCATTAGATTTCCCTTTACAAGCCCACTGAACCAGTTCACCATGAACCAGGCAAGGTTCGGTTCGATAGCAGACCAGCTGGCCTTCTGGAAGGCTGGTTCAGTTTGTGAATGAACCAGCATAGTTTATGGCTCACCATTTCTGCCCAAACCAGTTTGTACACAAACCTTACTTCTGGTCAGACAAAGGTCTTCCATGCAGAATCCACTACTTTCGTCACTGCTTTATACAACAAACTGTTTTCCCTTCTTTGTACTGCTGTGCATGTCAGTACCTGCTGTTTTGCTTATTGTGAATTAATTCTACCGATTTAGCTCCGCTTCTTCATGAATCTAGTCAGTAAATATAATCTGAATGCCATTTGGAAGGTCAATGACTGACTAAAAGCACACCGCTCTAATTTGGCTCACAGCTAGCATTGTACTTTTACAAACTGTTTTCTTCCTTTAGGCTGATTTCAATGAAATGCACTGAAGAAAGAAGAGCCGCCTTGTCACACTTTGAATGCAATAAACTATACATTTTGAGTTGAGCTGTTTAGGTTTGTCTGAGATTACGGCATGAAAAAGGCATTACGGTACATGTGGTCTTCATAATAATAAGAAAAAAGCAGCAGCTGAGACCACTAAGCTCCATTTGATTTAGTGCCACTGAAAACACTGAACCTCCATCTGCATAAATGATTTGAGATTAACTGTATCTCTAAGTGTAGGCCTTTTAGGAAATGCTAAACCTAAAAATTATAGCCAACTAGTGGTGGGAAACAGACAATGATGCTATTCTCACGAGCGTGCAAAACCGGGCTGGCCTTCCTTAGCCCAGTTTTGCACACTTGTGAGAACCCGCAGCCTCGAGGGCAAGCCTGGTGGCTCCACAGTGGGCAGCCACCATCTTAAATGAGGTTAATGGAATGACCACTCTGTTAAACCCATTTTTACAACTGTGTGTCCACCGCAGCTGTGTCCGCCTCGGGGGAGGGAGGGGGAGGGGATCCCAGGAATGCACCATACACTCACATAGTGCATTACTGGGGCTCCAGGGGTGGGGCAGCATGCAGCAGTGCTTTCCTTAACCTGACCCCCAGAGATGCCAGCAGGGGCATGGTGAGGCACGGATGGCCCGCAGGAGAGCTGCCACTCATCTGGGCGGGCAATCCACCCACTCAGCAACGGGGAAGTGATTGTTTGTGGGGAGAGCGGGTCAAAGCCGCTCTCCCCACAAACCTCTTCTCAGCCTCAGAGTTTGCAACATTTGAATTCACCGGCATTTAATCTGCATAATTGGGTGAGGTTTGTTTAAATGTTTAGTTACAAAGATGTTTTAAATGTAAGGCAAGTACAGTAGCTAATTGGTAAGACCAGTTTCTAATACTTGTGGCTGTGCCTCAACTATCAGAGGTGGAGCCCATATACTGTTCTACTAGTCCTTGGCACTACTTGTCCTTTATCCTAACAAGAAATGGAATATAGGGAATTGGGAAGTGCAAGGCTTAATAAAAGATGGGGAAGAGTCTTTGAGCTAGTCATAAGCCTGATTCAGACATTATCCAAAATCCCATGGTAGCTGTGTACAGTGTGGCGAAGGGGAAGCAAGTTCTGCCCCTGCCGCATCAGTCACCCATGCACTTATCTAAAGTGGTGCCAGAAGTCCTGCCCAAGCCCCATCACTCACCCCCTTGCAGATGCTGTTCATGGATACAGTCATGTTTGTTTGAAGATAACAAGAACAAATAATTATATACTGCTTTTCAACTAAAGTTTCCAAAGTGGTTTACATAGAGACCGGAGGGGGTACATTAAAAGAAAAAGGGGGAAAAAATCGAAAAAAGTATGATGACACCCCCCCAACCCAACCAACCCCGGTGGGGAGGTTTGATGAGGGGGTGGCAACCAAACTGGCCAGGTCCGGTTTGGGTCCGGTTCAATTTCGAACCGAACTGAGCCAGGCAGTTTTGTGAACATCCTTAATGGTCACTGGAGGTTCTGTGCTGGGGTGGATAGGGCCAAATACTTGTGATACTCGTGAATGTGGATGAAGAGAACAGTGAATGTGGGTACCCCAGTCTCTCAATCATGGAAATGCCTGCATTGCAGTCAGATCTGGCTTTTGCCTTTGAAGGGGTGAATGATGGAGCTGGGGTGAAACTTCTGGTCTCGTTTTAGATTCCGTACACAGGTGTAGCATCTTTTCTATAAAAACTGAAGAGGGCTAATGTGTGAACGCATCCTTCATTCCTGATGTTCTACCCTAGTCCTGGATGTTCATGGAGCTTTCAGTTTCCCAAGTAATGATTTCTGGTTGGGTAACCACATTAGCCTGTGCTTTGTCTTTAATGTGTCAGAGGGCAATTTGCTGTTTCTAAGTCATTCCTTTCTTCTTCTTCCTATTTGTTTTATGTTGTAACCATTAAATAAAGTCCAATGCCATCTGTTATCAACTTTCTTTCCCTCCTCTGCTCTCTCATGCTTTTGGCTGCAATCCATAGGCAGTCCCTTGGATTGTGCTGTTTGACTTTAATAAGTCATACTTTTTTTCAGAATATTCACCCAAATGTATACATTTTGAAGCAGCTCATTTCCTCAGCATAAAACACTTTCTTTCACACTTTCTCATTCTGGCCAGAACATGCAGAAAAGCTGAGATACTGTGGACAAAACAACGTTTTGTGAGATTCAGCTCCAGCTGTGGATTATCATATGCTTTCAGATAGTTGGGATGGAGTTCAACAGCTGGAGTTTTGATGCTTATACAAGCAGGTTAACATTTGTTGCAGTTTGCCCATCACTCCATCGTCTGGAAAGTAAATGTTTTCTGTCAATGAGTAGAAGTCATATAACAGCAAACTTGTTCCTGGCTCTGCAATCTTTTCCTGCATATTGGCTTTAATGGACATTATATCTACTCCAGTGTCAGCCATATGAACTATACAGCAAGCTAGAAAATATTTGGTAACCTATTTCCCCTCTTTCTGTCTCTCTGGAATCAATTACTAGTGAGCAAAGTAAACTGTTAATGTAATAACGTTCCAGTGGATTGAAACAATATGGCTACCACAAATTTATTTTCAGTTGCACAATAATGGGGGAGAGAGAAATTATGAGAGTGTGTTACTCTGCAAGGTAGGAATAATATTATAGCCAGAATTTGCAATAAAATGCACAGTCAGAAGGAAATGCTTTTAAAATAAAATGCTGTTTTGGATGAGGTAATTTTCCAGAAAAATGCCTCACGAATGGCCTGCTTTTCATCATCACAAGACAGAAAGGAAGGTACTACCAAAACAATATTTTCCAAGTGGGAAAAGGCTCCACCAGATGGATTATATTTCCACTTGAGCTCCATTTTAATCTCAAGAGCTGTCCCCAAAGTGAAGCCTACCTATCCATTGTGCTGCTCCTCAGTTGCACTCCTCCCACTGATGAAAACTTGGCAGCATCCACAAAGACTCCATGATGAACTGGGGCATAGCAAGCAAGTAACTCACCTTAGGAAAGAATGCTGATCCAAATGTGTAGAGAACAAAGGTGTAGAGATCACCTGAGATCATCCAAAGGTGTAGAGATCACCTGAGATCATCCAAAGGTGTAGAGATCACCTGAGATCATCCAAAGGTGTAGAGATCACCTGATCCAAAGGTGTAGAGAACAAAGCACATGAACCTTGGATGTTATTTGTACTGAAATATGTTTTAAGTACCGGCATAAATTCCTTCGTTGGAACCAACTTTGTTTATGAGCTTTGTAGAGATTCATCTTCCAGAAATTATACAATGCCAAATCTTTTTGATGAAGAATGGACATTTTATGTAGTTCTATCAAATGTTATGGCTTAGTATCTTGTCTGCGCATGCTATGGGCTATTAGATTTAATAGAACCAAGACCCTTTGTGTGTTGGGTAGGGTTATGCTGGCTGTCAGCGGGTGTTGTATGAAAGATACTTGCAGCCTCCTGCCTTTCAAGATCTGTACTGATAGAGGTTGGTCTTTGTGTTGTGGAAACATAATTTAAAGTTTTGCAACATGCACAACATGCTTAAAAGACATGGAGGCTATTCCCTCAATCACCAAAAACCAGGCTAGGAGAGCCCAGCCCTGTTTACGGAGGTTGTGTGCTGTAGCAGGAGACGCGTGGCTCCTTGCAGCAAACCTCCTTAACTTCCCCCAACCTTAAACAAGGTTAGTGGAGTGAACGTTCCGCTAACCCCATTTCACTGATCATGAGTCACCATGGTGCAGCTCTGCGCCATGGCGACTCACGAGGAGACGCCCAACCAGGAGGCTCCTACAAGCCTCCTGGCCTTGGGGTCTCACCAGAATGGGACTTCTGGGACTTCCAGGGGCCAGGTGGCCCCCGATCTCCACCACCCCAACAGGCTCCATGATGGAGCTGGTAGTCATGTGTGCAGCCTATCTGGCTGCCTAGGGCGAGCTCTCTGCTTGTCTGCGGGGAGTGGGCTAATGCTCTACACATGGATCATGTGTAGAGTTCTATGGAGGACTTTCACACAATCTCGAAACTGTTGCTGGGTGCACTGAGGTAAAGGTAAGAATTCACCTGCCTTCCCCAGCAGACAAGCAGTGGCCACCCTCCCCTCTACCACCCTCCCACGCAAACTGTGGCAACCGCAGGAGCTGGGAGTACGAGGACTTCCCCCCACACACACATCCGAAGCTGCCCTGGAGCACGAGAGTGGTGGCTGCTCTCATTAGAGCAGCTGATGCGCTCAGCACAGCCACTCCTTCCACCCACCTCACTGCTGGAAATTGTGGCAAGCGGAGGTGGGGCTGTTTAACCTATGATGATTACCCAGGCAATCGCTAGCCAAGGTAAAGCAAACCATACATTTACTAAACCTCGGCTAAACCCCAGGTTAAAAACTAAGGCTTGGCACGGGTTAAGAACTCAATCTCCCCCCTTTACGTGCACAACCTAGCCCAGGCTGATCTGAACCTAGCCCAGGCTGCACATGTGAACAGACTCATGCTGTTATAGCTTTTTTTGTTTTGGTAAAAAGTGGTTCTGAGCTACAGAACCTCAGCTATTAGCACTTATGTCTGTAGAAATTTTAACAGCCTGGTCTTTTTACATGATGCAGTAAAAGTCCATTTCACCCAGGGATCATTGGCACAGACCTCAGAGATGACCTCATGAGCAGGTCTTTCTTTGTTGATTGTGACCCAAGTGAATAAATCTTTTATTGCCGTTCTTTGTTAGCCAAGGGCTGGTTTTGGGGTTTTTTTGGTTTTGTTTTGTGAAGCAGACCTTCAAGAAGTAGCAATGTTAGAGGCTTTTCCCAAAATAGCAGCTTTTTTCCAGTGATCTCAGGTAACATATTAGGGAGATCCACATTTGATGACATTTTGCTCCAAGACAGCTATAGCTGCCAACATGCAGAGCTTTAGTTCTTGGAAAAGACATTTCCCCCTTGAGACATTAAGAATCTCATTTAAATTTTTGACTTTGTTGTGATTTCTCATATAAAACAAGCATGGCTTATGATTGCTTTCTATACAACTTCCCCCCAAAAGGAGGTACATATATTGCATTTTTTCCTCCTAAGAATTTGTTTGGTTTGCTCATGACAGAAAAGCCTACTGAGGGTCAAAGAATGCCTGTTGGCTAAGCACAGATTGTAAGGTGTGATGCAAACTAGGAAAAGGTATTGATGTACTACTGTACATTCATTGCCATTCAGTAGGGAATTAGTTGCTGTTAAGCCCCATAGATTTTAGTGGGTGTTAACTGTGTGTGACTATGCACTCTGTTACTATTTTATTTTGTAAATCAGTTAACGCAATTGACCTCAGATCCCAATGAGAAAAAGGTTGGGCCACACATTAACTGAAAACAGGGGTGTTGCTACAATTGAAGAAAAAGAGAATAATGTCCCTAGGCCTCTGGGGGTTGGATGACAGCTTGATCTTTGTCTCTTCCTTGTGCCTCTTTGAAGAAGGTGGCAAGGAAGCAGGGGACATCTTCACTTTTTGTTGCAGGGCCCACTCCAACATTCCTACCCTCATGTCTGAAAATGGAGATTTGCATTGGCAAGAAAAACTATAACATACTGTATAACTAAAGTGGGTAGAACTCCAAACCCCCACCCAAGGACACGATGACAGTGCCCTCTGCTGTTGGGCAAAACAATCTAGATCAGAAGCCAGTAGCTTTTCTACCACACAGTTTACTGGGTAAAGAGAAGATTTACCCACCCCTTGAGCCCCAAAGCACTGAGTGAACAAGTCACCAAAGGGGTTCCATTCCAAGACAACATTGGCAACACAAAGCCCTGAGGGGCTGTTCCATGGAAATCCTTGTGCATCATAAATAGTGTTTCCAGTTGAACACCATGTTCCACATCCCAAAACCAGTTGAATGAGAGCCAAAAATTCTGCTTGGCCCTGGACTGGTGACCTGCCAAACCTCTCACTCAATACATGAATAGAGATTCCAAGTTGGGAGGCTAACATCTATAATATCCTGATTACACAATATATTTGTTCATATGGGAAGCAGCTGATCCTGTGCAGCAGCAGACTGTAGACTCTCTTAAGCCTACCAGCCACAACTATCCCAAAAGGCTGAAAACACGTGTATGTCCTGAAACATTGGCTCACCTTTTACCTTTCCAAGTTGTTCCAGAAAGGAGCAAGAGCCCCAGATGGGGCTCTTTCCCAAAGCCCCATTCACATGTTACACTCAATGCATGCATTATGTTCAGTGCACAATCAGAATTATGCTTCCTATCTGTACTCTGCATTTGAAGGGGGGCCTGTACCCAAGTTCACTTTTTAAATGAATGGCTATGCAGCCATTACACAAAACATATAAATGTGTAAAATCACATGTATGCATGGACAATGTAATTTAAGTAAGGCTTGAGAGAATGACTTAAGGCATCTTACTGCTGCTGTCTGAGAGCAATTAAGTTTCAACTTCTTGTTTCCAGTTAAGGCGGTCCCTTGCTCCACCAGCTGCCACCACAGAGCCATCTACCAGTCATTTTGCTTTGAGGGGAAAACAGAAGAGACAGACACGGGCTGGAGAGCTATCACCCTCCAGCTTCCATGTTCGTGGTGGTCCCTGCACCCAACTGTCATCACAGAACCATCTTAATCTATGAGGGGAAGGGAAGAGCTAAATGCTGGGAGATGCAGGACAAACAAAAGGAAGTACTTTACACAAGGCACAGTTAAAAGAAGTTCTTGAGACAATGAAGCTGTTCTCAAGCTCAGGCAAAACCAAGCTAGAGAAGCTCAGCCCAGTTTTGCCTGCTCATGAGAACAAGGAGCTACATGGCTCCCAGTGGCAGCATGGCAGCCAAACTGCAAGGGAGCCCCAGTTGTTAGAACAGGGCTATGTGGCCTCGCGCGGGAGCTAAACCAGCACCTGAATCAGCCCAGAATTCATTTAACGTGTGTTCAAAACACTGTCAACATACAATTGTGTGGTGTTCACCTATAATGTACAGAAAATTGAATGGATGCAAATTTAAATATATAGCCTTGTTGATAAAGATACAGAAATGAATATGAACCAGAATGTTCAGAGGCCCAGAACCTCAGACCATGTTGTCAGCACAATTCATATCCATTTCCATTTTTTTAGTGTAATAAAGCACTTATCAAACATTCTCAATGGAGAAGATAGCATAACCGTTAATTTAAATTAGGAATGTTCACAAATTGATTTTTTAGATTCAATTTGTACCTGAATTGAATCACCCCTAATTTGTTTTGGGCCTGAATCTGCCCCCCAAATCACCTTGAATTCACCTCAGATCTGAATCTGAATCAATTTGGGGCAAATAAGAAGTACCCCAAGCAGAAGATTGGGGTGGGTGGTAGTGCCCAATGGGTGGAAGCTACCATCCAAATTTCAAAGAAATTGGCCAAAGGGGTGATTTTTAAAACAAATTTTTAAAGTTTGTTCATCTTTAAGGTTTATTTTTGAATTTTGTGCATCTTTAAAGTTTCCCCCCATAGGAAATAAAGGGGGTTTCAGCAGCCCCATAACTCTGCTTGGGTGGTGCCAGGGTGGGCCAGAGCAGGTTGTGGTATAGTACACACGGGGTGCCAACCACCTCCCAAATCACAAGCCTATGGGGTACTGGGTTTTGTTGTTATTTTCAATTTTTGAGGTGTTCTGAGTAGATTCTTTGATGCAAAATGAATGATGAATGACCAAAGAATCCACTATCAGTTGTCCACTTCTCTTCTCTTTAGTTCAGTCTTCTTCAGTCTTCTTCACCTTACCGTACAATCTTCAAATGGGGGGAAGGGGCAGGGGCAAAAGCCTGGGGAATTAAAAATAAAAGGAGGGGCTGGCCAGTGGCCACAGGGGCTCTGGGACTGGCTGGCAAAGACAAGAGGTGCAGGCAGTGATTCTCCCGGCAGCAAGAAGCGGGTGGAAAAAAATTCTCTTCTCTTTTCCTCAATCAGGAAAGCAGGAACAAAAAGCAGAGAATCTACTCGAGGCAGCAGGAGGGGAAGGCAAAGCAAAGCTCCTTCCTCCCTCCCTCTCCCCCTCCCTCCCTCCTCCTCCCTCCCCCCCACATAAGGCAGAAAGGCAGAATGCAGCCACTCGCTGCCCAAATGGGTGGCTTGGCTTGTTTGCCCCAGCCCTCTCAACAAGGAGCACGAGGCTGGGGGCAATTGGCTCTCATTGGCTCTTTTGGAGTCTGGGGGCAGGGTTAAGTGGCAAATGGCCACGTCAGCATCTTCTCCCTAAGTATGCTCCTCACAGGCACCCTCCCTCCCTTCCTTCAAATATAGTCTGGGCTTGCTGGTCACTGTTTGGGGCTGGGCCAGAATTTTTGAGGTCCTTATCTGATTGGCCTAGGGTGCGTGTCCTTTTTTGCCTGCCTCAGACTATATTCTTTAGTTAGCTAGTTACTTATGTTTTCTTTATGTACACCAACTAGGGATATAAAATATGATAGATAGATAGATAGATAGATAGATAGATAGATAGATAGATAGATAGATAGATAGATAGATAGATAGATACCAGTTCATCCCTAAGTCCGTCAATAAAACTACTTTGCTAAGACATAAATATAGCTATAGTTTCCTGCTTCTGCAGCATATATTCCTGCTTCTTCATCATATATATGAACCATTCTGGGGTAGGCAGGAATCTGGATTAAAATTCTCTCAAACCCAATTAGAATAGGGCTAGAACTACATTTTTGCAATGCATAGTTGGCATGCGGTAGCCCTGCCTTGATATACAGACAAGGGAAAAAAGAGAAGGTGGGCACATGGCAGGCTGTTTGGGGAGTAGTTATTGGGGGAGACTGGGCTGCTGCTTGGTTATTTTGATTCTTCTGGCTAAGAATGACTCATTCAGGCCAGCAAGTTCCTAGTTGCTGGGTTGATTGGTAGAGAGAGGAAGGATGATTGGTGGAGAGGAAGGAGTGAAAGGTGTGTCATTCTTGCTGCCAAAAAGTCTGTCTTGGAATTCCAGTGGTTTCTTCAAGCTACAGTTGAAAAGTAGATGAGATTGGTCATGCTGTATACAAGTTTCTCTTCTAGACAGAAAAGGACATGGATATTTTTCTTTATACTTATTTCAGGCCTCTTGGCAACTTCCTGTTCTTGTGAGATTATCTTATTAGATTAGGGATATTTAGGCATTTAGCTTGCTCTGGAGTAGCCTTTTAAGCCTTCTTTCAATAATCCATGTCTCCAATTTAGCTGATTTAAACCAGTACAGGGTGAGACCAGTTATTCTTGAGTTCCAAGAAGGTTAGTGAGGCAAATCTTGTTTACATAATAGAGATACAGAGGCTGTTATCTTAGCACTGGTACCCTGACTTCTGTCTTCATGAAGAAGAAATCACAGTGGCTGACATCCTGACTAACAAAGCACCAGTTTAAAAGGAAACACACTGGTGCTTCTGAAAAATACAATTCACTCAGCTGCACTATTAGATCAGTTGTGGGGGAAATGTTGAGGACTTCTCATTGTCCTGGAAACACTCTGTGCCATCTGAAAATATGTCCCTAAAGGTCACACAGCCCTCAGAAACATATTTTCAGGTGACACAGAGTGCTTCTAGGGGAAGAGGAGATCACTGAAATTCCCTTCCCCTCCACTCCCCATCCATATATTAGCCCTGGTTCACCATTAGTTTGGACTCTGGAACTGGTGCTTATTCCTTTGCATGGGTGCTTAATTAATCAATACGTCATCTAGTCTTACCATTACCATCTGAGCCTTACTGACATTCAGTGGTAATTGCAGGACACTGTGTTTCTCTAGGGCCCTGTGAATTTAATTATATCTATTTATTTCAAACCTTTATTTCTGCTTTGTTTTCCTGCTGCAGAAATTTAAAGCAACTAACGACCATTAAAAACAACACTGTATTAAATTAAAGTACAATAATGAGATGCATAATAAAAGCAAAAAAATACAATAAAGCCCAGGAGACAAAGGTAGACCAATGTCCATTAATGCTACCAACCAGCAACAACAACAGACTTATTAGTTGCACACTGCCAATTATATATATTTTAATTGGGGATGCTGCAAAAAGCAGCCTCTTTGTGGTAAATGAACTCCTGTTTTTCTGCAATGCTCAGTTATGCTAGAGTGCCATGCTACAGTCAGATGATCCTGGTAGCCACTAATGGAGATGTGAATGTGTCATGAAAATGAGCTTCATGGTAAGGACTTGTCAGTGTTCTAGCTGAGGCAGGGATCACCACCAAAGGGAAGCATACCCATGCTGAGTATAATGCATGTCCTTTATTCTGGAAATGCAGAAAACTGTCTGAGTGAATAGTCCAATATTTTTACAGGGTGTTGCTAAGACCCTTTTAACTCTAACAGGTAAGACTATACGGTTGTCCACACAACCATGAAACCCTGGGTGGAGAGGGCTGTGGAGGAAAGCAGGACCACTCCCACCTTCCCCCACATGGCCGTAGTGACCCTTGATCCACACCGCTTGCCTGCTCACACGATTGTCACTGCAGTGAGTGGCACGGCCATCTGGAGGTTGGGAGGTTGGAACCAAGCCTCCAGAAATCCTTCACATCACTTCATAAGAAGTATGGCGCATTGGGGGATGTCTCCACTGCCGGGCACTCTTGCCACCCATGTCTATGAATGCTCGGGCTGCAGACAGTCTGAGCATCCATACTACTGTGGATGGGAGTACAAGGGCATGCTCATGCTCTTCTACCTCACTATAAGCCCAGGTATAAAACTCGGGCTACCCCAGTGAAGATTGCCAGGATCAGAACTGATCCCAATGCTCTACATGAACAGCCCTACCTAAGTATGGCTACTCAAGTTCATGGCCTTTATACATTTCATTTAGGAACTTGTTTAATGCAGATGTGTCTGTTTCTTTTAAACTAAACAACACCCTGATAAAGGCCCCCAACAAATCAGGACCATGGCATGGATGGCTTTTACTCTTACCTCCTCTAAGTGCTCCAGTCTAGATTGGCACACCATCTGCTATTTGTGATGGGAGGAAGGGAAAGTTCCCATTGGCACAAATTGAGTATTTTCCTTAGGGTAACTAAAAGCTGCATGGGGACCCCATGCGGAGCTGGATCATGGGTATAGGGTTAAAGCCACCTTCTCCCTGCTGTTATCTGGAACTGGAGAGAGGGGAACAATCCAGCTGCTATTTAATTTGAAAGAAGCACAGATGTAAAGATTAAGCATGTGTTTAATGTAACATGTAGTTTGACTTTTGCCTTTTGAAGTGAACCAGAGGTTGAAGTTCTCAACCTGAAACTCTCACAGATATGAAAGCTTCTTCACTAACTACTACATTATATATGGCTCTACCCTATTCCCATGCTATGTTTAATGCACACACATCCTGTATGTACACATACAAATCTGTGTGCATGTACAGTTCTTTACACATGTTCTATGTACATAAAGTAATATATTTCCTATCCTATCTGTACCCTGTATTTGAGGGGGCCTGTACCCAGGTTCACTTTTACAATGAACAAATGTACAGTCATTCATACAAAACATGTACCAAACACCTGAACACACATACAACATAATGTCTGGATAGAACTTCTCCCCCCACCCCCCAAGTAGGCTATGGTTTATAAGCCATGCAGCCTCTTCCCTTCCACTTTAATTGCTATATAATTAAACATGACCATGTCACACAAGTCCAAATATAGCTTCAGTACTTTCATATGTGAAGCTCTACAGCTATTTTGAGTTAATTATCTAAAATAAAAGTTATTAAAATCAGGAAGAATTATAGCAACATTCAAATATATTTTTTAAACTTTTTGGAACAAGAAACAATGTCTCCTTTTTGCTATGTACTCTGTTGAGAACCTGTTGAAAAGCACTAAATAATAATAATAATAATAATAATAATAATAATAAGAAGAAGAAGAAGAAGAAGAAGAAGAAGAAGAAGAAGAAGAAGAAGAAGAAGCCTACAAGAAAGAACAAGTCAAGAACTGAGCAGAAAAATGGAAAAATAAGCCCCTGCATGGTCAATATTTGCACAATATAAGTGGAAAATCAGACATCACCAAGACCTGGCAATGGCTTAAGAATGGCAACTTGAGGAAAGAAACAGAGGGTTTAATACTGGCTGCACAAGAACAGGCACTAAGAACAAATGCAATAAGTGCCAAAGTCGAAAAATCTACAAGTAACAGCAAGTGCCGCCTTTGCAAAGAAGCAGATGAAACAGTGGACCACCTAATCAGCTGTTGTAAAAAGATCGCACAGACTGACTACAAACAAAGGCATGACAAGGTAGCAGGGATGATACACTGAAATATCTGCAAAAAATACAAGCTATCTGTACCCAAAAATTGGTGGGACCATAAAATTGAAAAAGTTGTAGAAAATGAAGATGCAAAAATATTATGGGACTTTCGACTACAAACAGACAAATATCTGCTACACAAGACACCATACCAGGTGATAGCAAAATAGAAGAAAAAGAAATAGAAAAAAATCACAAAATACAAAGATTTATAAATTGAAATTGAAAGGCTGTGGAAGAAGAAGACCAAAATAATCCCAGTGGTAATGGGCGTCCTAGGTGCAATTCCAAAACAATTTGAAGAGCACCTCAACACCATAGGATCCACAGAAATCACCATCAGCCAATTACAAAAAGCAACTTTATTGGGAACAGCCTATATTTTGCGATGACATCTATAACAACAACAATATTGATAACTAGCTGACCCCGCACAGAGCATCTGTGTGCTCTTTGGGGTCGGCTGTTCCCCCCTCCCCTCCCCTCCCCTCCCCCTCTCTCCTGCCCTGGTCTCTCTTGCCCTCCCCCCTTCCATTCCTCCCTTCCACCCCGGCCTCCAATGGAAATTTCCCTCCTGTCCTGGCCTCCAATGGGCGCTGAGGCTGCGCCCCACTGCCCATTTCCCTCTCACCCCAGGCTGCAATAGGCATGGTGGCTTCACCCCCACCACCCGTTCCCTACTCACTTCCGCCGTCCCAGTGCCTCCTACCTCCTCCCAGCCCAGGCCGTGGCCAGACTAGACCTGCTGCCACCACGGGGCTAGGCCTGCGACCGCCGCCACCACCTCCTCCTCCTCACAGCAGCCGGGCCAACCTTCACCCAACCAGTCAGGTGCCTCCTCTGGCCAACTGGAACTCAGCCAAGCAGCAGGGGTGGGGCTTTCCAAACATCCACACACATCCCCTCCATCCCTATGCAGTTCTCTACTCAGTCGGCCATAAGAGAATTAAATATATAGATAAAATCCAGTCATTCCAGGTCCTTGGGAAGGACTCGATGTCTGAATAAAACAAACCAGTCAATAACACCTGTCTGACTGGGTAAACATGAAATAATACAACAATAGTGATATCTCTTTGCAGTTGGCAATTGTTCATATTCTTCAGCTGGCTAAAACAATTTTTAAAAATCACAAGGTTTTCTCCATAATGAATCCTAACAGCTGCATGTGTGTGCTGCAAAATTGTTTCAGTAATTCTTTATACATGTTAATTAGTTAGCATTTATAGAGAGCTTTATAAGCTTTCCAAACATTACACATTTTTATTAGACTAGAATTGGAGAAGGATTGTGGAAAGGAAAATAAAAGATTGAGTAATACAATGACTTAACTTGGGACATGTCTGCTTTGCTGAATGTCTGCCTATGAGTAGAACTAGCTTTTTGGCAGATACCTTTTCCTAGGTAGCTAATAGAGAACTTCCCCCCCAGATGTTTGTGGGTTGCTATGGTAACAAGCAGTATTTAAATTTTAAAAGAATTTTAGTGGTATTAGTAGACTTAACTTTCTTGCCCATATATTTTATGCAGTCACCCAGGTGGAAGCTGTGTAACTACTGAAGTGCAGTGAACATTTCCACTTATTACCTTTGTTGGTTTTATTTTGTGGTAATAACATCCTGTTTCAGATAATAATTTAGAGCAGCCCTGTTAATTTATTTATTTCCACCTTAAATGGATCTATTTTGTTCACTGTATCTTAAGAAGGATATTGTAGAACTGGAAAAGGTGCAGAAGAGGGCAACCAGATGATCAGGGGCCTACAGCATTTTCGTCATGAGGCAAGGCTACAGTATCTGGGGCTTCTTAGTTTGAAAATGAGGTGGCTATGGAGATATATGATTGAGATGTATAAAGTTATGCATGAAAAAGAGATAGTGGACAGAGAACATTTTCTCCCTGTTTCACAACACTAGAACCAGGGGTCATCCCATGAAACTGAAGGCCAGGAAATTTAGGACCAACAAAATGAAGTACTTTTTCACACAGCACAAAATTAATCAATGTAATTCTCTGCCATGGGATGTGGTGATGGCCACTGGCTTGGATGACTTTAAAAAGGTCTTAGATAAATTCATGGAGGACAGTTATATAAATGACTGCTATTCTTTTGGCTCTAGGCCACCTCCATCCTCAAGAGGGAAGATGCCTCTAAATACCAGTTGCAGGGGAGTGACAGCAAGAGAAAGGGCATGCTCTCACCAATTGCCTGTGGACTTCCCAAAGGCTTCTGGTGGGCCATTCTGTGAAACAGGATGCTGGACCAGATAGTCCTTGGGCATGATCCAGCCGGGCTGTTCTTATGATCCTTATATACAACTGTTTTTTGTTGTTGGTTTTTTTGTAAAGGATTTATTGGTAATTAGCATGGTGAAAATAAAAATAGTTAAAATAAATTCATCTCCAATCCAATTTCTTTTCTGTAAAGGTTAATTGTGAGCCACCTAATGGCACAGCAGAGGAATGACTTGATTAGCAAGCCAGAGGTTGCTGGTTCAAATCTACGCTGGTATGTTTCCCAGACTATGGGAAACATCTATATCGGGCAGCAGCAATATAGGAAGATGATGAAAGGCATCATGTCATACTGCGTGGGAGATGGCAATGGTAAACCCCTCCTGTATTCTACCAAAGACAACCACAGGGCTCTGTGGTTGCCAGGAGTCAACCACAACTTGATGTCACACTTTTAACTGGCAATGATATAGTTAGAGATTTTTCTGGCATTTTCCCCATCCAAAGTTTTCTGAGGGTTGGAGTTCCAGTTACCTGGTCTTGTTTGCATAGCAGCCTCAATATCTTAGGACAGGGGTTCTCAAACCTTTTGATTCTGTGACCCCCTAAAATCAGGGATTCTCAGACTGGGGTTGAGATCCCCCAGGAGACTGCAAGCAACTTCAAAGGGGTTTTTGAGTCAGGATGGAGCTATTGGGAGGCATAAGCCTTGCCCAATCTGTCTGAGGCACAGAAATGGCCAGGAGCAATGAGCTTGTCTTCCATGAGTGAACTCTCTTTTGTCCCATTGGCCAAACAAAGTGCCACTGCAGTGCCTGCTTTCAATTTTGTGCGTGGTGATGGAGCTGGGTGATTGCCAGCTCCTGTCACCTCAACCATCTCCACATCTTGAAGACAGCATAAAAGCGGGTCAGGACTTGAGTAAGGAAGAAGCTGTTGGGACATAGGAGACTTACCTGATATCTCCAAGGCATGGGGATGGTTGAGGTGACAGAAGGTTGACAGGGAGACCAGAGTCAACAATTATGCAGCTCCTCCACCAGCTACAAAGCCAAGGGCAGACAAAGCAGTGGCACGTTTTTGGCCAATGGGCCAAAGGGAGTAAGAAGAGAGCCATGAAGCAGGGGCCTTCCCAATGTTTTTGAGGCATGGGGATGGTAGAAGAAAGAGATATCGTTCTTCTAGCCCATTGGCCAAAAAAGTGTCACTGCTTTTGGTTTTGTGTCTGGTGGAAGAGCTACATAATTGTCAACTCCACTCTCCCCGTCAGCTTCCTTATTTGAGTCCTGATCCTCTTTTATGTTGTCTTCAAGTGGCAGAGATGGTCTCATTTCTTGGTTCTATGACTATGTTAAGTGTGGCATCCTTTTATGAGATATTTATTTACAAATAAGAAATAGATGCTCCTGACATATTGCAAAGATCTTTCGTTGTTCAAAAGATCCAACATATTAGTATCTGAAGCCACGGTCTTCTGAAAACATGATCCAAGGAATATAACTAGAACAGCAAAGTCAGCAAATGTTCTTTTGTGCTGAAAATATTCTTTATTCTTAGCATTATTAAAAACAAAAGATTTCTAATTCTTCTCTGTTAGCATCACTACTAAGTTCCTTCACAATGGAGGCTGTTTAAAGGAAAAGAGTGTAGCCTTAAAAAAATAAATCCCTTTGTCACTTACTGTATGTCAGTCACAACACTTTAGACATTTGTATATTCCATGAGGAACTTCAGTTATCTCAAGAAAGGACAGATGAAATCAGTGCTGATATACTCCTTGGCAAAGGACCATTGTGTCATTTGGTTTATTGCATAGTTTTTTCATTAAGCACAAGGACCTGTAATACTCTTCTACTGCCCAGGACAGGAATTTGATAGTAGATTATGACTCTTGAAATGCATTTCTGGAAATGGCTGTCTTGATATAGGTTCTGACTTGCAGTCCAATCCAATGTTTCTGGGATGCAGCTTGACAGTTTGGGTCCTGTTCCGGGCTGTTTCAGACTCTTGCACTGTTCTGGTCCATTTATGGCATTGAAGGGGTTAATAAAAGTACAAGATAGGAAATATGCAACATTCTTTCCCTGTCTGCAGCCCATTCCACTGTTTTTTGAATGCAATTTGATAGTTTGGAGGCCGTTATGGATTATTTCAGGCCGTTGTGCTATCCTGGTCCATTTTTGGGCCTTGAAGGTGCAAGACAGGAAATAAAAGTGCAAGATAGAAAAATATTTCACTGCTACAATATTCTTCCCCAGTGTCTGCAGCACATTCTACTATTGCTGTGATGTGGATGGGCAATTTAGGAGCTGTTCTGGGCTGTTTCAGGCCATTGTGCTGTTCTGGGTCCATTTTTGCCACTGAAAGCATTCATAAAAGGGCAAAACGCGAAATATATTGGTGCTGCAACATTCTTCCCCAGTGTCTGCAGCCGATTCCACTGATTCTGGGATGCAGTTTGTGAAGGTGGTGCCTTTATGGTGAAGGGAGAGCCTCTCCAGGCTGTTTCAGGTGGTTGTACCATTCCAGCCACATTTTGGTTCTGAAGGGTTTCATAAAAATACAAGATTGGAAATATTTTAGTGCTGCCTCTACTGGCATGGAATGGCTTGGTTGATGAGGCATGCTCTGTAGGCACTTTATGCCTGTTTTGAATGACTATTCCAGAGCCCTTCATGTTCCCTCCCTCCCTCCTCCCCCTCCCTCCTGCCCCTCTCCCCCTCCCTACTGCTCCCCTTTTGCCCCCTCCCGCCCCACACTCTCTTGCCCTCCATCCCCTGCCCCCTCCCTCCTGCTCCCCTTTCTCTTGTCCTCCCTCCCCTTCCATTCCTCTCCTCCTTCCCCCCACCCGCACTGTGCATCTTACCTCAGCAGGTGGCGAACAGGGAACCTTCTCCCAGGCGGTGAAGTCCAACCACCCATTTCCCTCCCACCCCAGTCTCCAACGGAAGCCTGGTGCTTCGTGCTGTCATCTGTTTCTCACTCACCCCTCTCACCGGTGCCTCCTCCGGCCGTCCTGCCACCGCCTCCTGCTCCCACTCCCGGTGGCCAGGTCAGGGTGTGCTGCTGCCACTGCCTTGTCCTTTCCCTGGATGGCCTGACTTGGCCAGGCCATCTCGCCGCCTCCTGATGGCCAGCCAAGCCCACCTCCTCAGGCTTTTTTGAGGCCCGCTGATACTGCCCGCTGCCATTTTTTCTTGTCCGCAACTCTCGCCCTTCAGCGGCGAAACTCTCACAACGTGTGGTAAGAATTCCACCGCCAAATCCAGGACACGCATGCCAGCCAAGAGAATTAAATATATAGATTATTGTTTACACAGTCAGACAGGTGTTATTGACTGGTTTGTTTTATCCAGACATTGAGGCCTTCCCAATCCCTAGGACCTGGGATGGCTGAATTTTATTATCAATGATGTTGTTATTGTTATTATAGATATCGTCGCAGAATATAGGCTGTTCCCAGTAATGTTGCTTTTTGTAATTGGCTGATGGTGATTTCTGTGGCCCCTATGTTGTTGAGGTGCTCTTCAAGTTGTTTTTGGAATTGCACCTCGGGCACCAATTACCACTGGGATTAAATTGGTCTTCTGCCACAGCCTTTCTATTATTATTATTTATTCAATTTCTATACCGCCCTTCCAAAACTGGCTCAGGGCAGTTTACACAGAGAAATAACAAATAAATAAGATGGATCCCTGCCCCCAAAGGGCTCACAATCTAAAAAGAAACACAAGATAGGTACCAGCAACAGTCACTGGAGGTACTGTCCTGGGAATGGAGCTCCTTTGGGGAGTTGCTCATCTCACCCATTCAGAGCTTTGCAGCTTGAGGGTGGTGATGTGGGCAAACCTCCCTCAAAGAACACTGTGTGATAAGGAGGAAGCCAGAGGTCAGATGGCTACTGGTAACCACCATGTCCAGTTGATGCACCCAGCAGTGGGGGAAACAGCCATTTTTAGGAGGATAGATCCCATGAGAGAATGAGTTGCTCACACTCAGATTAGCGAAGTTAGAAATGTTGCCCCATTGCACGTTCTGTGATATTGTTAATAAAGTGTGGCCCTAATTTACTCCATTACACATGTCTTGTATTCCATTGGGGTCTGGGTGCAATAACATATGCTGTGATGCACACACAATGCTCACACAAATGGTTCCTCATTCACCTACTGGGAGCAAGTAGACTTGTGCACATTGCCATATTTTTGAAGAAAATGAATGGGGAATCCCTTACAAGTAAAGAGGTGTGAGTGAGAGATCCCTGTGCTTAAGAAATCATCTGTTTGGTGTGATGACATCTATTACCACTGGGTAGTCTATTTTGTAAAGTACATTCCCCTTTACAAGAGCAGACAAATCTTTATGATTTATAGTTCCTATGAGCTCCCTTTCCTGCAAATGATTGTTTCTGGACCAACTATTTCGCTTAATTGTTTGCATCATACAAACCACTATTACTTCCATTAACCCTTGTAACTTGTCCTATAAACTGAATAACATGATGATAAATATTTGCAGAAGCTAAAAAGGTGAGGGTTTTTTAGTGGCAAAAACTCCACCAAATTGAAGGCAATGCAGATAAGGGAAAAATTCCTAGGGGAAGCAGGAGAATCTTCAGTAGCTAGTGAACAACCTTTAATATTCCATTTAGAAAATGTAAGGACATTTGTTTTCTTGTCTTTTCATTCTTTCTGACTAAATAATGGCTCCTCTTCTTAAAAATAACCTTACTGGTATTGCTGAGATGAAATTTATTCTTTGCATTCTAGCTTTTAATGACCGTAAAGAATTCTTCAAGGATCTCATTACCATGAATATCATATTTTGTTTCCCTGCTTGCTGCACTGATGATTGTTTCTGAATAATATCCCTGCTGTGTGTGAAATTCTCAACTTACTTCAATTCGACACATTGTAATTTTGAAGTTGGCTGATGGAAAGATTTCACTAAATACCCACAAAATATTAGTTTTCAGATGTTGCTACTCATTTTTATCATGGTTTCATTTGGTGGACATTCAGAAAGCACATTTCCATGTCTGGAATCAACTTAATGTGATTATTAACATCTGTACAAGCTTAGGTGAGTGCCATATTTTATATAATTTTATTATGAGAATAGGTTTGTTTTCTGAACAGCACACTGGCCCAAGTCATGTCTTTGGGATTTTTGTGCAGCTGTTAAGGTGCAAGTAATGAAAACCCACTTTCCCAAGTGCCAGCAAGACGCAGATGCTCTGGAGTCTGGACAGATACTTTGGGAGCAGAAACAGCATTAGAACTGTTGAAAATCAAATTGGCGGACAAGTAAGAAGTTATACCTTCATGGGAAACCCGCTGAAAGAGCAAATGTAAGCAGTTCATGAAACATGGACAAGCAGAATATTATATTATATTTTTTTACTGATTTCTTAAATAAAAAAATACATCTTCCATATACTCTCATCAGACCCTGAAAGTCTAGCAAAATAATCTAGGCAGACCGTAGGCTAAATTCCTGTCTTCACAAATAGACAAATCTCCCTCTGTAATTATTTATCAGTTCATTCTCGGTCAATTCTGTATAAAAATAATGGATTCCAGAAATATTGACTGATGTGTTGCTATTCTCTGTGGGGTTAGTTTTGCCATCAAGTTGCTGAATAAACACAAGCCTTCTAACCAACTATGTGATGTGATATCAGCACTTAAGAGCAGTTGTTTCATCAGCTAGCAAAATTATATTTATAGATGACAAAATTACCTTCTGAATCAGGGAACATGATCAAAGTAAAGGTAAAGGTAAAGTGTGCAGCTGAGTCTGTCTCGATTCCTGGTAACTACAGAGCCCTGTGGTTGTCTTTGGTAGAATACAGGAGGGGTTTACCATTGCCATCTCCCACACAGCATGAGATGATGCCTTTTAACACCCTCCTATATCGCTGCAGACCAATATAGGTGTTTCCCATAATCTGATAAACATACCAGCAGGCATTTGAACTGGAAACCTCTGGCTTGCTAGTCAAGTCATTTCCCACTGTGCCATTAGGCGTCTAGTAAGGACCATGAATATTCATTTCTGGCCTGGTTCAGAAGCTTGAAATTCTTTCTTGCAGGTCTGTGGCATGGACACAGCTGTATGGAAGAAGTAATGCCTGACCTGATACAGTCATCATTATGGTTCATTACCAGCCTGCACAGGTTCTGTTCTCCTTTCACCCCTGAGTGTAAAAAGACTCCCTGAAGATTTTAAAGAAACATTAGTATCCAAATGTGACTGACTGACTGTATCTAAAGAGGGGGGAAGTGAAAATGCTGTTGGTGTATATGCATAATGTGTGCCCAATCTTTCATTTTGTCCATTTTACTTGCATGTAAACCCTGACAAGACTTTTTGAACACTGACATGAAAATAAGTAGCAATCTATTGTATACTGGAATCTCTGTTGCTGATACAACATCACCCTGACAAATGGAAAGAGATAGAAAAGACTGTTAAATAGTATGGCTGATATGCTAATAATAAAGATCAACAGCAGAATCACAAAACATGGAAAAGAGAATGAAACAGATTATACGACACAGAAGAAAAACAAATCTCTGTAATGCATTAATACTGCTAATTAGACTGAATACTTTCCTGATCTGGTAAGATCTTAATCACATTAGAGCAACCATTGGCATTTATAGCCTTTATAGCCACTAAAATAAAAATGAAAAATATTTAAGATAAATATAAATGTAATATAGTTGAGTGAGGGACTCTTAAGCTGGGATAGAACCTCACTCACATTAACACATCAAGAGCCCTAGAAGCAAGGTAGACCTAGACATTCTACTGCCTGAGGTGAACAAGATGGTGCCCTCATAGCATGTATAGAAAAACAACATCTGTGTTACTTCCCTTGGCCTGAACTGACTTCAAATATGGTTTTGAGGATCAAGGAGGCTTAAGCACCTTTAGACTCACCTGCCCAGAGTACCCCTTCACTGCCATCCAGCTCCTGTGGTTTGGTTTGTGCGTTCCTAGATACCCAGATTATTGCTGCATGGAAAGCTCTCATCATTGGTCTCCTGCCTTTTAAGCAAGGCCTTACAGCTCTTACTTAAGAAGGCCAAGTTTTAAGCAGGAAACTATCTGGAATTCTCAACCTACCTATCTCCACACCCACCCACCCACCCAAAATGCATATATTAGCAGAAAATAATTGACCAGAAATAACTTTTAAGCAGGAAACTACCAGGAATTCTTAACCCCTTCTCCAAAACACATATTAGGGTGAAGTAACTGGCCACAAACTACTCTCATGCACGAGACAATCAGTAATTCTCACCCCTCCAAAAATGAATATTGGCCAGAAACCACATTTAAGCAGGAAACGAAGTTGATTGCAGTGGGGTGGGGGAAGGAAGGAAAAAGGAAACCAAAACTCATCACTCTGCTTGATTTATAGTTGAAGTCAACCGAAGAAAGGCTCTGCTTCTGGGATGCTATACTCTCTGTCTCTCTCTCTTCTCCACTTTCATGCTTTCTTTCTATCTCCCACTCGCCCTCCAGCCCCTGAACACAGAGAGATTTTTCCCTTTTGGGGAACTTGCTCGATCACATCTAACAAGGTGAGCAACTGAGTAGTCCAGATTTCAGATTTCCTGGTCACAAAGATGCAACACACAGAGGTAGGCATGGAGCAGAAGTAGGAACACCCTGAAACAACCAATGGGGTGGCCACTGGAAAGTGCTCCCAGAAGCAGGGTGAAACAAAGCAAAGAGCAAGTGCCCTCTCACCCCTTCCACTTACAGTTTCTTGCATCATTGATAGTTCCCAATATTTAGGAAGGCAGGCAGGCAGCCATTGCCCATGCCTTGCTTGCCTTTTCCTCAAGGCCCTCCAGTCTTCCTTTTTAAATTTCTCCTTTGTATTAGAGTCAGGAAAGGGACAGATGGAAGGTGGATGAAGACCATGAAGAGGATAAGGTAACAAGGCATGAGTTCTGGGTAGAGAGTGAGCTTGTCCCCTAAACAATGATGGTGCCCAGAGTGCTCACACACAACAAGGCAAGGCAGCCAACAGGGCTCTGAACCTCAGCAGCAAAATGATGGATGTGTGGTTGAGTCTGCTGTGGCAGTGGGGGGTGGGCAAGACCCGTTCTGTACCTCCCAGCTGCCCCAAGTCCACTGCTTGAGGTGACTCCCATAATTTCATCTCACAGAGACATAGGTTTCCCAGATAGGAACATAGGAAGCTGCCATATACTGAGTCAGACCATTGGTCTATCTAGCTCAGGATTGTTTTCACAGACTGGCAGTGGCTTCTCCAAGGCTGCAGGCAGGAATCTCTCTCAGCCCTATCTTGGAGAAGCCAGGGAGGGAAGCTAGGGAGGGAGCAGATGTGGACTTTTATCTCAGATTTTCAACTATTTTAAATGCCCTGCAACTATTTCTGTGCTGGAGAGGGTTTCTGGAATTCCAGCAATCCTGCTGGCTCAAATCACTCGGCGGTTGTTACCTGTGAGTAGGACCATTGGAAACAATGGGCTTACCCATGTGTAACATTTGATGTGTAGAGGCAGGAGAAGCTCATTTGTATGCTTCTGCTGTGCTAGCAATTCCTATCCTTTTTTCTTTCTTTTTTTTGCAGCAGCAGCCTGCCTCTCATTTTTTCAGTGACTTCACTGTGACTGGCCCAGTGGCCCCAAAGAAAGACTTCTTCTTCTGACTGTGTTGTGTGTCTCTGCTGTTCTACAGTTGTGGAGCACAGCCAGCAAGCTCCCTCCAAGTCAGGAAACCTTTGCACCACTGTGGAAGGGAGGCTAGATTTGAAATGTGGATAAAAGGTATGTCCCCTCCACCTCCAATTACATTAAAATGAACCAGTTGCCCAATGGAATTCTGTGATCCAGAGATTACTGGAAAGGGTTCTGTGGTGATTTCCACCCCCCTTGAAAATGAAAAGAAAATGCACAATTTGTCCCATAGGATTCTGTGATCCAGTCAGAGGAATGCTGGCATTTGAACTGTGTGGGGAAAGAGCGTGAGATTGATTGATTGATTGATTGATTGATTGATTTTATTTGTCAAATCTGTACACCACCCAAACATTCATCTCTGGGCAGTTAACAATAACATAATAACAATAATATTTTATTTTGTAAACCACCCAGAGACGTAAGTTTTGGGTGGTATAGAAATATGTAGAATAAAATAAATAATAATAATAAAACAAGTTAAAACATACACAGAAATCTTAAAACAATTCAGGTAACCTAAAAATCAATAACAGATTAAAACTTAAAAATATAAAAAGCTGAAAAAGCTTGGGTGAAGAGGTGGGTTTTCAAATGATTTATTCTCAAATCATCCTGTTTTTAGCAAAGCATGCATATATTACACCAATTCGCGTATTAGATTTCATGCAGTTTTTAAATGCAAAATGGAGACTTTTTAGAGACCTTTTTGGGGTGAACAGCACCATTTCCATATTTGGTGACAGATTTCTACTATTTTCACCACCTGTACCTGGCAACACTACAGAGATACCCTTACCTAGAACATCTGGATTTTAAAATCATTTTTGTTGTAAATGCTAAGCCTACTTTGGTGATTGTACTATCTTATTTAACATTTGAGCATATATAATGTTACTCATAAGAACATAAGAACAGCCCAAGGCCCATCTAGTCCATCATCCTGTTCCACACAGTGGCCCACCAGGTGCCTCTCAGAAGCCCACAGGCAAGAGGTGAGGACATGCCCTCTCTCTTGCTGTTGCTCCCCGGCAACGGTATTAAGGGGCATCTTGCTTCTGAGGCTGGAGGTGCCCTATAACTACCAGTCTAGTAGATATTGATAGACCTGTCCTCCATGAATTTATATAAGCCCCTTTTAAAGCTATCCAAGCTAGTGGCCAACACCACATCCTGTGGCACAGAATTCCATAGATAATTATGTTCTGTGTGAAAAAGTATTTCCTTTTGTCAGTCCAAATTTCTTGGCCTTCAGTTTCATGCGATGACCCCTGGTCTAGTGTTATTGGAGAGGGAGAAAAATTTCTCTCTGTCCACTCTCTCTTCTCCATGCATAATTTGATACATCTCTATCATGTCTCCCCATAGCTGCCTCTTTTCCAAACTCAAAAGCCCCAGGTGTTGTAGTCTTGCCTTATAAAGAAGGTGCTTCAGGCCCCTGATCATCTTGGTTGTTGTCTTCTGCACCTTTTCCAGTTCTAAAACATCCTTCTTATGATACAGTGATCAGAACTGTACACAGTACTCCAAATGTTGCCACACCATAGTTTGTATAAGGGCATTATATTATTAGCATTTTTATTTTCAGTCCCCTTCCTAGTGACCCCTAGTATGGAACTAGCCTTTTTCACAGCTGCAGTGCCAGACACTGAGTTGACACTTTCAATGAGTGTCTACCATGACCCCAAGATCTCTCACCTGGTCAGCCACTGACAGCTTAGACCCCATCCATGCACCATATATGTGAAGTTGGCTTCTTTTGCCCCAGTATGCATCACTTTATACTTGCTTACACTGAACCTCATTTGCCATTTTGTCACCCACTCCCCCAGTTTAGAGAGAACCTTTTGGAGTGCCTCATAATCTGTTGTGTATTTCACTACCCTAAATAGTTTAGTGTCATCTACATATTTGGCAAATTCACTGGTTATTCCAACTTCTAGATCATTTATGAACAAGTCCCAGTACTGATCCCTGGGGGAGCCCACTTCTTACTTCCCTCCATTGTGAAAACTGTCCATTTATTCCTACCCTGTTTCCTGTCCTTCAACCAGTTACCAATCCACAATTAAACTTGTCCCCTTATCCCATAACTCCTAGGTTTATGCAAAAGCCTTTTATGGGGAACTTTGTCAAAAGCTTTTAGGAAGTCCAAGAGTACACTGTCAGCCAGATCACCTTTATCCACACGTCTAGTGATGTGCGGTTCGGTCCGGATCCGGATCGGTTCGTCCCGAACCGGTCCGGATCCGGCGGTTCGATCCCGGACCGAATCGGGCCCTTCTGGGACCGATCCGGACCGAATCCGAGTCGGTTCGGCTCCGAACCGGCTCGGGTTTCCCGAACCGGTTCGGGAGTTCAATTGAGTCTCTGGAGTGTCCCTTTAAAGTTTGAAGTGTGTCCTCCATTTTGTGGCTCATTCCTGAAACTTTTGCTCCTAGCATCCATTTTGTGATGCTATTTTCAGGCATTGTATTGGCTGCGCTATTGATCCTTTGATTGGCCAGAATGAGTCCTTTGGTCTGGTAGGCTGCTTGGCTGTTGCACTGTTGAGAGCTGGCACCCTGTTGGCCGTGGGGGAGTGCAAAGGTGGGGGCTCCCAAAGGAGGGAATTTCAAACCTATATAAACCCAAGCCTCTTCTCTGGAAACTTCTCTTGGCTGCAGTTGTGGGATCATCTCTGAGACCTTGCTTGCTCTTTTGCTGCTGGTGTCTGCTGTGAGTCCCTGCTGACTGTGTGTCACATTAGTGTGTGTCTGTCTCTCTGCTCTCTGTGTGTGTTGTTGTGTGCCACCTTGTCCATCTGCCCTCTGTCTGTCTCTGTCCAAACCTCTTTAATACTTTCCCCTCAACTTTTTCCAACTTTTCCTGTTGTGTGTTTTCTGTTCTCTTCACCCTTTCTCTCTCAACCCTTCTTCCAAAGTTTTGGCTTTCCCTCCTTCCCCCCCCCCCACCCCCCTCTTCTGCATTGCTTTCCTGTTTTTGTGCCTTGCCTGACTTTTGTTCCACTTTTTGAGTTGCATTCAATTATTGCTTCTGTGTAAATTTATATATTTGCTGATTTTGGTTTTTAATTAATAGCTATTGTTATTGCTGGCTGCCTGTCTGAGTTGCGTTTCTGAGGATTTAGTTTATATTATTGCTGCAATTTGATTCCTTGTGTTCTGATTTTGATTGTTAATTTGTTCCCCTCTGGCCCTGCTCCTAGCTTCCCCCCTCCCTCCCTCCCTCCCACCCAGATAAGATTGTTTCCCTCCTGTGCTGCTGCCTGTTGAGCCTTGCATTCTTTGGATTTCTTTGTGGAATTAGGTTCTGGTTTTGGTTTTGCTCCCTGTGTGTGTCACCCACTCCCCCAGTCCCTCCCCCTGGTAGTTGTAAACCCCCCCCCCCCCGCCCTGAGACTTTCTGGCTGCCCTTTGGTTTCCTTTTTTTTACTTTGTGTATAGATTGTTTGGATTCAAATTTGATTGTTCCCCTGTGGTCCTGCTCCTAGCTTCCCCCCTCCCTCCCCTCCAGAAACCCACTCCCCCCACTGCCACCTCCTCCTCCACTCCTGCCCTGCCTGCCCCCTCCCACCCAGACTGAGTGTTGTTCCCCATCCTCCCTGGTGCTGCTGCTGCTGCCTGTTGAGTCCTGTCTTAGTTACTTTGGTTTTTTGTGTGAAATCAATTAGCTTCTTTTGGTTCTGGTTTTGCTGTGTGTGTGTCCCATTCCTCCCTGCTGGTTGTTGTTGGTTCCTCTCCCCCCCCCCCCCAGACTTTCTGCCCATTGTTCCCAGGTGTTGTTTTTTTTTTTTACCCCAGGCCCCCTGCCACAGACTAGCCCCCAACCACACACACCCTCTCTGCTCCCCCCACCCCACCTCTTTTCCTCCTTGCCCCCGACTCTCTCCACTCACCCCAGGCCCCCTGCCACACACTAGCCCCAACCACACACACCCTCTCTGCTCCCCCACCCCACCTCTTTTCCTCCTTGCCCCCGACTCTCTCCACTTACCCCAGGCCCCCTGCCACACACTAGCCCCCAACCACACACACCCTCTCTGCTCCCCCCACCCCACCTCTTTTCCTCCTTGCCCCCGACTCTCTCCACTTACCCCAGGCCCCCTGCCACACACTAGCCCCCAACCACACACACCCTCTCTGCTCCCCCCACCCCACCTCTTTTCCTCCTTGCCCCTGACTCTCTCCACTTACCCCAGGCCCCCTACCACACACTAGCCCCCAACCACACACACCCTCTCTGCTCCCCCCACCCCACCTCTTTTTCTCCTTGCCCCCGACTCTCTCCACTTACCCCAGGCCCCCTGCCACACACTAGCCCCAACCACACACACCCTCTCTGCTCCCCCCACCCCACCTCTTTTCCTCCTTGCCCCCGACTCTCTCCACTTACCCCAGGCCCCCTGCCACACACTAGCCCCAACCACACACACCCTCTCTGCTCCCCCCACCCCACCTCTTTTCCTCCTTGCCCCCGACTCTCTCCACTTACCCCAGGCCCCCTGCCACACACTAGCCCCAACCACACACACCCTCTCTGCTCCCCCCACCTCTTTGGACCGCTGCTACTGCTGTGTCCTCCCCCCACACCTGAATCCCCCCTCCCTGCTGCGCTGCGCTTCTCCTCTCTCCTCTTTCTCTCTATCATCTCTCTTTCTCCTCTCTCTCTCTTTCTTTTCTCTCTCTCTCCTCTCTTTCTCTTTGTCCCTGCCCCCCCTCTCTTTTCTCTCTCTCTTAGTCTTTTCTCTCTCTGCTCCCCTTCACTTTCCACCTCCTCTCCCACAGCTGCAGCCACACACAGTAGCCTACCCACCTGGCGGCTGCCATCGGTTTTTTTTTCTTTTTATAGTTTTTGGTTGATTTTGTCTCTGCTTGGGGGTGAGTTGAGCGACACAAACAGTGTTGTCTCCTCACTTCTGCCCCTCCATCGTTGTTGAACTACCCCGGTTGCCTGTGTGCCTCGTGCGGCCGCCCTGCTGTGTCTCAGCCCAGGGTGGCTGGCTGGCGGCGGCGAATCCGTGACCAGCAGTGAGCGGCAGGAGAAGGACCGGAAGAAGAGGGGTTAGTGCGTGTGCGATTGTGCACCTTTTGTTGCCCCTTTCTCTCCCTAGCTGGCGGTTTTAAATAGGGACACCCCTATTCTGAAATGCATTTGGGTGTGGGGAGGAGGGAGGGAACCTTGGAGAGGAGATGTACTGTTGTAAAACTTGTGTCTTCATGCCCATGCCCAGTAAAGAAATTGCTGCTGTGTGTTGCGTTGCATTGCATGCGTCTTGCAGGTGGTTTTTGAACAGGTGCCTTCCAGAGTGCTTCCTTGCCTCTGGGGCAGTCTGAGTGGGGTCCAGGGTTCTGATGCGATGCTGCCACTGCTGGGCCCATGCCATGCCAGAGTGCTTCCTTGCCTCTGGGGCAGTCTGAGTGGGGTCCTGGCTGGTCTCTGATGCTGCCACTACATGCTGGGCCCATGCCATGCCAGAGTGCTTCCTTGCCTCTGGGGCAGTCTGAGTGGGGTCCTGGCTGGGCTCTGATGCTGCCACTACATGCTGGGCCCATGCCATGCCAGAGTGCTTCCTTGCCTCTGGGGCAGTCTGAGTGGGGTCCTGGCTGGGCTCTGATGCTGCCACTACATGCTGGGCCAATACACACACATGATGATGATCATGATGTTCAATCCATGAGGCTGCCATCAAGTGTTTGCTGCTGCTTGCTTGCCATGGCATTGGGCAGGCAGAGTCACAGAGTGGGTGGGTTCAACCTCTGTGTTGGTGTGACTGGGTTCTGGTTTTGGTTGTGTGCAATTTAGAGTCACTAAATAGGCTGCATTGAGTTTGAACCACCCCCCAGAACCCACACTTTGTGTTCCAGTTCACTAAATAAGGGTTTCCTCCTTTGATCTGCAGGTTCCCAAGCGTTGACTGCATCCCTCCCCCACCCCCGGTAGGTGCTGTGCCCTCCCCCCATCCACTCCCCCCCCAAAAAAAGCTAAAAACTTGCCACCCACACCACAACTACTCCACCCAACTGCCCGTGCCACCCTCCCACACCGGGGTTCCACCCTTTAACCCCCTATTTTTCTAAAAAAAAACCCTCCCAGACCCATCTCCCCAATTGGCTTGGTGGTTGACTCCCAAATTCAAAAAGGACACCCTCCCCCTCACTTCGATTGGCTTCCCCCCCCATATCAAAAAGTCTTCCTTTCCCCCCCATTGGCTTCCTTTTTTCAAAACAAACTTCCCCCCCGCCGCCTCCAAATCAGCTGCCTTTTTTTTGGCCCCTAAGCCCCTCCAATTTATTTTTTTGACCCTGTCTGGCCTTCCTCCTAAAGTCTCCCTCCTTCTGACCTAGCAGCATGTCTGAGCGCCGTGTGGCGGGCAGGGCTCGCTCAAGGCTGGCAGGCAGAGGTGGGAGAGGCCAGGTGCGGGGTGCGCCTGCGGCACGGGGAGGGAGAGGACGCGGGGAGCCTGAGGACACCCCAGTTCTCCCCATTGGAGAATTCTTTGCTCCGGCCCCATCTTTGGTGCGCAGGATTCAGTTCCCCACGCCTGCTGCCGCCAATCGCGGCAGAGGCAGAGGCACCGTTAGGGCTGTGGCGGGTCCCTCCTCGCCGGCGGCACCAGGTGCTGCTGAGCTACCGCCAGTTGTTGAGGTGGAGGAGACTGTGGAGTTGGAAGAGCAGGTAGAGGGCGGTGAGGACCGTGCGGCTGGCAGCGATGCAGCCAGGTTCTCCCTCCCTCTGGGGCCCCTTCCCCCTATCCTTTCGCCGCTCAGTGGGGCCCCCCCTCGTGAAGCCCGACACTCTGGTGGGGAGCGGTCTGGCGAGGTGGTGGAGGAGAGGCCTGCCTCTCCGATGCCAGTTCAGCCGGGCCCTTCCTCCGCTGTGGAGGGCGGAAGGGGCGGGTTGGGTGGCAGCAGTGGGCAGGCAGCGGCGGCCGCCCCCCCCCTAGGACTGCAGCCACCCTGCGAGAAACGGCCTAGGACGGCGCCCAGGGCGCAGGAGGCCAAGGGCAGTGGTGCATGGGTGCATTTTGAGGTTCCTCAAGATGACCCATTCCACGCCCGCTGTGTCCACTGCAGGATGCTTGTCAGCCGTGGAAGGGACCCTGCGCACCTGGGTACGACGCCTATGTGGAGACACCTAGAGCGTCACCACCCAGGTCTCAGGGGACAGGCTGGCAGCGCTAGTGCGCCTTGTGCATCTGCCACTAGGGCGGGCAGCGGCAGTGTGCCAGCCAGCAGGCAGGCTACACTGCCCGTCCAGCGGTGGACGCAGTCCTCGGGCAGCCAGCGTATTGTTCGCGTGGACCATCATCACCTCACCCGCCTCATAGGGGAGATGATTTCCACCGATGACCAGCCGTTTCAGGTGGTCGAGAACAACGGCTTCCGCCGTATTCTCCAATACCTGGCTCCCGAATACGTCATCCCCTCAAGGACGACGTTCAGCCGGAACGTGGTCCCCTCCCTGTACCGCCGGTGCAGGGAGCTCGTGTCGGCCGAGCTGCGTGCAGCTCCGGCCGGGACAAGCGTGCATTTCACGACTGACCTCTGGACCAGTGTCAGTGGGATGCACGCTTCTTTCCTGGCCCTCACTGCCCACTGGTGGGGACCGGAGAGTGAGGGGACCTCCGCGGGCGATGCTTCCGGGTCCGGCGCGGCTCCCGATGCACTACGGCACAGGTGGGCCGTCCTGCACGTGGAGACGATGGACACGAGGCACACCGCGGAGGAGGTGGCGGCCGTACTCGACCGCCAGATAGAGGAGTGGATTGGCGGGTGTCCACACCTCTCCCGCGGCTTCATTGTCACCGACAATGGAGCCAACGTTACCGCCGCTGTCGAGACAGTCATGGACTGTGTGAACATACGGTGTATGGCACACACGCTCCATCTGACCGTCAGGGACGCCCTTGGCCTTAAGGAGCTGAGGGCGTCCCAGGAGAAGGGGGCCCGCCCCATCGCAGGTGCTGTTGCTGCCACGGCCACGCTTGTGGATAAGTCCCGCAAGCTGGCCGCCCACTTCCACCGCAGCGAGAAGTCCAGGAGACTGCTTCGCCAGAAGCAGGATGACCTTGGCCTTCCTCGCCATCTCATCCCTACGGATGTGGAGACGCGGTGGAACTCCACCTTCCTCCTGTTCCAGCGCCTGTTGGAGCAGGAGAGAGCCCTTGTCGCCCTGGCGAGGGACGAGTCCTTGGATGTCTGCGACTTCTCGAACGCAGAGTGGAAGCAGATGTCCGAGGCGGTGTCGGCACTCGAGCCCTTCCAGCTTGCCACGAAGGGCTTGTGTGGCGACACCACTCCCTTGAGCCAGGCGCTGCCCACAGCTGTTGGTCTCGAGAAGCTGATGGGTGGACTCCATATCTCTCTGACCACGCCAGAGGGTCGTGCTCTGGCTGGGAGGCTGAGGTCTGGGGTTGACAAGCGGCTCGTTGATGTGCTGGGAGACAGGGAGGAGTATGTCCTCGCTTGTCTCTGTCACCCAGCCCTCAAGGGCAATGCCGTGAGTGCCGACGACTTGCCCAGGTGGAAGGGCATCCTGGTCGAGAAGGTTAGGGAGGAGGAGGCCGCTAGGGCCCGCAGAGACCAGGGTGTTGGTAGTGGTGCGGGGGCAGCCCTCGCGGCCCAACCCGCACCCAGCAGCAGCATGGGCGGCCAGCCGGCGTCAGCTTCCCCTTCCCCTCCCTCTTCCCAGTCCAGCAGCGCGGCATCCCAGGCGGCGCCATCGCAGCAGCCATTTGCTACCGACTCGAGATCCGCCCAGTGGTTTCAGCGGTTCTGCTATGGCGCCATGCCTGGTATGCGGGAGGCTCGACCTGCCAGGCCCCCCTCCAGTGCTGAGCAATGCGTTGCGCAGTACTTGGAGGAGCCTGTGGAGGGAGACGGCGTGGACTGCGCACAGTTCTGGGCGAGCCGCCGCCAAGTCTGGCCGGACCTGGCGGTGGTGGCTGTGCGCCTCCTCTCCTGCCCCCCAACCAGTGTCCAGAGCGAGCGGGTGTTTTCACGTGCCGGGGACGTGGTGACACCCTCTCGCTCCCGCTTGGACCCTGGTCTGGTGGAGCAGCTGGTCTTCCTTAAGGTGAACCTCCCCTTGTTGGGCTACCCCAAGCTTGAGTTTGAGACGGGCGAGTGATTACCGTGGGTTGCCCCATGGTTGGTCACCTGCCTGGCTCGACCTCTGCTTATCCCTACCCTCCCCCCTTCCACCTCTAGCTGAGCTGACGTGACAGATGCTGAGCCGTGCCAGCCAGTCGCAGCGTGTAGTGTGCCCACACAGAGATGCAGTTGTAGTAGTAGTTGTAGTGCTGCGACTGGCCAGATGTTTACAATGCCCACGCCCACCTAAAAAGAAACCCAATGCTGACCAGCACAGGCCCTTTATCTATCCACCTGTCAGCATTTGGGGACCTGGCGTGGGCACGGCACACCCCCCCAAAGTAGCACAGCCCACGGAGTACTAGACTTAGCGGCAGCGGCGGGTATACGTTCAAAAATGCAGTGTAGATATGTAAATACTGTATGTAAATAAACATGTAAATAATTTTTTCTTTAAAAACCCCATGTCAAAATCAAGCCTCAAAATTATGCAAAAGAAAGAAAAAAAGGTGACAAAGGGAGAACAAAATGATGAATGCCAAATGAATTGATTTTATTGAAAATGTCACCAGAAATCATGTGTGGGGGGCTTGGTTTACATGGAGAAAATGATTGGGTGATTTTTTGAAATGAAACGAATGAATTATTATCATCTTATGTTCATCTTGATTGTGGTCACTGTTGATGTTGGCTGATGGCAAAAAACCCAAAACCATCAGAATAGCAATGAACTGGCTGCCAACACAACATATTGATTGATAACTGTGCAGGGGGGGAATTGGGTCTGTGTGTGTGTGTGTGTGTGTGGTGCAGGCTCAGTCTGTCTCTTCCTGTTGTGTGTCTGTCTGTCTGTCTGTCTGTGTGAATGGATGCCTAGCACTGTCTCTGTGTGTGGATGCTTTCTGTGTGTAGTGTGGTGTGTGTCTGTCTACATGTTTTTTTCCTCCCCCCTCCAACTCCCTCCATCCTTCCCCTCTCATCCTCTCCCCTTCCTCTTCACCACCTTCCATCCTCCCTCCCTTCCAGCCCACCACCGCCTCAACTGCCCCCAACCCCGGTCTGGCAGATGATGAGAGTCTGGTCTCTCCCACCGAAGCACACACGTGAGCACGTGTGTGCACAAATATGTGGCTGACCAACTCTGAGCCGGACCCTCCCCCCTTCAATCCCCTCTACATCCCTCTCCCCCTCCCCTTTCCTCCCCCCTGCCTCCCAGCCTCCCTCCCTGCCTCCCTCCCCCCTCCTAGCTAGCAGCGCACACATACACACACAAAACACCTGTGGTGGCAAACACCACCAGCACACATGCACTCACACTGGTGCCACCACCTCTGCCTTGGGCCTCTGTGTCCTTGAGCAGATATGTGGTGGTGGACCAGAGAAGCATTTCTTTCCAGCAAGGCAAAAGGCATGCACTCACTGCACACACACACACACACACACACACGAAGAGGTGAAGACGAGAAGAGGCAACTTCTAGAACCAGCAGCAGCAGGTGAGTGTCGTGTAATTGTGTTGCTTCCCAAGGCCACTGCCCATGCTCAATGCTCAGTCTGCTGAAACTAAAGAACTAGCTACAGTCACCCTTCCTCACATGCAGCTCAGCTCAGCTCAGCTCAGCTGCACAGCACACTGACTAACTAGACACTACAGCTGGTGGTAGAAAAAACAGAAGTCTAGATTCTAGAAGATGTCCTGGTGGATTTTAAACTTTCAAATCTGTGCTAGGATTGCCTCGCCCGCCTCCTCCTCCTCCTCCTCCTCCTCCTGCCTGTAATTGTGCCCTCTCCCCTTGCAGTTGCGCCGTCGTGATGGGTTGGTGATGTGCGTGCGCCGTCTACTTGTTAGCTCTCTCCTCCTCATGTTGGCTGGGCTTGCCAGGCACTGGCTGGCAGCAGCTGTTGGCTGTGTGCTAGGCTCAGGCTGTGGCGCGCGTGACTGGACTGGGAATGTTATTGTAGCGGCAACACTGGCTGTGGTGGTAGCAGTAGTAGCTGTTGTTGTTGCTGGGCTGGTGGCTGCTGGCCTGTGCTGACTCTGCGCACTTGGTCTGGTCTGGTCTGGTCATTGGGATGCAGATGTAGGGTGTGTGTGCATCATCCATGGGGAGCATCAGAGCAGAGCAGAGCAGGTTGGCTGGCTTCTGTCTGTCGGGCCTAGTCAGTGGCAGGCACTGAGTGAGGCGGTGGTTCCTTTGGGCATCACGTCACCCATCATGCGGAGCAGCAGGTCTGCTGCTCTGCTGCTCCGCCTCCTGCTTCTTCTCTGTGTGTGCTGCTCTTGTGCTTAGTGTGCTGCTCCGCTGCTGCTGCTGTGCTGGCAGGCAGCACAGCTGTGGCCTTTTTGTTAGATCAGAGAGTGGGTGTTGTCTCTCTGAGTGTCCTCCTCTTACTTGCTTGGATAGGAGTGGTGGTAGTAGGTAGGCATTAAGATGGACTGACTAGGTGTTACGTGTTAGGGCGCCCAGAGAGAGGCGCCAAAAAGATGGGGTGGCAATTGTTGGGTTGCTCCTAGTATTATTGGTGAATTTCTGAAGAAAAATTTTTTTTCCATTGGCTAGAATGGGGGTTCGGGGCTGCCCCAGACCCGCCTCTGTGGGGTGGCAGCACCCCCAAAGTGGGTCCGGGGCCATGGCAAAAATGCCCTCAGTCCCTCCCAGCAATCCCCGTAGAGATAGGAGTGATGGTTCTGTTGTTTTTCTGAGGTGTTCTGAGTGAGTGTGGATTCTGTGATAGCAAATGAGAGTGGATTCATGGTGTCTCATTGGAAATCTCATAAGCTATCATAGAATCTACACTCAGAATACCTCAGAAAAACAACAGAACCATCACTCCTATCTCTACGGGGATTGCTGGGAGGGACTGAGGGCATTTTTGCCATGGCCCCGGACCCACTTTGGGGGTGCTGCCACCCCACAGAGGTGGGTCTGGGGCAGACCCGAACCCCCATTCTAGCCAATGGAAAAAAAATTTTTCTTCAGAAATTCACCAATAATACTAGGAGCCACCAATTGCCTTGGGATTTTTGGGGTGGAGGACACCCATGGGTGGCTACCACCCACCCCAGCTTTTTTGCCCCTAAGGGCTCCACATTGTGAGTTATGGGCAAAAATTTATTTTTTGAAAAAAATTTGTAAAAAATCAGAGGAAGGTCCAATCGACTTGAAATTTGGGTGGCAGGTAGAACACAATGTCCCCTTCAAAACCAGCCACTTTTTGTGATCCGAACCGGTTCGGTTCGGATCCGAACCGGTTCGAAACCGAACCGGACCGGGGGGGTGGTCTGGCAAAACCAAAACCGAACCACCCCGGTCCGGTCCGGACCCGGTTCGGACCCGAACCGAACCGGGAGAACCGGTTTTATGCACATCCCTACACACGTCTGTTGACACTCTCAAAGAACTCCCAAACGTTAGTGAGGCAAGATGTGCCCTTGTAGAAACCGTGCTGGTTTTCCTCCAGCATGGCCTATTCTTCTATATTTTCCCCCTTAAGTATGGTTTCCAACAATTTATCAGCCACAGAAGTTAAGCTAACTGACCTGTAGTTTCCTGGATCCCTTACTGAAAATCAGAGTTACATTAGCTACTTTCTAGTCCTCTGGCACAGAGCCTGACTCAGGGGTGTAGCTATAACTGAGTAGATGGGTTCAAAGAACCCAGGCCTCCCCAGCTGCCTCTCTCCCTATTTTCTTCATTTTCTCACTCACTCCGAGGGGCCGCTGGGGAGAGGAGTGAACATGGGCCCCTTCTCTCCTAGCTACACCTCTGGCCTGACTGTAGGGAGAAGTTATATATTTTTGCTAGGAGATCAGCAATTTCACATTTTGAGTTCCATCAGCACTCTTGCATGGATGCCATCTGGCCCTGGTAATTTATTAATTTTTAGTTTTTCAAGCCAGTTTAGAACATCCTCTCTTGTCACCTCACTCCTTAATAATACTTAACATCTATATACTACTATTGACTTTTCAAAGTGCTTCACATTATTTCATTAATCTCAACATCTCTCCTTGTTCCTGTTATCTCTCTCTCCTCGCTGTTAGGCAGATATTCTTCCTAGCACTACATTCCTTTGTTTATTTTTTAGAAGGGAAAGGTCAAACCAGAAACTAATCAGACCACTGAAGGCAATCTAGGTCATCATGCTTAAAGAAGATACTTGTAACCCTTTGGAAGAAACATAGCAGCAGAACTGCAGAATCAAATCATGTTAAAGATGTGACTCATAACTGTGCACATCTTTTAAATGTTGGTGCATTTGTTTTATAACATAGAGAAAAGCTATATCGCCAATGCAAAAGCTAGGTGTCTAATGCTAGGTGTCTAATGCTACATACCCAGTATAAGATACACGCTGGCTGACATTGAGATGCAACTGTGCTGACTTCCAGAGTAACACTGTTCCATCATGCAGGGAAGGGAATGGACTAATTTTTGACAATCTCCTTACGTACATCATGCAAATATGTCCCCAAGAGTCACGTGACCCTTTGGGTGTCAGCTATTGGTTCTTTGTAGATTTTAAATAAGTACATCTATTGCTAAATGTGCAATCTGCTACCATTCAGTGTAGGGCTGTGCGAAATGTTTCAGATACAAAATGTTTTGTACCCAAAACTGCCCATTTTGGGTGTTTTGTAGACAAAACAAAACACTCATTTTCCAGATCCAAAAGTTTTGTATAAAAAACAAAACGTCCTTGTTTCGGCTACAAAATGTTTTGTTGTTTCAGACTGCCATTTTGTGGTGATCTCTGAGTCAGTCTCTATTTTGTGTTTGACATCCCTTTGAATTTCCCACCCTTCCAGCCTTCCTATCGATGACCTAAAGCATGGGCTGACCTGCTGACAATTCCCTCCTTGTTCCCCATTGGCTCTTTTGCTTCTTGCCACTCTTTACTGACCCCACATTGGCCAGGGGAAGGGTTGCTAACCCATGGGGTGCTGGGTTCTGTTTCTGTGGTGTTCTGAGTGTAGATGCTCTGGTAGCATATGAGAGTGAATTCTTCTTTTCCAATGAAAATCTCATATGCTACCAGAGAATCTACACGGAACACCTCAGAAACAACAAAATCCAGTACCTCACGGGCTTGTGGGTATGGGGGTGGTTGGCACCCTATGTGCACTACACATGGGCAACCCTAGTGCCCCCCAAGTGGAATTATGGGGCTGCTGAAACCTCCATTATTCCCTATGGGAGAAATCTTAAAGACACATAAACTTCAACAAATCACAAAAAAATCAGCCCTTTGCCCAATTCCTTTGAAATAATTGTGGGAGTTTCCTTGCCTCCATTGGGCACTACCACTCACCACACTCTGCTCTGGGCCACCCCTTTCCCCTCAATGTGAAGCAATACATTTGATGGAATCCCCATTATTCCCTATGGGTAAATTCTTAAAGACACGTAAACTTGAAAAAATCACAAACAATATCAGGCTTTTGCCCAATTCCTTTGAAATTTGGGTGGTAGCTTCCACCCATTGGACACTACCACCGCCACCCATTATTTTTGCCCTGGGACCCTTTTTTAAAATCCAAATCATTTCAGGTTCGGATTCTGAAAATTTGGCTACAAAACGAAACAGGGGTGATTCAGATTCAGAAAATTTGGGTACAAAACAAAATGGGGGTGTTTTGATTTGGATACAAATTGAAACGAGAAAATTCCAAAATGCACACCCCTAATTCAGTGATGGTTTATTTTTTTTATTTCAAAGAATATCAAACAGTGAGGGAATCCCATTAATTAAAGTCACAAATCTCGACACTCTATTATAAGTAACCTGAAGTAAGTTTTGTTGCATTTGTTATGGAATGTAATTTTAGAGTATACTGTGTTCTCAAGAGAACTGTAGATGTCATTTCCCCCTGTGTAGTAGATTAGTCATGCCATCCCTGCAAGGTTTAGTACTGAGAATTCTGCCTTTAAATACACTTGCCATCGACCCTTTGACTGTTGTGTATTGAGTGATTGTATTCCTCTTATTCTATCCACTACAGTGTAGAACCTCAGCTAAACTGAGATTCTGGACCCTGTTGTTATAATGTAAAAGCAATTTTATGTGTAGAGTGATCCTTTATTTCTAAGTCCCCAGTACTTCATCAATAAAAACAGAGACATGCCTATGAATATGTAGGCGGCATGGCCAAGCAGTGTGAGACGTGTGGTGTACAATTCTGGTTACAAGTATTATTCCAGATTACCAAAGCAGATGAGCCAAGCCCATCCCCTCCAGCAGTTTACAGATGAATACAGGTTTCATTCATTCATTCATTCATTCATTCATTGTTGGATTTATATACTGGCTTTCATTAAAATAATCTCAAGGTGGTTTACAATACATTTAAAAACAATACAAAACTATTACAAAGTTAAAACCACACAAGTATTAAATTGGAATATAAGGGAAAAAATACAAATCTATTTTATAAAGTGAAAAATATACACACAATAAAACCATGAACTATGGATTTCATTTGTCACAACCAATCCTCATATGAGATCACTGCCCAAGTACCCCAATCCCATCACAACTATTATGAATACGAATACAATGAATATTTATATACTGCTTTCCAACAAAAGTCTCCAAACCAGTTTACAGAGAAATAAACAAACAAACAAATAAATAAATTCACACTTAGCATGTTCCACCTGCTATATGCTGTGCACTGCCTAGTCCCTTAGTGTTGTTGACTCATTAACATGCAGGTTGGATAAGGCATATTCAGCTCCCTCAAAACCTGATTGGGTGGGAGGTAACACTAATTGAATGAAATATGCAAAAGCTTGCATGGAGAAACTTCTGCATGAATTCAGCTTGATGTACTTAGAAGGCACTTCAGGGACACTTTCTGCAGCACAGACATGCTGCTGGCCATCAGACTGTATCCACAATGCCATGCAGTTCTCAGGGAGCTTTCTCTGTAATCCTGCACATGAGAGGGATTATACCCAGGGGGAAAGCAACCAATTCCCATTCCCATTGGCCCACTGATAGTTCGGTCATGGGTGGATTCAGATGATTGCCTGTGGTGTTGTGGTGACTTTTATCCTCACCACAAGGTAACTGCAACCATATGGGGAGCTGGACATCATTAACATCTGGTCACATTCTGAGACAAAAAAGGGCCGGTGGTTAATTCCTAAAAAGAGAAATGTATATCGTTCTCTTAGGAGACAAGGTGTGGTCTATGCCTCACTGGGAAATGCACTCTTGAAGGCTAGACCTGATCCCTGGTGTGTTACAATTGCTCAGTATTAGAGGGAATGTACTCTGTGTACACTCAAAGGTGCTGTATTAAATATTTTTTCATATTTTCATAAATTCTAGCATTGAAATTAAGTTATGGGAATGAGATCTGGTTCAAATACATCAGTGATTCCATTAAAACTGAGGTATGAAGCCACAATGCTCCTAGAGATTCAGGTGGCAGTCATGTTTCGGAATGCCTTGCATGCCAGCAGCTGTGACCCTTCCTTGACAAAGCAGATCTGGGTACCATTATCCATGCCTTAGTCATGCCCAGATTACTTCAACATGCTGTACATGGGACTACCCTTGGAAAGTATTTGAACACTCCTAGTGCAAAATGTAGGCATTGGGTTAATAATATGAGGGTCTGCTCAGGTGGATCAGATCACTTCAATACTGAAAGAACTGCACTGTCTGCCTATTTCCAGGTTCAATTCAAGGGGCTGTTTTTGACCTATCTAAAGTGAAGAATCTACTTGCCTTGCAAGAACTCCTGGTGGTGGGGCATTCTGCTGAAGCTCTCAAATGCGGATTTTATCCCGGTTCTCAGACAGTTCATGTTTCTATGAATGGGGCCACATCAGATTCGGAGCTATTAGAGTAAAAATGGGACAGGGCTTTCTCAGTTATTACCCCCAAGATCATGAAACTTCCTCTCTGTAGAGACTCGCTCTCTCACAGCCTTTTGGAAGCAGGTAAAGCTCACTTTATTCAAGCTTTTGGGTCATGAGAGGATCCTGATGGTCTTTTTAGCTGCTGCTCCTGTGTTGCTTTTTTCTTTTCTTTTTTTGCTTGCATTTTATATGTTCTTTTAAGTGTTTTATTTGGTGGCAGCTGTCTTGGGGTCTATTTGATGAAAGGCATCCTAAAAATAATTACAGACATACATAGATAGCATCAAATCAAGCTTGAACTTTGAAGCTTTCATTGTTAAACACTGTTATTCTTCTTATTAGTGCATTTATTGGTACAATTCAGTTTTGGAAACCTGCCTTTTCTTTCCAATGGATTGTCTTCTATATTCTGGGGAGCCCAGAGTTTACAGCCCCCATATGCTTCGCAGTCAGAGGCGTAACTATAGGGGGGGCAGGGGGGGCACGTGCCCCGGGCACCATCTTTTCTGGTCACATGGGGGGCGCCACCATGACCAAATTTTTTAAAATTTTTTAAAAAATTTTGTTAATACAAATGTTTCCTGCTCAGTGCAGCAGCGCTGCAGCAGTCAAGGGAGTGCGTCGGTGCCCCCTTCCCCACGAGCGGTCCCTTCTGCGCCGCCTGCGCCCCCCCCCATTGCTTTGCTGGTGCCTGGCGGCCAGTCAGTGGCCTGGCTTGGCGGCGGCGGGCGCTTGTGAGGAAAAACCTACGTATAATGTAGTATGTTGGGGGGGCGGTGGCAGGGGCGCGGTGGGGGGGCGCCATTTCAGTGCTTGCCCCGGGTGCCGTTTTCCCTAGTTACGCCTCTGTTCGCAGTGGTGTATATTTCCCCCCAATTCTCTACCCCTCCAATTATTTTGTTTTAATTGGGGTTTGTTTTTTTGTTCATAAATAAAATTCTAAAATACATTTTTCAAAGTGTTAACCATGTCTTAAGATAAGTGAGGATGCTGCAAATGTCTCATTTTTTATATCTGTTCCCAAAGTTAATATTGTATATTCACCTTTGCAGATTTGGAGCACGAAATATCTTTATGAACATATCTTTGGTTTGTGGGGGGGAGGGGAGGAATACCAACTTAATGTGCAAGCAGCTGTGCAGTTAAGCCAATTGTGCCATGATTTAGACTGGCAATGGCTTAGACCTCTGTTTTGTGTTTTCTGACTGGGGAACAATATACAGCTGAGCAAGAGCCTATTCAGCTAGAAGTCTGTGCTTCTGAATGGGGAATGATGTGCAATTAAACCAGATCTGTGTCAGTGCTTTCAAATGAGTCATAATGAAGAGTTATGGCCCATCTGTGATTTTTGAATTGGTGGTACAATGTGATCCATAATAACAATGCACAAGAATGATTTTGAAATCATGAAAATAATAATATTATAATACCACTTTTCAATGAAAAACATCTCAAAACTGTGTACATAGAAAAGGAATAATGCCAAGCACACACACACCTGCCTTTGCAGATCAGTGTCCTGAATGTGTGAAGTGTTCAAAAGGTGAAAATATCCATTAAAATAAATGCACAGGTTTTGTACATCCATGATAGAACTACATCAAGAAAGACAGCCCATGTTTGAACATAATATTAAAAACCTTAAATACAAATTTGAAATTTCAATATCTGATAAGATTTTAACATTTCAATGCCATATTATGAAATAAAAATTACATTAAATCTTTATGGTCTAGTAATATAGCATAATTTTTCATGCAGTTGATCTATATAACATTAAAAATGGGATTCAATGTTGCAACTCCACCAATGAAAATACAAGGCATAGTTGGAGAAAGAACCACACTGAATTAAGCAACAGGTGAATTGGCTCTGCATCCCACTATAGTGCAGGTACTAACAACTCGGCACCCTTGACGAAAATTCCTAACCTACATAATAAAGGTAAAGTATGCCATCGAGTCGGTGTCAACTCTTGGCGACCACAGAGGCCTTTGGTTGTCTTTGGTAGAAAACAGGAGGGGTTTACCATTGCCTCTTCCCATGCAGTATGAGATGATGCCTTTCAACATCTTCCTATATTGCTGCTGCTTGATATAGGTGTTTCCCATAGCCTGGGAAACATACTAGCAGGTATTTGAACTGGCAACCTCTGGCTTGCTAGTCAAGTCATTTCCCCGCTGTGCCATTAGGTGGCTAACCTACAAAATACTGGGTGATTACTGGGTGATTTTACACCCCAGCTTAGTACAGCATTATGGCCCAAGATTGATTGCTGTTCCAGTCCTCTTAGCCAACCCAAGGGGTCAAGACATATGCAGAAAAAATCACCCAGCCCCAAGCTGTGCTGTCATTCAGCTTGGCAATGCCCTTGCTACCAAGAAAAGCCCCAGCCAGCATTCCCTGAACTTTAAAACTTCTAGGGACTGACGAAGGACATCTTCTTATGCCAAATGCATGCCTTAAGGTGCTCACCAATGTGCTATCTTGACTTAAATCAGTCCCACACTGTAGCTGCAGTGAGCAGGGGAAATATTCAAATTAATTAGGGACAATAGTGTTAGGGAGGCAAAAACATTCCCTATTTTCTGGTCCATTTTGATAGGGGCCTGGAAATTCCTTCCCGATCCCCTGCAGGGTGACCAGATGGAACCCACACTATTCTCTCTGGTGTGGATAGAGGGATGCTTCTCTAACGATGAACAAGGATTCAGGCAGGCACTGCAAAGCTCTGTGTCTCAGCTCCCCCACAAATCCTCCTGACCTATCAGGAAGCTCCAAATGCCCCATGTTTCCTTTGAAGCCGTGTGTATGTGTATTTGTGTTTGTGTGTGTGTGTGCGTGCGAAAAAACCGCATTCAGGATGCGCCTGAAGGATTATCAGCAATCAGCATTCTCAGAAAAAATGCTTAAATTTGGGGTTCATAGAATTTTTTATGTGTGAGGATAATTTATCTTGAGTTACAAAATCCCATCTTCTCTCAGACCAGTTCCTTATTTCCAGAGATTATTAATTCCTCTCGCAAAACAGGAACAGACATATTGTCAAACATATTGTGGAGTTGTGAGGTATTAAGAAAAGACTTGTCAAAAAGAGAGGAAGAAAACCTGATTTCAAAATGAAGAGTTAGGGGATGAGTTTTTAGCGTACAGTCCCATAAGGGCAAGTGAAGTAGAAAATATGTGACAGGGAGAGAGCCACCATAAAAGAATAAATGACATGTTAGAGCCGAATATGCTTTGTATAACATTTACAATAACTTTGCCTGCCGCACAAGCAAATCCACAGCAAGCTGTCTTGCCATCTTACATATGTTTATAGGATGGCAAATCATTTTTTTAAGCAGATGGAGACAAGTGGTGGATGGATTTTCCCTTTTTTCAAAACAAAGAATGTAGGGAAGACTTTATGGATTATAAACTGAGTTCCCCCTGTTGAGATGACAAGAATGCATTCAGAGGGGATTTTGTGGCATCTTTATCTTCCTGACACAAATGTAATTCCGTTTAGCCTTGAAAGCTGCTAGCTTTGGCCTGTTGCCTGCTGTACTTATGGGTCATATTCAGGTCATTTATGAATATGACAAACCCATATATAGCATACACAACACAGGGTGAGGATTTTTTGTTGTTGCTACTGATATATCTCCTCCCCATTTTCTTTCCGATTAGCTATAAACCTGGCTTGTTTCACTTTAAAACTGTTACAAATTGATGGTTCACTGCGGGGGGGGGGGGAGAAGAGACTGTGAAGTGGTCACTGACCTCACTCTATTGCCCTCCCTATGACATCATAGGGATAATACAGGTTGTTATTTAGCTTAGAATTGCAGCTGGGGGGAAATGGGGGGATTTTCTGAGCTTGAATGGTGGGGGTGGGAATCCCTCCGGGAATCCCTCCCCTGTTGTTCCAAAGCAGTGTTCACTGGCTTCTGCACAGTAGTAGTATAGCTAATATAGGAGACCCACATTTTTTGTGGGTTCTCCATTCATGGATTCACCTATTTGCAGTGAGGCTATATATACCCGGTTTCCATTATCACAAGGGTACAAATCCCAAAAACGTGATAATTGAAATGTGTCTATAGGAATGATGAAGTTACATAAGAACATAAGAACAGCCCAGCTGGATCAGGCCCAAGGCCCATCTAGTCCAGCATCCTGTTTCACACACTGGCCCACCAGATGCCGCTGGAAGCCACAGGCAGGAGTGGAGGGCATGCCCTCTCTCTTGCTGTTACTCCCCTGCAACTGGTACTCTGAGGAATCCTGCCTATGAGGCTGGAAGTGGCCTATAGACCTCTGACTAGTAGCCATTGATAGGCCTCTCCTCCATGAAGTTATCCAAACCCCTCTTCAAGACATCCAGATTGTCGGCTGTCACTACATATTGTGGCAGAGAATTCCACAAGTTGATTATGCGTTGTGTGAAAAAGTACTTCTATTTGTTGGAAGTACATTTCCTGGCAAAAGATTTCCTGGGATGACCCCTGGTTCTAGTGTTATGTGAGAGGGAGAAGAATGTCTCTCTATCCACTTTTTCCACCCCATGCATGATTTTATAGACCTCTATCATGTCTCCCCACAGTCGTCTTTTTTCTAAACTAAATAGCCCCAGGCGTTGTAGCCTTGCCTCATATGAAAAGTGCTCTAGGCCCCTGATCATCTTGATTGCCCTCTTCTGCACCTTTTCCAGTTCTACAATGTCCTTCCTTAGATGTGGTGACCAGAATTGTACACAGTACTCCAAGTACCATAGTTTTATATAAGGGCATTATAATATTAGCAGTTTTATTTTCAATCCCCTTCCTAATGATCCCTAGCATAGAATTGGCCTTTTTCACAGCTGTCACACTTTGAGTTGACACTTTCAATCAACTGACCCCCATGACCCCAAGATCCCTCTCCTGTTCAGTCACCGACAGCACAGATCCCATCAACATATACTTGAAGTTGAGGTTTTTCGTCCCAATGTGTATCACTTTACACTTGCCAACATTGAACCACATTTGCCATTTTGTTGCCCACTCACCCAGTTTGGAGAGATCCTTTTGGAGCTCCTCACAATCTGTTTTGGATTTCACTACCCGAAAGAGTTTGATATCATCTGCAAATCTGGCCACCTCACTGCTTACCCCTACTTCTAGTACTGAGGTTAGGTTCCTATGTACTCAGTAGATCCTCAAGGTTTCAATTATAGCAATTTTTTGGCATTTGTGGTAGTAGCCATGAATGTAACCCCTGTGATAAATGAAGGCCTTCTGTAATACATAATGAGGCTATGCACATGAGCAGCCCTACTCAGGTTAGGGAAGCCCTACCTGGGTAGGGCTGCTCGTGCACAGTACCCGGATAAAGGCCCAATCCTGGCACTGCCTCCCCCAGAAGCCCGAGTTTTGTACTCAGGTTTTTACCTGGGTTAAAGGGCATTAGCGCACCCTTTACCCCAGGTATGGGGTTGCCCACAGACCAAACATACACAGAGTCAGGCACCTAGAGTGCCTGACTCCTGAGGAATCCCCAATGCACTGCACTTGTCATGCAGTGCATTGTGGGATTCCTGGAGGCCAGGAGAATGAGTCCCAGCCTCCAGTGATCCACGCTGCATGGAGCACAACAGATCATATGTGGGGAAGGTAGGTGAAACCCTGCCTCCCTCCCCCACTGTCTACCCTCCCAACCTGAAGATGGTTGTTGCAGATAAATTGCTTCTCTACTGTAAGTAATTGAATAGGAAGCCAACTTTAACTGAGAAACAAGAGTTTGATATTTATTACTAACCAAAAACGTAGGCTAATAAAACAATAAATTAACAGTCTCTTAAATAGTGTGTGAGAGAATCTCTCAGTTTGAAATTCAAGACAGCAAGTAAGAAGCCTAAACTCAAATCTAGACTCCACCCCCAAGCCTGAACATAGATACACCAGGGCATAGCTAGGGAAGAGGCGGCCCATGTTCGCCCCTCTTCCTGGCGGCCCCTTTGAATAAGGGAGGTGATGTAGAAAATAGGGAGGTGTGGAGCTGGGGGCCCCTCAGGAGCTGGGGGCCCTGGGTTGTTTGAACCCATTTGCTCAGTTATAGCTACACTCCTGTAGATACATATACATAGACAAGCATGTCCTGGACCAGAACAGAGACAATGTCTGTGGAAAAATTCTGTGAGTATAGCCTTAATGGCTGACATCCAGACTAATTCAAACATACTGTATTTGCTCTAGTAGCTAATACTGTTATGTTGGGAGCTTGCATTCTAGACTAGTGCTGCACTAGTCTTCCACTGGTTTTGCACTAGTGCAACAAGTTGTGCTTGCCACAATCTGTGGCACACCTCCTACTGAGTCCCACAGATTGCCCTTCTCTTCCTCAGTCCACATATATTGCAATAAATAATGCAAATATATCCACTATCCTTATTACACAAGTAGACTAAGGCTGCAAATGGTTGTGCAACTTGGATCTTGGTTTGTTGCATGACTGCAATGTCTGACATTGAATTTAATTGACTTGCATTTCATCTGGAAGCACTTGTTCTTCCAAAGTATTGGCTCTTCTGGAGCCATAATTTGAGATTACCATGGTCATAATCCTATGGGGCAAAAGTACAATTCCATCCAGGCTTGTGGAAGATCCTAAAGGATGCAAAGATACAGCACCCTTTCCTTAACAAGAACCACAAGTATGTCATGGGTAACCTGAATTCAGGTTCATTGAAATCTTGCTTATTTGTGTGCATTTCCCTCCGTAGCAAGGGCACAATGGGTACACTCAAATACAGACTGTTAAATTGTGCCCAATGTAATTACTGATGTCAGCAGTGGATTTAAGTTGACAGATGTAAGTCCTGAGGTGAATCAGATCCTATACATCTTTCATCAAAACAAAGTCCTGTCTAATTGATGATGAACAGAACAACTTTGAGGCTAAGCACAAATCGTCTACTGTTTAGTTTGGATCTTCTTAATCATTAGGGTCTGATGTTAAGACACTTAACATGGAGGGGGTGCTTTAAAATATGTTTTTGGCCCTACTTCAAAAATTCTCTGGTAAAAAGTATCTGGTTAGGTTGGTTTTGGCTTTGCTCCAAGCTTCAGATGTTATGACTGAGCTTTCAGCACCTTTGACAATAATAATACATAACAGGCAGCCAGGAATTTATTTGGAGTACATCAGGCCAAGAACTGGAAAGGCAGTGAGATGAAATGTGGAGTTTACACATCTGAAAAGCACTTGTTTTTCATTTCAGAAATCACTGAACAGTGTGTGGTTATGATATTGCCTAAATGGTGAACTTGCTGACTTCAGATAAATAGAAGGCATTCTATCAGAGGAGTGAACTGTCTCCATTTTGCTTAATTAAGATGACAAAAATTATGAGATATCACAATTGTGATGCAAGAATCCCTCAGTGTTAATGGCTGATTCAGATTTACCATGCCAGATTTCTTGTCTTGTCTGGATTTTCTGTCTTGTCATTCAGCTTTGAAAGTTTTCAAGGCAGCTAAGCATAATTAATACAATCTGCCACCACAACAAAACCCAAACTCCATATTGAAAACAAGGAAGGTCTGGTTGTAGTTACCACTGGCTCATTTGGTGGTGATCCAAAACCAGGCCTCCTCTATGGTTGCCCCAGGGCTCTGGAACATGCTCCATCAGTGGCTGTTTCTAAGCAACTTTTGAAAATGCACCTATTTTATCAGGCTTTTCATTTGTAATATTTTAAAGTGTTATTGATGGGTATTTGAATTTGTTTTATAAGGTTTAAGGTTTTAATTGTTGTTGGGTTTTAATTGTAAACTGCCCAGAGATTTTATATGGGATGGTATATAAATACGAGAGAGAGAGAGAGAGAGAGAGAGAGAGAGAGAGAGAACATCTAGCTCAGCTACTTTTTTTTTAAAAAAAGTTTTTATTTAAGAAAAATATGTTTTTAACGCCTAGGCATGTTTTCCTCTTTATTTTCCTCCTTACAGATATAATTTCCAACAAACAAAGGCTAGATATAATAATCACTTTTAGTCTGTGTGTCTGTGAGAACCCACATTTAAGATCTTAATTTACTCCCTGGTTGGGTAAGGATATTCACATCTCCACAGCTTCCAATAAACAACAATAGGCAGCTCTCTGTGAGAGTGAACCTCAAGGAATAATGATTGATTGGTGTAGGGATGGCTCCAGGTTTCAATGAGCTGTTGGCAAACAGCCCTCCAGGAGTTCCTTCCACCTGGGCCTTCCTTCAGTGCATATTGCAGATTTCCTTGGCAGCGAGAAGGTAAGTGGCCAAGAGTCAGTCTTCCACAATTGCACAAAGTCCATGGGCACAGAAGTGGTACGAGGGATTGGTAGCAGGCCCTTCTGAGGGCCCTGGGTCCTCTGACAATATCTGACAATGCCAATCCAATGACAGTGATAATTCCTGACAGGCCAATCTCCCTTGGTTGGGCAAAGTGATTGAGAGGGTGGTGGCCGACCAGCTCCAGGAAGTCTTGGAGGAAACTGATTATCTAGATCCATTTCAAACTGGCTTTAGCACTGGCTATGGGGCTGAGACAGCCTTGGTCAGCCTGATGGATGACCTATACCGGGGAATCGACAGAGGGAGTGTGATTCTGCTGGTTCTTCTGGATCTCTCGGTGGCGTTCAATATCATCGACCATGGTATCCTTCTGGATCACCTGGGGGAGTTGGGGATAGGGGGCACTGCTTTGCAGTGGTTCTGTTCCTATCTCTCGGGTAGATTCCAGATAGTGGAGCTTGGTGACAGTTGCTCCTCAAAATGGGAGCTGCTACACGGAGTCCCCCAGGGCTTCATTCTGTCACCAATGCTTTTTAATATCTACATGAAACCGCTGGGTGAGGTCATCAGGAGATTTCGTGCTGGGTATTATCAGTATGCTGATGACACCCAAATCGACTTCTCCTTTTCATTTTCAGGAAATGGCATTCATTCTCTAAATGCTACAGGCAGTAATGGGCTGGATGAAGGAGAACAAATTGAAGCTGAATCCAAGCAAGACGGAGGTGCTCATTGTGGGGGCTCAGAATCTGAGGGATGAGTTAGATCTTCCTGTGCTGGATGGGATTACACTCCCCGCAAAGAAGCAGGTGCACAGCTTGGGAGTATTCCTGGACCCAGGCCTCACCTGGTATCTCAGGTGGAGGCCATGGCTAGGAGTGCTTTCTATCAGCTTTGGCTGATTCGACAGCTGCACCCATTCCTTGGAGAGGATGACCTCAAAACTGTGGTGCATCAGCTGGTAACCTCCCGGCTCAACTACTGCAATGCGCTCTACGTGGGGCTGCCTTTGTATGTAGTCGGATACTTCAGTTAGTTCAGAATGCAACAGCCAGGTTGGTCTCTGGGGCAACCTGGAGAGACCATATTATGCCTATTTTGAAACAGCTGCACTGGCTGCCGAAATGTTTCCGGGCAAAATACAAAGTGCTGGTTATTACCTTTAAAGCCCTGAATGGCTTAGGTTTGAGTTATCTAAGAGAGCGCCTTCTTTTACATGATCCCCACCGCACGTTAAGATCATCTGAAGAGGTCCGTCTCCAGTTGCCACCGGTTCTTCTGGTGGCAACGCAGAGGCGGGCCTTCTCTGTAGCTACTCCTGGGCGGTGGAATGGACTCCTGGCTGAAATTCGTAGTTTGAGGCCATTACTGTTCTTCAGGAGAGCCCTTAAAACCTACCTATTTGGCCTGGCCTTGTTTTAATTGTTTTTATCATGCTGTGAACTGCCCTGAGCTAAATTAGGCCTGGCTCATAGTGTCACCAAGTGACCAAGTTCTTTTATTTGGTGACCATGTAGGATCTGGGCGCATGGAAGAAAGGAGATCAAACCAATCCTCAAAGATTCAATGGGCTTTATTGAGTATGAAAGAGTAACAACATAATCTAGCAAAAAGCAGAACACTCTATCAATATTACTAACAGTATTTTAAACAGAACATCCTAGCCAGTACCAATATTCAACCAGTGTTTCTAACTACCATATGTGTGTGTATTAAATCTTCCTAGAGCCTAATGCAATTCAGATACAGACGGAAAAAGTGGGAGGTAAGGAAGGCTGACGGCTGACATGGTTCAGGAATTAGTAGAGGAAAGGGGGGGGGGAGAAGAAGGGGGGGAAGATGGAGGGGTCCAATTCTTGTAGGAGCCGCATATTACCAGGATCAGAGAGACTTGAGAGCGGTGGATCTCTTCAGCTGAAGGAGCGAGGCTCTTGGCTGAGACAGGAGTTTTAGCAGTTGCTCAGATCATGGCTGAGAGTCAGAGCACCATGGCTGGGGAAGTCTTGACTTCTCACTGCGCAGTAGAAGTCACAGACAGCTCCTGTCCATGGACAGAGTTCCTGCTTGTTGCCCCTCGGCTTAGCAGCAAACTCTGGGATTGGTCGTGAGCAGATCTTGCTTTAGGCACAAGATTGCTTGTAGGCACAAGACTGTGCCTCTGCCATGTCCAGAGACTCCTTCTTATAGTGGTTCCATCCTTTGATGTTCATTTGAGTCTTCTGGATCACAAAAGGCGTCTATTCCTGCTATCCTCTGAATATTGTCCTTTAATTACCAAAATTAGCTCAGAATATTTGGTCAGTCCAGAGAGATCTCAATCTCATCTTGTTAGCTGCTATCTTGAGGAGGGGACATTGCTCAAAGCAAATCTGCATATCTTGAGTTGCAAATGGGCCCCTTCCCAAAAGATGTTAAAAGTCAGGAGTTGGTGAGAGAATTAATTCTATTTGTGTGAGACAGCAATTACATTATTTCTTGTGTACCCCTATCTAGTGTGTAATTATAACAAGAGGATATTTAAAGTAACATAAAAAGGGGTACATGTGTGAGATGAGTTAATCAATATATTTGACTAAGGCAGAAGCATCCTGTCAGTGAGGTAAGGGGATTACTGGACAGCAGGTTAATTTCCAGCAGTGTGAGACTGGAAATTAAGCCTGACCCATTGTCTCTTGTGAGTTCCACAAACACTGATAAACAATGCTAGATTACCCCTGCCTCTATAATTCATTTACCAGGCATTACCCAGGCAGATCTGGGTGTTATGTTCACCTCAAGTTCAGGCATTAATTCATTTCTTAATATAAAATGAAATCAGACACAGGCCTATATCCCACATACTTCTGGGTTGGTACCTCTGAGTCTAATATGTTGTGGTGTCCATAACAGTATATAAATCCAATAAATAAATAAATAAATCCCCGATACTGGGATTGACTTCGCCTAAGATTAGCCTAAATCAGATTAGCCTAAATCAGCCTCAAGGGACTGGAGGTTGTGGGTGGCTGGAACTTGTCCCGAGTTTATAATGTTTTCTCCACTGGTACTTTTGTGGTTTGACCATATATTGGATTGACTGGCCTGTTTTGTTTTGTTTTTGTTTTGTTCCTTTCTCTTTTCCAGAGATAGTTCTTCCAGAATTCCAACTGAAATTCTGCTGGAATCCACAAGGAGCTCTCCAACTCCTGCTGATCTTTTTATGGAACTGGTAATCTCTACCTCAACTAATATGACTCTCCTGCTTATGTTGCCTTCTGAGCAGAGGGGATTCACATGGACACTGTGGCTACACTGCCAGAATAAATTCTGGCTGAAGATAATGGGAGCTGTTGTTCAACAACAGTTGGAAGGCCACGTTTGCCCATGCTGGACTAAGGCAACATCACCAATCAGTGGAGCATGCAGCCATGACTGCTGAATGTATGTTCCAATTTCAATTTATAAGGTCGTCATAGCTCATAGCTCTTGGATGTTCCTATCGAGAAAATTTGCTGATTCCTCTTCAGTTCCCATTATATATGGACTGCCTAACTGATTGATTGATTAAGTGCCATCATGTCAGTGTTACAGGAACCCTTTTGCCCTACAATGGATGTTGATACTGCCCAATGTCTGTTAGACCTTATCTGGATGGAACGTCCCTAGTCTCCTCCTCAGATCAAAATTATTGGCAGACTGAGATCTGATCCATCCTGACCACAGCTGCCATTTCTATATTATAGCCACATTGCATATAACACCAAACCAGAGTTCAATGGGGCAAAGATTGCAATTCCTGTATGTCCAAATGTGTGAAACTCTGGTTTCACACCCCAAGCAACCTGTGATTTCACTCACCAAGCTTCAGTTTGAAACTTTGGTTTGTAGTGAGTTTCATCACTCCAACCTGAGCTTTGGAACAGCATTATGTCCAAATGCAGACACTGCCATAACCATGGTTTCGTGCTGTTTCTGGGACCAAAATCATAGAGAGGGCATCCCAGACCTGCCTAGGAAAATGCCTGCATAATGCCTGCCATGCTTCCTGATGACCACCTTTCTGAGAACTTGCAACACCCCCTGTCTCTGAGCTATTCAAGCTGTTGCCCAGCTACAGGGATGCTACCACACTCCATCCCAAGCTTCTAAGCCTTTCAAATGGAAAATTCACATTGGCAAGATGGGCACTATGTGTTTTGCTCTCTGAAAAAGAATCAATAAAGAAGTATGTTCACAAGTACATGCAGTCATGGTGGCACCATAAACATGGAAACCCAATTAGAAAAGGCAGCCCCCCCCCCCCCCCGGAATTACTGAATGGCCCAATTCTATTTTATGTACAATAAAGTTGGGGAACGTGAGCCCAGCCCCTTCCACTTGGGTTATCATGGGATGACTGATAAATGGGGTCCACCTCTCCCGCAATTTCCCGCATTGACCAATCTGCATATACTGCAATGCAGGTTTGCCCAGGAAATTTGGAAGAGAGTGAAGATCTATCCCCGGTCCCAGTGTTTCCCTAGTCTGCCCACCCAGTACTGCCTAGACACATGGAGCTGCAAATTCTCCTTCGAGTGTATGGAAGTGTTGCCTGTAGAGGAGGTGATCATTGTGTAAATGTTATATTACTAACCAGAGAGAACAGGCCCCCCACACAAGCAAGGCCCCATTTATTTGAATGGTCTACCTCATGAGAGCACAGTCTGATGGAGGACTGCAAGCCTTGGAACTTCTGGTCTTCCTCAGCACTGGCCCTCTCATGAGAGGGCTAATCCTCAGCTGTCAAGCAAACATGGGAGCAGAGCAGGAGTGTGGTTTGGTGTTCCTGGACTTCTTAGCTGAGGTTGATCATGACAAGAGCATGCTTTGTCACAGTGGACTGGACCCCAGGATCCTTTGCCCCTCTCATATACATATTCCCTCTGAGAACGTCATCATGATCGCTTCCCAGAGTTACAGAAAAAGTGTGCCCCTCAGCATCCCCCCACTTTCAGCAATTGTGCTTGTGTGAGACTGTTTTGGTAGTGCATTTGCTGTCAGAAGACAGACTTGCATGCCATTTAAAGTGATTTAAATGCCCTTTCCCAGTTGATGAATGGGCAGGCAGTCCATTCATTGCAAAAGGGCATGACTGTGCTTGGCACATCCCCTTGAAGGTCATGGCCAATGGTTGCCACCCTGCAGACGTTCTGATGCCTTGCCCACAGTCTTGAGATGCTAGCTTTACACAGCTTGCTGGGCTGCAGCCTCACTGGACCAGGAAGAGGGAGTGGCTCCTCTACCCAGAAATCGGAGGTTGCTGGGCTGTGGTAGGACGAATGTCTGCGATGCAATTCACGATTACAAAAAAAAGAAATGCAGGTTTGGCAAACTCCAGTTTCACGTTACATGTGAATTCAGCCTAATTTCATAAAATGTTAACATATACTGAAGACATGATCATGTCATCACAGTACCACAGGAATTGTAAAGGCCTAAGGCAATCATTCTAGAAACCAACAAAACATCTCAGTTGTTATGACTTTTGTTGCAGGAATATTTTAGAAAGCAACTGAAATCAACAGAAGATATATTTAATTTTTCAAATTCAGTGCTTTTAAAAACTGTATTTTGATAGTCTTTGAGGCTATTCACACGATGGGGCGAAATCAGGCTAGCAGCGGCTAGCCCGATTTCACCCCATCGTGTGAACCACCGGGCTTGGCTGCGAGCCTGGTGGTTCCTAGGCGGGTAACACGCCTAACTACCCCTGCCCTAAAACCAGGATTGCTGAGCGAGTGCTCCGCAAACCTGGTTTTAAAGATTGTGAGTGGCTGTGGCACGGCTCCGCGCCGTGGTTACTCACGAGTAGACCCATCGGAGGGGAGGCAAAAAGCCGCCTTCCGGCTCCAGGGGTCTCCCCAATATGCCCTGCGCACTCGCACAGGGCATACTGGAGCTTCCGGGGGCCACACAGCCCCCGAGATCCCGGTGCGGAGCCGTGCCACGGCCACTCACAATCTTTAAAACCAGGTTTGCGGAGCACTTGCTGCCGGCTCTGTCACGGAGCTGGCAATCGTGTGGGTGGCCAATCTGCTGCTCAGGGCTCCCACCCGGATCGTCTGCTGGGAGAGCGGGCTTAGCCCACTCTCCCCGCTGTGCTTCCCAAACCGGGTCTCACCGATTGTGAGACCCGGCTCTTTAGCTATGAAACGTACAGGCACTCTGTGACTGTAGTTGCTATTGTTTTTTCCCCAGTAAGATAGGATACCATACCCCCCGCCCCCAAGTCCTGCTATGCTGCCTCATCATGGCAGCGAGGTGGTGTTCCTGGGAGGGATGAGTGAAGTACACTGGGAAGTATACTTCCAGTAGGGTCACCCAAAGCATGAAGGTCACCCCAGCTGCCCAGCTAAAGCAAGCAGGCACCTTTATTGGGCGGCAGTGATATAGTAAGGTGCTAGAAGCGGACAGTCACTTCAGTGACAATGACAAAGGCATCATTTCATACTGCGTGAGAGAAGGCAATGGGAACCACTCCTTTATTTTACCAAGAAAACCACATGGATAGACAAAATAGAATGATTGTCGATGTAGTGCCAGATGATGGGCCCCTCAGGTCGGATGGTACTCAACATGCTATTTACTGAGGAAAATTTGGTGTCAAATTTGATACTCCTCATCACTTTTCTGGACAATCATTCATCTCATATTTTTATACAATTTTGCCCATATTGCACTGATTCATAAGATCACAGTATGTGGATTGCCATTTTTATTCCATTTGTTTTCTCACAGCAATGTACCTTTAAGTATTAAAAGATTTCTGCCTCAGGTACAATGCTATTATTGTATTCTTAAGGCAGATAGCTATAATTTATATTGATGAAAAATCCACTCTTTCACTTGAGTTGTATTAAATTGATTCAACCAAGGTAGTATCATATAAGAAAATATAGTCACCCCATTCACATGACCATGCATACCTAGGTATGGTTGTGTGAATGGGGTGACTGTGTGGCATTAGTCAGCCAGTATGAACAATATGTTGTTTGTGGAAAAGCTGAGGCCATGTTTTATTATGGAATTGAAATATAGATTGCAGATTTCAGGCTGTGTGATATGTAATTGAAATATGGATTGAAATTTTCAGGTATAAGTAGGTTCTTTCCTAAGAATTATGTTACATATCTTTACAACCAACAAGGCATAGTTAACACTGATTCCTACCATACTTTGCTTAAAACATCAGACATAATGCATCCAATTCACCACCTGGAGTGAGCTAGCATGTCTGCAGGAGGTGAAAAAAACAATTTGCATTTGAAAGATTTCTCCTCTTCCTGGAGAAGAAGGTTTTTCTTTGAAACAATACAAGAGGCGGAAATATATTCCTGGTGACACCTGTTAACAGTTGACACCCTGTTAACACCAGTGGAGTATGCCACTTGAGATGACATTGACCCTAACTATCAAGGGAAACAACCACAAGCTTGCAGATTCAGTCTAGAATAAATGGATTCCTTTTTGAAGATAAAAAGAACTGCTGTAGTAAAAGTAAGAGGGCAGAATAATAAATATCAAGATGTTTAAATATGGAGCACAAAATGATACTGACTTTTTTTTTAAAATTACATTGACCACTGGTGCTGATCATGAGAATTTTTGGACTTGGGGTTTTTAATTTTAAAGTTCCAGGAGGGAACTGCTGGGAAGAGGTTCAAGACAGTTTTTGAAAAAGAAAATAACCTTCTGCTCTGTATACTATAAAGTAAGTCACCGATGCTAAAAAAATGAATGGCAAATGAAAATGCTGGGGATGGGGGGGGGGTCATTCCTCGGAAAAAAAAATGAAAATGAATGAATATTGACCTGAAAAAAGTACATTTCTATTCCTGAATCCACAATTACTTTACCCCTTTAGTCAGAGTTGTAGCTGTGAAATTGCAAGCATTCCCCAAAGCTACCCTGGAGCAATACAGTTTAGTAGAAAATGGACAGCTTGCTGGGTGTTGGTGCTAACTCCCCACCTGGTCTCTTTCAGATGACCAGGTCAAAACCAGAGGTGGATTTGATGTCTGACTATTTCACTAGTAAATAAAGATTGTCCGGGGTAATAATTCAGTAGTTGTGCCCATATCTTGCATGTAGAAGGTCCCCTAACTCAAACTTGGGTCAAACCTTTCAAATTTGTGTAATAGATAATCAGATGTTATTATATATAATACAATTATATTATAATCATAATACAATTATGACAATCAAACATATGTTCTTCTCTAATGTACTTTGTTAACTGTGTTAGAAAATATGACATACTTTCCCTGTGTAGACATACTATTGTGTGTATATAACAGACCATATTTCCAAATCCAAACATTTGACAAGGGCCCGAAAACATGTTGCTCTTTGTTGCTTCTAGTCTAGGACATTAGTCACAGCAATTAGTCACACCTTTTTACAATATTCTGAATTATCACTTTTTAAACACCTAATTCTCTGAAAACAGCTGTTCTGTTTCAAACATGTACCATACATTGCTCTCACCCACTGGTATATTTTTCAGTAAAATAAAATAAACGTATGCCTTAAAAGTATGCATGTCTAAACCCACTGGTGAGTAGCTGGATGTCACTGGTGGTCAATGCATTAAAAGATCTATAAATAAACTATGAGGCTATTCACACGATTGCAGACAATCGGGCTAGCCTCCGCTAGCCCGATTTTATGCAATCGTGAGAACCACTGGGCTCGGCTGTGAGCCCGGTGGTTCTTGAGTGGGTAACCCATTCCAGTAGCCTGCCCCTAAAACCGGGTTTGCGGAGTGAGCACTCTGCAAACCCAGGTTTTTTTATCATGAGTAGCCACGGTGCGGCTCTGCATTGCAGCTACTCATGAGTAGATCCCAGAGGGGAGGTAAAAAGCTGCCTCCTGGCTCCAGGGGTCTCACCAGCATGCCCTGCACGCTCACGCAGGGCACGCTGGAGCTTCCCCAGTCCCCCTAGCCCTCGCCGGTTCCATCACGGAGCCGGCAATTGTGTGGGCGGCTAATCTGGCCCTGCTCGTGTGCAGTGAAAGCGGGCTTAGCCCGCTCTCCACACTCACTCTCACAAACCGGGTCTCACTGATCATGAGACCCAGATCACTATTTGAAACCTTATGAGTGCACAAGGCATACTAGGGAGACCTCTGGAGCCGAGAGGCAGTTTTTTGCCTTCCTTCTGGGCGTCTATTCGTGAGTAGCCACTCCGCGGAGCCGCGCTGTGGCTACTCACGATCAGGAAGCCCATGTTCCACAAACCCGGCCTTAGGGGTGGGCTACAAAAGCGGGCTAGCCGCTTGTAAGCCACCGGGCTCACCTGTGAGCCCGGTGGTTTACACGAGCAGCAAAAATCGGGCTAGGCTCTCCTAGCCCGATTTTTGCTGCTCGTGAGAATAGCCCCAGGAAATTCTGAGAATGTTCTGCTGAGCTTTAAAATATTCTTTGAATATTCACTGGATCATTCTCATGCTATCATTTCCAGAAATTGTGTTTTTTTCTGGGATAGAAAAAAGGAAAGTAGAAAAAAATAGAGGGACTAGACAATACACTGATCTTTGCATTTGAACCAATTAAGGTAGAGAGCCTTGGCTTAGCCTCTATAATTTATAAAACTTTCTTTGTATGCTAATAAAGACAAAGCATATATTTCAAACAAGTTGAGAGATCTGGTTGCTCTAATAATATCTCTCTGCCTCCACACAGCACCAGAACAGAAACACCCAGGGAGCCCTTTTGTTTTGCCACGGAGCAGGCATTATTGGTGCTTGGAACAACTTGGAATTGCATGTTAACAAAGTCCAGAGTCTAGGCTTCTAGAATTAGGAGGTCAGGCTTTTGTTATCTGCTCTGTTGTTTTGCTCATTTAATAGACTATTTTTTAAAGGAAGTCTTTGTTGATTGTTGCCCCCATCCCCAAAGTATGTTCTTTAAGTATTCTGGAGATCTGGGTTCTTTTTTAAAATGCCCTAAAGGAACCATTTATGAATAAATATGCAAATTCAAATTATTTCTGTGTTAAAAGATTCAAGAGGTGGGAATTTGGGGATTTGGAGAATAATAATTCTCCAAAATATTCTCATCTCTTCTAGGTGAAGGGAAATCAAATAAATTTGAATGGGAGAATGTTCCAAGTCTAATTTTTCTAGAGGAGCCTTTCTGTTCCAGAGAGAGAGCTCCACACCCCTGGACAAAATGTCACATTTTGCTCACTGTGAAAAATGAAACTCAAAAAAATTTGGTGCTAGAAAACAATGTTGCTGAAGCAGGGCTCATACTTGAGAACCCACTGGGTCTCTTTAAAGTTGTGATGTGCATTATGAACACATGGTTTCATTGTTTTTGACCATCTGGTGTGACACTTAATAAGGTGTATGAGTGGCCACTGAAGTGTCTCATACAAAAGAAAGTAATGGAATCAGGGAGGGAAATTGCTTTCGGATCAGCCATCAGTGAATAGAAGCTCCCCTATTTAATTTAAGAGAGACTTTCAGAGAAACCCTTGCATTCCGCTCCCTGCCTCATATCACTGATGGCATTTCCCCTCCTGCTTTTACTTCAGTGGAGAACTATTTCCCACACATGTAAATAATTGGGCAGCTCAGCATTTTTCTTTTTGTGCTGGCCTTTCAGATCTCCTTGACATTCAGCAATTTGGGATAACCAGGGAACCACAAGAAAAGGAACTCCCAGGCAGTTCTCAGTCAGCTGCTGAAGAGTTCTTTCAGTTGCTGGAGCAGCTTTACGGAAGTGAGGGGTACACAGAGCTTCTATTATGTTGTGGGCTGCCAATACACTGTGGGAGTTTTGATCCATAATGTTTCATTCAGTAGATACTTGTTACAGTGATACTTTATCTTTCTTTGCTCCAGACTGACAGTGAGTATGTTTGAATGCATGGTCCCTCTGGGAATTGTTTGAAAATAATATTGTTCCCCATTTTATGGGGGCATGCTTTCTTATTCAGCCGCTTTCTTGCTTGAGACTTGGAGTTCATTACCACCAGAATTATATTTTCCATACTAATTCTTTGAAAACATATTTTAAAGGAAATAGGAAATAGGAGCATGACACTTTGCAGAATGAGCCCTTTCTCATGACTGAGTAAAAGGGCTTGAGGGTGGATGGCAGGGAAGGCCTCAGAAGCCCACCTTCCCCGTGGACAGTCCTTCTGTTGTTGCTGGGCACATGAATCGCACATCCAGATGATCTGCAGCTGACCCAGGCAGTGCAGAGCTGTGGGGGCCAGGGCGCATCGTCCCAGCCCATAGGATTCCCACAGTGCACCACGTGAGTGTGCAGTGCATTGTGGGGATCACCCAGCAATGGCCGAGAGCCTGCTCATGTGTCAGCATTGGCTGAATGCTGGCACATGAGCAGTTAGTCCGAATTAAGTTAAGCATGCTTAGTGCCCTTAACTTTGGCTAACCAGTGGGCTCTCTAGGCAGGCTTGCCACCGAGGCACCGCTGGGAGCCATGCTCATCCTGGTAGTTCTCACAAGGAGCCAAGCTGCTTTAGCCCGGTCTTGGCTACTCATGAGAACAGCCTCTATAGGTTTTGTTTACTCACATAATTACTCACAGGCTTCCTAAACTTCAGCATTCATGAAGGGATCTTCTGCTCTCTTTATTATGGTGGTTACAAGTATCTGCATGGTCACTTTTTAACATCAAAACTTTACCCCATGGGAGGTGATAAAATAAGCACTGGTTTTCTGTCCACCTTCTTGAGGTCTTCTTTTATGGATACAGCCACAGATTACTGTCCTGAGCAAGGAGTGCCTTTGCCCCCACCCCCATGGTTCAAGTATCAGTGAAGCCAAGTTGGTGACTTGTGCAAACTCAGCTCAGTGGCCCTGCATGACCACCCATCTCACTTACCCCAAAGGTCAGACTTGTTACTGCCTTATATCACTTTTCTCTTCAGGTTAGTCTGAGCTTTAAGCTCTTTTTTCCTCATGTATAATTTGACGCTGCAAAAAACAAACATGTGGGCATTGTATCCACTTCCCCTTTGTGTCCAACAGATCCATCTAGAGGGAACTTTTGGCATCGTCTTCAGTTTCTATTTCTTACTGGCATCTGAGCATTCACTGAGGAGCTGAAACAGAGAACAATTCCATGGTGAAATTCACCTGAGGCAATGCAAATATGCAGCAGATTCCATCTGTAGGGTCAGCCACTTGGAAGAGAAGAGCACTTCTTGAAGGCTCTTTCCAAGTCCTGTTTCCATGCTCTTTCCAGATCTTTAAAGTCTGTTGTGGCTGGCTGTGTCCCCTGAGCAGATTTGACACCAGATCTATTCCTTACAGCATGTATAGACATTGATTGTGTTATGTGTAACATTACCGTATTCAGGCATTCTGCTGTATGTACATAATATACAAAACATTGTATACGGTTTAGTGTCAATGACTGTATATGTGATTATTTTAAAAGTGAATCTGATGACAGACCCCCTCAAATGCAGAGTACAGATAGCAAGTATATCAAAACATGTGCATTGAATGTAATGTGTGAACAATTGTAATGTGTTGAGATCTGTAGATGCATACACTGGCTGCCATCCAGACTATTGGATGCATTTTCCATCACCAAGGGAGGAGGGACAATTTCTGACAATCCCCACGTCCCTCTGTAGCCATTTCTGCCTTCTGAAACAATATCCCTGGGGGTTGCACAAGCCTCAGGGACATAGTTTCCAGAGGCACAGGTGACTTCAGAGAGAAGCGGAGGTTGCTGAAAATGGCCCCTCCTCCCTTGTGCCATAGGAAACACTGGCATGTTGGTGCAGCATTAGTCTGGATGTTAGCCACTGTACACAGATTGCACTGCATTGAACATAATGTGTGAATAAGGCTAATGTCAGCATGAAACCAGGACATGGCTCCACTCCCATCTTTTTTAGTAGATCTGATTGTTAAGTTTCTGTCGTGCTTTATTGTTCCTGACACTCTACTTCTCCCTGTTCCTGGTGCATTAGCATGGCAACAATTCTACCACCTATGCAGCCCTTCCTTCCATAACATGACAGGAGGGTGTCCTGTCACCTAATGAACATCATAGTACGTCTGCAGTAGAGGATAATGCAACATCCTGTTTGGAATGATTGCTGCATGTATCAACAGTTTGTTACATGTTTCTGCCTCCATGGAAGGCCCCTGGAGTCATCAGTAGCCAGGTGCACAAGGCAGACATTGAATAATGTCCACAGTTGAATGTACCTAGAATCCTTCTTGGCCAGACACCTGTGAGATCTTGAGATGAGCACACAGCTGCCAATGCACTTCTGGTCCCAGCCCCAAAAGACTGAAAGCCAAGGGGCCCTGCTTTCAAACACAGCCAAGTTATGTCTGCTGCAGTCAATAACTGCATTTTGAATGCTACTGTTTATATAACCAAGACCTGCTTCCTTCAATGACACTGCATCCCTGAATTCCTAAACAAGATATTATGGGCCCCTTCACACATAACAGCAATCCACTGATTCAACGGTTCAACCGCTGGTTCAACCCACAGTTTGTCTCTATCCCAGCCCCCATGCACTCCCAAATGATGACAAACCCAGTCTGGGAGCCAGCAACAGGGGCAGGACTGGCTGTGCAGGCTTCTTCTGACTCTGGAAGGACATCCCTCACCAGCCAGTTGGAGGGAAGCCCGTTAATAGAGTTTCCTCTGTTAACTTGGTATGGAGTAAAATCCCAATCCGGATGACATGGAGGAGGGAATGGACGCTAAACTGGGTGAGTGAAACTCACTACAGACTGAAGGTTCATTCTGAGGTTTGGTGGTGGAATTGTAAACATGGTTGGGTCCAGGAACCACAGTTCTGGTCATTCAGACAACATGGCCGGTGAACCTGAAGTGAGTTTGCCTCAGCTTCCCTGTTATGTCTGGCGTCAGCCAGAGTGTTCTAAATGAGTCCTGATTTGAAAAGGGTTGGTTAACAGGGGAGTCCTCATCTTTGGGGGGATAGTCTAGGAAATACAGGTGTTTGGAATGGTTTGTGAGGAATACCTACAGTACATCTGTGTAAGTAGGGTGGATGTAGCAGAGGAGTTCTGCTCTTCAAACATACAATCAGGCAAAGCTCTATTCAACCCAGGTAACACATTTTGCATAACTTCACCTTGCATTGTTGGCCAAGATCCACTCAACCATATTATGCTCAAGTAGCAATTAGCTTTTTTTGTCTTTCATGGGTAGACAGCATGGCTTGGAAACTGCCTCTGGGCATATTTTGGGGGTTATCAAAACATTTACCCCCCAGCAAAGCATATGCTCACAGAGTCTTTCCATCTTGGAATCTAGAGTTACTATCCACGGACTCTCAAAGCAAATGGTAGCTTTAGTGCCTCACCCCTTTTCTTCTCCGTCTTCCTGCTCTTCCTGCAAGGAGACCCGCAAGTGCAACAAATGCACCACCAGACCAAGGATAGGTAAACTAACCTCTTGCCTCTCTGAGAAGCCTCCTCACCCCCGCCCCTTCTCCCTCCTTCTCTGCTTTAAAACACTTCCCATGGCAAGCTTTACACCAGGCACTGGTATAACTACCTTAGCCAAGCCGATCTACCTTCAATTTGGACTTCAAGCTAAATTACTTTTAGCAAGGTTCATGCTTGGAACATTAACTAAGATTTTATTGTCTTGCCTGAATTTATTTTTAAAATTTATTTATTTATCATATTTTATACCACCTGATATGTACATCTTTATGTGGTGTACAAAATTTAAAAGAATATTTTAAAATCAGCACAGATTAAAATACATGAAACAATTAAAACAGTAGCATAAAACAGAGATAAAAATAGCAGCATAAAACAATTATTAAAACAAGGTATTAAAATTAATTCTAATTAAAAGCCTGTGAGAACAAGTGTGTATTGAGGGTCTTCCTGAAAACAAACAGAGAAGGAGATGCTCTTATTTCAGAAGGGAGCATATTCCAAAGCCCCGGGGCAGCCACAGAGAAAGCCTGGTCGTGAGTTGCCACCAAATGAGCTGGTAGCAACCATAACTGGACCTCTCCAGAAGAGAGTAACGGGTAAGAACAAAAGAAAATAAAAACAGCCCTGCTGGATCAGGCCAAAGGCCTATCTCGTCCAGCATCCTGTTTCACACACTGGCCCACCAGATGCCACTGGAAGCCACAGGCAGGAGTTGAGGGCATGCCCTCTCTCCTGCTGTTACTCCCCTGCAACTGGTGATCAGAGCCATCCTGCTTTTGAGGCTGGAAGTGGCCTATAGCCCTCTGACTAGTAGCCGTTGATAGACCTCTCCTCCACGAAGTCATCCAAACCCCTCTTGGAGCCATCCAGGTTGCTGGCTGTCACCACATCTTGTGGCAGAGAATTCCACAAGTTGATTATGCGTTGTGTGAAAAAGTACTTTCCTTTGTTGGTCCTAGATTTCCTGGCAATCAATTTCATGGGATGACCCCTGGTTGAGATGGAGAAGAATTTCTCTCTAACCACTTTCTCCACATCATGCATGATTTTATAGACCTCTAGGTGGCAGGGTTCATGACAAAGGTGGTTTTCTCTTAAATACCTTGGACTAAGGATGTGTACGGAACCGTGGAGCTGCGGTCCGGCACTGGGGTGGGGGTTCCTTTAAGGGAGGGGGAAGGGTGTACTTACCCCTCCGACCACTTTCCCCCCACCGGTGCACGTATTTTAGTAAGCATTTGGAGCAGCAGGGTACCTCCCTGCTGTCCCTTCCCCCAGTCACAGGAAAAGGCTTCAGAAAGCCTTTTGCGTGTGTGCATGTCACATGCGTCATGTCTCCACGTCATGTGTGCATGCATGTCGCGGAGACCTGATGTGCGTGAGATGTGCGCACGCGCAAAAGGCTTTCTGAAGCCTTTTGCTGACAATTGGGGGAAGTGACAGCAGGGAGGTACCCTGCCGCCCCATATGTTTACTAAAATACACGCACCGGCGGGGGTAAGTATACCCTCCCCCCACCCTTAAAGAAACCCCCACCCCGGCGTCAAACCACCAAACTGCCCCAAGTCCGGACAGGTCTGGAGGCCTTTAGAATGGCCTTCGGACCGGTCCGTGCACATCACTACCTTGGACCCATGCTTTTAAGGGCTTTATAGGTAATAACCAGCATTTTGTATTTCACCCAGAAACATATCAGCAGCCAGTGCAGTTCCCTTAAAATTGTGATATGTAGTCCCTACGAGTTGTCCCAGAGACCAATCTGGCTGCTGCATTCTGTACCAATTGTAGTTTCAGGACTATGTACAAAGGCAGACCCACATAGAGTGGATTACAGTAGTCAAGCCTGAAAGTTACCAGCATATATGTACCACTGTTTTAAGGTCATTCGCCTCTAGAAATGGACATGGCTGTCGTATCTGCCGAAGCTGGAAAAAAGTGCTCCTGGCCACCGCCTCAACCTGAGAAACAAGGGAGAGCTTTCAGTCCAAGAGCACATTGAAATAGCTCTTTGCCTCCCTGTACCCCATTTTACCTTCAGTAAAACCTTTGAACTGTATTTATGTCTCCTCATCCATTTCTAAAACACAAAACATGCTCAAATTGATACTGAAATCAAACTCAAACCAAGATAATTCCCCGCGCTAAGCCAAAAGCATAGCTGGAGAATCTCACCAGCACTCTGGGGCAGTGCTGGTAACAATGTGATCACCCAAATAGGCTTAGGGAAAGAATGCTATTTTCTAACCTCCAGTCTGAATTTAATGCCCTCATTTCTCTAGTGGTGAAAATTTAGGCCTGCTGCAGTTATTTGAGTTACCAGTGTTAATCAATAAAGTTGGGGTCCTTTTACCTATATTTTGTTCTCTGAGTTGTTATTGTTCATGTCTTTCTCAGTGTAGGGGCAAAGATGAATATTTCTGAAATTCACAAAAGTCAGCATAAAAATGTGAATGCTGAGATCCACCAAATTTTGGACATCCATTAATATGCAACATAACACTTCTCTACTGCGAGCACACTGGATCATCAGTACCCAGCAGCTCCTATCGTCTGGAAAAATGTGCTTTCCTAGTTGTAAAGATGGTGAAGTGAAAGAAAGACGTGTTTATCCATCTCCACTTTTCCCCACCCCACCCACCCATGGACTAACCACCCATTCTTGGACTAACCATGGCACACCCACCCATCCAGGGGCGTAGCAAGGTTGGAGTGGGCCCAGAGACAAGATTTTAAAATGGACCCCCCCCAAAGTCCAGGGCCTCCGCACACCCCAGGCCCCCAAGGATTTAAGTCTGATATTCCAAAATAAGTATGCTGCCTGCAAATACATTTCACTGAATACACACACACACGTCACAATATATAGTGATATACATTGAGTACTATACATTTGTATTACTTTTAATGCCTAGAACACACTAGAAAGATGAATTATTAAAATGGGCCCCTCGCTGCAGATTAGCAAAGGAGACTTTCAACCATGCAGGGTGAACCTATGTTTGTTTTCTCAGAATTCTGAACAAATTCAGTCAAGTTTGATTGCAGGAGGTTTTTCACAGGAGGCTTTTAAAGCCCTTTAAGACACATCTCCTCTGGAATGGAGGTGCTGCATTCACATGTTGGCCAGATTTACCCTGAAGTCCCTGCAAGTTATTGGGGAGCAGTTCACACACAAGAAAAATAAAATAAAAGCACCACACATGCTTCACAGTTCTCACTCAGACCTTCTGGGTTGCAAAACAACTTGAACATAAGTGCATTTATAAATGAATGAATGAATAAATAAAATTAATAAAATACTGTTCCAGAAGTTTTTGCAATTTTCTGCCATGAAACAAGCCACTTAGAGGACTTTTTAGATAGTTTTTTTTAAGTCAGCAAATTTTCCAAGCTGTTTCAAAATAAATATTCAGAGACTTCTCGGTCCCTCCCCCCCCCATATCCAAGCCCTATGGCAAGCAGATCCCTATATATGGGGGGGGGCGGGAAAGGTAACCACAAAAAGGAGTTCACACTCTACCTGGCAAATGCTGGTCTGGGTTAAGCAGGGCAGCAAGGGGTCTTCTGCTGCAGAGAACACTCTGGCTGCCTCCTCCTTCCTGGCTTGCTTGGGCCCTACTCGAGTTCAGGCTTCACTGCGGCCTACACGGAGGCCTCTGTGGAAGCCCCGCCCACCCGCCGATCAGCTGAGAGGCGGGAGAAAAGGAGCTCTTTGCAGCTCGTCTGCTGCCTGGATTGCCCGCCAGGAGAACAAGCTGGAGAGACGGCGAAGAGGGCAAGTGGCTGAGAGGCTATGGGGCTGGGCAGGGGGCAATGGGGAGTCACATGAGGTGCCTCTGGGGTGCCCCTCCAGGCAGTGGGGCCCCCAGACAACTGTCTCCCCTTGCCCTATCATTGTTACGCGCCTGCACCCATCCTTGGACTAACCATGGCACTTATCATGGCAACAAATCCTGTTCACAATGCCTAGCCTAGCCTTTCTTTTTGTATCGGGAAGAAGTGAAAGGATTCTCTCTACAGGCTGCATATTCAGGCTCTAATGTTTGCCTTAGATAATGCCTAGATTGTACTGTGCTTCGGAGAATTCTCATAGTTTTCCAAATTGTTGGACTGCGGTGGCCGTGGAAAGGACTCATGGGAGCCCTTTGTTTTAAAATCCCTCTACCAAATGCGGCCATTTCTCTGCCTCTGACTTTTAAGTGTGCCTCTCTGGTTACTTCTAAATCCTCTTAGCCAGAGATAGCTCTACCCTGGGACTCATGTAACGTGATTCCTGCAAAATCATTTTCATTTGTTTTGCCCTAGTAAGCTACGATCTTGTCTCACTTATTTTCACCAGTGGAAATTATTTCATTTGTAGTTTACAGGTAACTTCCGTATTTGATCATAGGTTCTGGACTTATGAATCAACAAATGGAATCCCAAATGTTTCCATTTCCTTTTTCTGGTCAGCCAAAGTGTCTAATTTGACAGAAAACACAGGCCTGTTATTCTCATTATTCTAGTTTCCCCTGTATTTAAATATCACCAGCCCTGTTCACTACACTAAGCTAATAATCCTTTGGTGATTTTTTTAAAAGCATATTGTTTTAGTATTGGCTTTGTTGTTGTCTGTTACTCCTGACATTTAAGAAAAAGGGGACTGTTTATCATCATAAAGTTTTAGAAAGCATAAAGGCACATCATTCCATTGCAGCATATTGTTTACATAAGGTCAGCCCTAATAGAAACAATTGCCTTAAAATAAAAGCTCCGGAAGAGATTTTTCATATCTTCATAGCACTGTGTCCCATAATCCTACAAAGCAATCCTGACCAAATAGTGAAAGTCTAATAAAGCAAGTAGCCATCCCCTTTCCCCTTTTCTTGTTGAAAAGAAGGAATCACAACTTTGCCTTGGCTAAATTCTCCTCCAAGCAGTAACAAGGGCTTCCAAAGTTCTCTTGTGCAACCTAAAGTTATTGCAGTATTTGTAAAATGTATTACCGATCTCCTTTTTACACATAATGAAGCTGTTCTCACGTGCGCCTAACCTAGGCTAAGGATGCCCAGCCTGGGTTAGGCTGTGTGAGAACCACCGGGATCAGGCCTGATCTCAGTGAGGCAGCTCTGCATATCCCTGCTTTCAGACCTGGCTGTTAGCCAAGGTAAAGGGAGCGAGTGCTCCCTTAACCTGCTCTCACCACTCATATGTTCGCTGGGGCTATGTTTCCCCAGTAGACACAGTGCCCATCTCTGTGTCTGCGTGTTGCATGGTGAGGCACGGGGTTGCACGGTGCATTGCAGGATTCATGGAGGCCAGGACAATGAGTCCTGGCCTCAGATCAATCTACCCTGCCACCCTGCACAGAACAGGGTTGATCATGTGGGAGTGTGCTCTGTGTTCCCACCGGGTAAGGAACAATCATCTGGGGGAAAGGCAATGTTTGAGAGGACTTCCCCCTGCCCACTCACCCGCCCAGTAGGTCGTGTGAATGGCCCCATCATCTCCTTTTACTGCTTAAATTTGGTGCTGTCATAATATCAATGGCCCACATATTGTGCAGCATAATACACTGCTGTGGACTTCTTGTGAATTCCTGGTAGACTTTTGCCTTTGCTCAACAGCAGAAAGGCTTCAAGTAACATTCCCACGTTCAAGAAGTGCTACTTAGGTGGCAAATGTGTTGCTTGACCATCAAGAATGTGTTCTAATGTAAGCAGTGTCTCTGGAGTGGTTCACAACTAGACGTATTTGCACTCTTGGGTAAAAGCACAAGACCACTAACACTTGGCTAGGAGATCGCAGCAGGGTGCATTATGCTGCGCAACATGTAGGCCATCATTATTTCTTTAAACGAATTTCTGTAAACAAACATAACTCCATGGTGATTTCCCTTCCACACATTTCATATACTTTGAGAACTTAAGAATGCTCCTGGATCAGAACAAGAGTACATCTAGTCCTGCATAACTGGCGGTTTCCATCAATAGCCAAGCTTTCTGCTGAGGAATCCTTGCACACTACCCAATGAGTACAGCAGCATTTAATGGCTTTCCAAAACACCTACGCGTCATGTTCTCCAACCTGTAACACTGCTCATTCTCTAAGGCAGGGGCCCCCAACCTTGGGCCTCCTTATGTTGTTAGATTACAGCTGCCATAATCCCTAGCTGCAACCACCTAATGGTGCAGTGGGGAAATGATTTATCAAGCCAGAGGTTGCCAGTTCGAATCCCTGCTGGCATGTTTCCCAGACTATGGGAAACACCTATATTGGGCAGCAGCGATATAGGGAGATCTTGAAAGGCATAATCTCATACAGTGCGGGAGGAGGCAATGGCAAACCCCTCCTGTATTTTACCAAAGACAACCACAGGGATCTGTCGTCGCCAGGAGTCAAAACTGACTCGATGGCACACTTTACCTTTTTAATCCCTAGCTGCAATGGCTAAAGACCATTGCTGGATTATGTTGCTGGATTACAACTCTCACCATCCCTAGCCACAATGGCTAAAGCCCATTGTGGCTGGGAATGATGGGAGCTGTAGTCCAATTACATCTGGGACCCAAGGTTGGAAACTTCTGCCTTAGAGAATGAGCAGGATCATAGCTTGGGGAAAGGAGGTTTAATGGTCTTCCCCTATCACGGTCCTGAATTAGGTTGCCCCCCTCATGTATTTGCCCTGAGAAAAAGCTCCTGTTCACCAATGGGAGCTCTCTCTTCCCTTAGGTTAAATATCAGATCAACCTGGATTGGGACCATAGGGGAAGAAGAGAGTCAAATTCCCCATGCCATGATCCCAGCCGAGCAGGAGGCAATCTGTCTGCTATTTACTCAATTGTTTAAAAGCACTCTACCCCCATGTCATGTGCTTTCATGTCTTGTTTGACACTACATGGGCTCAATGTTCTGAAATGGACTTGTAGTGAAATTAGGAAGGATGGGTAGAACTGCTTATTTTCACTGAATGCTTTATATGCTGATTTGTTCCTGCAGAATAGATGGGGAGCAGGAGGTATGATAATTTTGTCCTCCAGGCAGAGTCTGGATTCATATTCAGCCGAGGACCATGTTCTGCTATAGCATAATTGATCTTTTGGGCATACTGATCAGCATTTTGCAAAACAATAAATAAATGTGCAGATTTATTTACCTGATATAGTAATCATGGCCGATCTATCTTTTAACTCTGTATTCCAAGAATAACTGATTGCTTAACAGGGATGGGGTGAGTATTTCTCACAACATAATAATTATATAGATGGGAGAGTTTTGGCAGTTGCAGATTCTCCTGGCCTGTGTTTCAGTCATGGGAAAAGCTTCCCATGCTAAAAGTATTCATTCTGCAAAACTGTTAAAGCCCCATTTTGCATGCATCTGACAGCTTAAAGCTGTTTAAAACCATTCACAATATTGTGTGTATCTTTGACTTGGTGGCTGCCTATGATCATAATAAATACCCCATTCACAAACATCTATTTACCCTTTTGTTCCTTTCTTTCCAACAATATGTGCATGCTTGGTCAGTGAATCTAATTATATGAAATCCAAACTAATGAATTGCTTATAATTGCTTCTATTTGCTGTATTTTGCTCTGACAAAATGAAATGAAAATTTGTTAAAAGTGCATAATGAAGTGTTAATCCCATAGTTACTCAAGGCATATGCAGCAACTGTACTTTGGAAAATGCTTTAAATAGAACAATCTCCCTGTGTATGACACTAATTGCTTGCTGTTGTGGCTGGTAGGATGTTCAGTTTTATTCAAAAGAACACAATTATGAAAATGAAATCTACAGTCAGAATGTGTCCATTAGCATTCCTGCCTTTGCAGTTTGTAAATGCCCTCCTTTTCTGACGTAAATTGGGCAAAATCATAATTTAAGTTCTCTTTTGATCACTTTTAAACAAACATAAAATCAAAGGGAATTCCAGTTCATGTTGAGTTTTTCAGGGCCAAGCTAGATACGATGCATCAGCCACATTTATTTTATCCATTTGCCTCACCCAATCACATATACAGTTGGGGGTCTTCACATGAAAAAGTAGTATGCAAGGGAGAGAAGAGAAATATGCCCCTCCCCACCTCACCTTCCTGTGCTCCACTGCTTTAAGTGACTTTCTTACAATACAACTTTTTTCTGGTATTTGAATCAGACTTGGAGGAAACTGCTTAAGTCAATGGAAAGCAGTCAACCAAGGCCAAGGAGGGGCAGCCTGCTATATTGGAAGCAGACTCCTAGGTTTCTGAAGCCTTGAGCAAGCCCCACCTGAGGGAATCATATACCACCCTTCTCACTGTAGGAGGAAATATAAAGAGACTTCCTGGTCGAGGCAGACCTTGCCTCAGTATCAAGGTTCCTTGGACAGGTAGGCATCTCCTTTCTGTATCCCCCTGGTGTGACCTCTAGTCTGTTTGTGATTCCTTACCTCTTGGCTCCTGACTGTTGATCTGGCTTAACTTTTGGCATGGCTTTGATTCCTGATTCCTGTTTTGACTTTCTGACCTAATGGAAACACATTATTGACCTACCGCATGCTTGTGATCCTTGGCTCCTGTATCCGCTTTTTGGTTCCTGGTGGATTTCCTTGGTTTGACTCCTGGGCCTAATTTGCATGTAATGTGGTTCTGCGCCCCTCTCCTCCAGCTCTCCTGTCCACATTCAGGCAGACTAGAAAGCTGTCTCTCTGCAGTCAACGAGACTGCCAAGAGGCAGAGGAGCTAGCTGTATGAGCTTCCTTCTTGATTCAAGGACAGCTTGCATAGCCAATCAGGGAGGGAGAGAGGGAGGAGCTCAATCCAGCCAAATGCAGCCTCTAGTGCTGCATTTGGATGAAAAGGAGGCTCTGTGGACTCTCGGTTTGGAGCACTGAACATCACTACAAACCAAGGGTTCAAACTAAAATCTCATCAGCACAACCACAGGTTGTGCTATGGATGGGACCAGAGTTGGCTGGGTTCGGACATAACAGTAAGGAAACCATGGGTCCCTCCAACTCCAGTTCCCTGTTATGCACCAATGTGGCCTTAGTATACTCTACTCTTGATTTCTGCCCCAGCTCTCAAGCCCCAGTTTGCTTGCCTGGATGGCTCCACTGTTCCTGACTCTCCAGACCCTGGCTTCTGTACTCACACTCTCTGGCAACATTGCCCACAGCTTAGCTTCTCTGGTGAGCCCATCCATTCAATCTCACCTTTATCCTCATGCCTTTAAAAAAAAAATGTTGGGTGAGGCAAATCTGTTCACCACAACACCAGACGGGATGGGAACATTCCATAAATAATTAACTTTCAAATTTATTATTGCAAGATAGTTGGTGGTGATGCCCAGGCACCAACTCAGATGGTTTTTTAAAAAGGTTAGTTGGATAGATCACTCAGTGGCCAATAGCAATTATCATGAAATTGAACCTTGAGGAAAAGAGAGAGTAGAGCTCAGAATTCCTGGTTCTGGGGGCAAACAGGAGAAGGTAGTCGTGTTCATGACCTTAATGCATGTTTCTATTGCTATCTAGTGGCTGCTACTGAGAACAAAATACTGGATTACATGGGTCTTGGTCCATCAAAAAAGGCAGTTGCTTTGTTCTTAATGGAAGTTGATGAGCTACGACACTTAAAAGCAATACTAGTGATTTAGCAAGATAATAAGGTCATTCACATGACCAAGGCCAACTTAGGGTGGTGGCCATAGTGGCACTGGTCAAGGGTGCAGAGATTTAGGGGCACCGTCATGTTCCCTCATGAAGGAACATGGGTTACCTCTTGAAGGAAGGCTGCTGCACTGGCTCTTGCTGCAGCCAGAGCAGGAAAACAGCTCTCTTGTAAAAGCAAAAGAACTGATTCTCGCTCTCTGGCTGTGGCAAGAGCAAGACCCTTTCTCCTCCTCTTCCTTCCCCCCACCTTCCCCCTCTTTTCATTTGCTTTCTTGCTTTCATCCCATCCCTTCCTATTCTATCCCTTTCCTCCTCCCTCACCATCTCCATCAGCAAAACAGCTGACTGGATGAGCCGCTGCTGGTGAAGCCCACCAGATGCTGCTGCTGTGTCCAATCCACAGGGTTCAGGGTGGCCAATCAGAGCTGGAGGGTGGGGAGAGCCATTGCCTCCTGTTGCTGTTCTGCTGATAATGCCACCATTTGAGAAGACGGGGGAGTGGCAGCGAGGGGGGGGCTGGGATTGTTCCACCTTAGTTGTTGGGACAGTGGGATGAGTGACTCCTGCTGAGGAGGAGCTCTCAGCAGACTGCCCAGGATGCCAAAACTCAGCAGCCACCACCAGAGGCACTGCTGAGGCAACCAATGCCCCTGCTAACTGGGCAAAGAGGCACCTTTTACCGTGGTGATTCTCTTTATTTAGCAGGGGGAGAGTAACTGGCCCTATCCACCCCCAGCACAGTACTGTTGTACCAGTGACTGTTGCTGGTGTCTATCTTATGTTTCTTTTTAGAATGTGAGCTCTTTGGGGACAGGGATCCATCATATTTGCTTGTTATTTCTCTGTGTAAACCGCCCTGAGCCATTTTTAGAAGGGCGGTATAGAAATCAAATTAACAACAACAACAACAACCAGCCAGGGGAGAAGGAGATTCAGGGGGCTCCTCCAGCCCCCTTCAGGCCACTGCCCACTGCCTGGAAAGGGGGGCACCAGAGCAAATGGGAAGAGGGCGCCAGAGCAAAATTGGACAAGGGCACCACAACCCCTTGAGCCGGCCCTGCACACAACCACACTTACAGGGCCTGGGGAGGGCTGGGGGGGACACGGCAGGAGCCTTCCTGCCTTCCCCCATGACCACCATCATCCTTGGGCTTCCCAGTGCCACACACCCACACGACTGGTGAGAGAGCAGTAATAGGGTGAGGAGAAAGCAGGCTGCGGCCTCTACAGGGTGAGAGGAGCACAATTCATTGGGGGATTTCCCTGCTGCTGCGTGCTCTTGCTGCCTGGCTTTATGAATGCTTGGGCTATAGGCAGCCTGAGCATTCACACAACCAGGATAGGGGTAGAAAGGTGTGCTTGCACCCTTCTACCTTACTATTAGCCCAGGTACAAAACCTAGGCTACCCTGGTGCAGAGTGACGTGATTGGGACCAATCCTGGTGCTCCACATGACCAGCCCTTCCCAGTAGGGCTGTGTAAGCCCAGGTAGGGCTGGTTGTGTGAACGACCTTATTCTATAATAATGTCTTTGTGTGACAAACTGTTCAGACCTAAAGCGGACATCAATAAACTATTATAGACTCATGATTTGACAGTCAGAACTCAGGTTTAAGATCATGTTCATAAAACATTGAATGACTATTGAGGCCCGTGGATGTTTATGTGGCTGTTTATGTATTGGATGAGTGGCTATGGGCTGGGTATGTTACTGCCATACTATTAATATCTAGAGTTGCCAATATTTCAACTGGCCACTGTTGCTGTGCCTTTAAGAGCAGTTTGATATGCAAGTATGGGGAGGTGAAAACATTATCTTCATGTTGTGAAAGCTTCATCTGCATATGTCTGCATATTATGCTCTGTTAGATGCAGGAACAGGCTTGATCAATTATTTTTTAGTCAGTTGGCAACTCTTAATACTGTTTACTGTTGATTGGTGTAATCATAAGAATTTTCAGAGGGTGTTGTTACTGATGAGGCCTGGCAGAGTTAGGACATTTCTTAGCACGTACAGCAGCCTCCAAAATACAGAAAGTCTAGTTTAGATAGGAATCTTGTACTACCTTGAACTGCACGACTGATACTATTATTCTTGCTGCTATGATTGCGGGCATGTTTTTTATATAAGTTGTCCAAGTCGTAAACACATTTTTTTTAAATTAAAGGCCAAGATTTGACATTGAATCAGAAGAACAGGAAGACATTTTAATGGGAAAGAAATCACTAAAATCAATTAATTTAGTACTGGCTACGGTGGTATACATTACCCTTTTGCAAAATGCCAAGACCTTAAATGTAATTGCAATTTACTGTCAAGGCGAGGACCATAAGTGAAGAATTGATTAGCAGTATAAGACTCCTCACAGTGCTTACTGGAAAAATGAATACACAACACAGTTACAAACAATACCAATGTAAGCCACAGCTATTATATTCTCAATTTTCCTATCTATCATGGTTTAAGGTTTTGCAGAGCACTTAAAGGTTTCTTGATAGAGGGCAGGATGCCTCCTTGCCTTAAGAAGGCAATCATCATTAGACCTCTTCTGATGAAGCCTGCATTGGATCCCTCGGAGTTTAGCAACTATAGGTCTATCTTTCGTTCCGTGGTTGGGCAACGTTCAACGTTCCGTGGTTGGGCAAGGTAATTAAGAGGGTGGTGGCCTCCGAGATCCAGACAGTCTTGGAGGAAACTGATTATCTAGACTCATTTCAAACTGACTTTCAGGTGGGATATGGAGTGAAGGCAAGGGGTGTGCATGGAACCAGCTGGTCTGGATTGGTTCAAGTCCAAACCAGACCTGAACCGGACTGGGCCAGTTTGGTCCGGCATCCCCTCGGACCTCCACCACCACCCCCGGTTCGGTTCGGTCAGGGAGGTGTTCACAAACGAAAACTTTAAAAAAAAAAAAAAAAAAACTTACCACCTCCAGGGGGATTATCCAAGGCAGTGTGGGTTCCATGGAGGTTTCCCTTCCCCCCTGTTGGCCTTTCCTCCTTCAAAATCATCCCCATTCAGCTGTTCTTCAGCCTGTTAAGGCCTTTCCCCTGGCACGGTGGCCATTTTGGAGGCTGCCATGTGTGCGCAATGGGGCCCTGTGTGGTCTGAGTCATGCTGAATGGACACACACACCCCGCCACCTTAGAGAACACCCCCCCAAGGGGGTATTTTTTTAAAAAGACAATTTTTAATTGTTTTCATTCACAAATCCCCCACATGGGCCAGCGGGGTTCAATCTGGGGTTGAGCCGAACCTGGAGCGGGGTGGTTCAGCTTGACCCTGAGCCTTTGAACCGAACTGGTTCAACTTCAAACCAGTTCAGTTCTGAACCTGTTTGCACATCCCTAGTGGAGAATGCCTTGGCTGGCTTGCTGGGTGATCTCCAATTAGGAAATGACAGAGGGAAGGTGACTCTGTTGATCCTTTTGGATCTTTTGGTGACTTTCAATACTATTGACCATAGTATCCTTCTGGACCATATGAGGGTTGGGGTGGGAGTCATTGCTTTGCAGTGGCTCTGCTCCTACTTCTTGGCAGATTCAAGACTGGAGGTTACCAGCTGATGCACTACTGTGTTGTTGTCGTCATCTTCAAGGAATGGACACAGCTGTTGAATCAGCCAAAGCTGTTAGAAAGTACTCCTGGCCATAGCCTCCAGCTGAGATACCAGGGTAAGGCTTGGGTCCAGAAGTACTCCCAAGCTGCGTACCTGTTCCTTCCAGGGGAGTGTAAGCTCGTCCAGCACAGGAAGATCTAACTCATCCTTCAAATTCCGAACACTTATATATATTGAACTATCCCTTTGTTCTAACAAGTGTATTTCCCCCCCTACGCTTATTTTTTATTATCCATTCAGTCACCTAGCATAATGCAGCAATATGCTCATTTACTTCAGGCCTGCACAAAATCCGGCCCACAGGCTGCATCCATCCCGTGAGATCTTTCTTCTTGGTCCACAGGGGCCATTCCTGCTGCTCGCTTCCCCCAGGTTCTTGAGGCCTCCACGTGGTACACTTTGTCCCTGCTTGCTTCCCTCCAGCTACTGAGCCTCTTGTCTGCTGTCGGGGCCTGAAGATTCCTGGAAATGAGGATGCATATGCACCCTGAAGGAGATACAGGGTGCGTGTGCATCCTGAGCATGCTCCCGGCCCAGACAGAGGTGGAGGGCCTGGGAACCCACAAGTGGCGGGAGCATTGATGAGGCAGTGTAGTGCTCACCACCTTCTTCAGAACAGTCGGGCTCCCAGGCACCCCACCTCCATTGGGGCCAGGAGCATGCTTGGAATGCCCACCCCCTCCCCATACTCTTCAACAGCTCCCCTAATGGGTTTTCTCCCATACCTTCCTGCCATACTTTCCCACACTCTCTGAGCACCTCAGGGAGCAAGCAGGCAGTGAACGCAGCTCCCTTCTCCCATTGCTCCTTAGCGGCTTCTGGAATTCTCCATACCTTCCCACCAACCCACCCAACTAGACCGCATCTCAGTCAGAGAGCAAGTAGGTGGTGAGCAAGGCTTGCTGCTGCTGGGTGGCTTCTGTTTCTCCCCATGTGGGTGCTCCATACATTTCTGCCTACTTGGCAGGAGCTTCTGTCCAGCCTGTCCCCCATTGGAACAGGCTTGCCAACTTCCACGGTTCTGGTTGGCTTCTGTTCAGCTGTCCCCCTGCAGTGCTTCCCAACACCTCGAAAAAACTTCTTGAACTTAAAAAACTGGGGGGGGGGGGATTTCTGAGCATGTTTATCAGAGAGGTGAGCTTTGTGTTTCCAAAATGCAAACACATGCAGTAACATGCAGCAGCATGCAATACACAAATTCACATGGGAGCAGGGGCATAGCAAGGTTCGATTGGGCCCAGAGATGAGATTTTAAAATGCACCTGCCCCCACCAAAGTCCAGGGCCTCCGCACATCCCAGGCCCCCAAGGATTTAAGTCTGATATTTCAAAATAAGTATGCTGCCTGGAAATACATTTCACTGAATACACACATGCACACTTCACAATATATAGTGATATACATTGAATACTATGTTTGTGCTACTTTTAATGCCTAGAACACACTAGAAACACTAGTTATTAAAATTGGCCCCTTGCTGCATATTAGCAAAGGAGACTTTCAACCATGCAGTGTGAGCCTATGTATGTTTTCTCAGAAATCTGAACAAATTCAGTAAAATTTGATTCCAGGAGGTTTTTCACACAGCGCTTTTAAAGCCCTTTAACACACATCTCCTCTGGAATGGAGGTGCTGCATTCACATGTTGGCCAGATTTACCCTGAAGTCCCTGCAAGTTATTGGGGAGCAGTTCACATGCAATTCAGGTTTTCCACTGCTCATTAGAGTGTAGCCTGATATATATCCGGAATTGGGGGGGCGTAATCCACTATTTTGCGTTGGTTCTTTGGGACAACTTCAATTTCACAGTAAAGCCTTCCAGTAAACCTGCAGTAAAGTCTGTTGTGTGTAAAAGTTCCAGGTAAGTGTGTGGAGAATTGCAGCCTCAGGCAGCAAATCGAACCACATTTAGCTAGAAGTAAATTTCATTGAAACCTAAATGACTTACTAGCAAGGAAAGCATGTCTACTTAAAAATAAACTCCATTGCATTCAACTGTCTGAGATCTTTCCCTGGTAAGTGCATATAGGATTGCACATGCTCAGGGATGTAAAGCAAACCAAACTAATTTGTGCTCCCAGCATATCTTGCTCCCTATAGGAGATGAGTAAGTCCCACTGAAGCAAGTAAGATAGGTGGGGCAAAATAGAGAAAAGACCAAGAATTAGCACCATTCCTCAGGAGAAAAAGAGGTGGCAGGGGGGAGGAAATGAGGAATCTCCCTCTTCTTAGTAAAATTTTAAGATAGATGAGACATGCCAGGGCTCAAGGAGCTCCTGAAGGAGCGCCCTCTGTCCTAAAAGTCATTCTCCCTGCTCCCCAATGTGGAAGTAGGGCTGGTTGTGGTCTCTCACTCTACTGAGATAAAAACCACTCTCTGCAGGTGCTCGGAAGCAGGGTTGTCCCTAGTGGGGTGTGGGGCTGGGGGTGCAAATCAGCATGTGCAGGGCCTGTTTAACATTTCATATCATTACAGAATCATTCTGACTGATGACATACAGTGTAAATAGTGTGAGTGAGGTTTTTGGACATGCCCAACCAGCTTGGCATTTCTAAAGAAAAATAAGATAAAAGCACAACACATGCTTCACAGTTCTCACTCAGACCTTCTGGATTGCAAAACAACTTGAACATAAGTGCATTTATGAATGAATAGAATGTGTTTTGTTCCAGAAGTTTTTGTAATTTTCTGCCATGAAACAAGCCACTTATAGGACTTTTTAGATAGTTTTTTTTTTTTAAAGCCAGCAAATTTTCCAATCTGTTTCAAATATTCATAGACTTCTCAGTCTCTCCGCCCCATATCAAAACCCTATGGCAAGCAGATCCTTATATATCGGGGGGGGGGGGGGATAACTACAAAAAGGAATTCACATCATACCTCCATTACTAAGCAGGCAAAGGCTAGTCTGTGCTGGGCAGAGGGTCTGCAGAAAACTGTGGTGTGTAAAAGGCAGCCAGCGATGGCCGCTCTGCCTGCCTTCTTCCTTCCTTGCTGCTTGCCTGCTGGGACACTGGAGTTCAGGCTTCAAGGAGGTCTCTCTAGAAGCTCTGCCCACCCGCCAATCAGCTGAGAGGTGGGAGAGAAGGAGCTCTCTAGCAGCTTGTGGGCTGGCTGCTTAGATTGTCGGCCAGGAGGCCTGGCTGAGGGGCCTTGGGGCTGGGTTGGTGGGCAATGGGGGGGTCATGTGACATGTCTCTGGGAGGGCCCTTCGAGGCAGTGGGCTCCCAGATGACTGTTTCCCCTTGTCTAATCATAGTTATGCCCATGCATAGGAGTGCATCACATGCAAATACATAAAAGAGAATGTCACATGGAGGAAATTTGCACACATGCACTGTATGAAAAGCTCCTGCATGAGACATTGTCCTTAATGTGTTTGCATGTGACACACTCTCTGGTGCATTTGCTGCATGTTGATTTTATGGTACTGCAATTAAATTTTGCATTATTTACACAATTTTAAATTTTAATAAATGAAGTTGTTTTACTGGTTTTATGGTACTGCCATTAAATTATACATGTTTTTCTGATTTTATGATACTGCGATTAAATTTTATGAATTAAATTTTACATTTAATTAATTTAGATTTATTTTTAATTTATATTTTATTGATGTTCTGATACTACCATTAAATGTGTCTCTTTGTCTTTCTTAAATTCTATATGTTTAATAATTGCTTTAATTATTTTACATGATTAATGTGGTGAAAATAGACCTTGGCCTCCACACACCTTTGTCCCCACACACTCCATGGTTGCTTCTGTCCACCAAGGTATTTGAGTTGTGCAGGCTTGGTTTACTTAAAAGATGTAATATAAAGATGTTGACAACCTCACTTGTTCACTCACTGATGTAGATCTTAAACTTCTTTAGGTATAGCCACACTAGATGGAAAACTTTTAACTGGGACACATTTACTCCAATATACCTGTACCAGATAAGTTGAAATACCCCGCATCCAAGCCCTTTTAATATGTTTCCCCTCATCCTTTTGGGAAATGCATTATCCAGTGTTTCTTCTTGGAAAAAACTCTGAAATCCTCTTTTGAATTTCACTTCAGATAACTTTCAGTTCCAAACTTGGTATGGCCTGCATGAACTTTCTCAATCCTCCCTCATGCATTTGGGAAACGCATTGGGGGTGTTGGGAAAGTGCCATAATCTGGGTTGGAACTGAAAGTTTTCTGAAGTGAAATTCAAAAGAAACCTTCAGAGTTTCTTCCAAGAAGACATACTGGAGAACCTTCTCAGATGTTCTCTCTGCATCCCCCCCCCGCTACAATGTATGTGTGTTTAAAGTAAGTATGAAAGAGGCCCTATACACATACATGTGATTGAGAATTGACTGGTCAGGATTCCAAATGACATGGAGGTTGGAATCTGACACATTTATAGTTGTACAGCAGCCCTCTCACATTAATGCTGACCAAGTTGCCCCTGAGCACATGGCTAGCAGATACATCAGTGCCTGGGGGCACTGCATAGTATTGACGGTCCACCAGATGCATATGAGGGAATAAGCAAACATGACTCCAGTGTGACTCACAACAATGGCCAGAATTTCAGCCCAGAGCACTCCACAGAAGATGAGACAGGACATTGGACGATTGGACTCCACTCTTGAATCAACCTCAGACTTGAGAACAGTAGCCACATAAATCTGTTAATGGAATATTCTGAAACAATCATTACAGCAGGAAGAACGTTACCAGTGGTTATCCAATCCAAAATGTTTCTGTGCTTGCAGAACCCAAGTGGTATTTATGAATACAGTTAGGGATGTGTGAGCCGGACCTTAGCCTGGCTCGAATCCAAACTGGATTTGAGCTGCCCCAGGTTGCTCTAACTTGATCAAGCTTGGCTGGTCGCAGTCTGGCCTGTGAGCTTGGCTGGCTCAGGTCGGGGGGAATATACTTGTAAAGGGGAAGCTGGCTAGGATTCCCCTTTACAAGTACAGGGGATCTCCTAACTTTAAAAGGCTTCCCTTTTTAAACTTTAAAGTGGTGGGATGAGACTAAATGCTCATTTTTTACCCTTTAAATGAAGTCCTGTCACCACTGGGGGTGGCAGATACTCAGGAGGCATCAGGGGCTCCTCCAACCACCCGGCTGGCAGGCAAAATTGTTATTGTTCAGGGGCGGCAGGGTTGGTCGCTGTGGCAGCAGATACTCAGGAGCTGGGAGGAGGCAGTGGCGAGGGTTCCTCCAACTGCCCTGCTGTCCTCCCAACTGATAGTCCAGGCCAGCTGCTGCCCTGTTTGAGCCTTTCACATGTTTGATGCAAGCCAGCTTACACATCCCTAATACACTTATGTTCAGTGACAGAAGGTGAAGGGGGAGAAGTGTAAACTGGTAAGCTGGCAATGCTATGTGCATATTAACTCAAAACACTTCTTCCACCAAGACCTCTTTATTATGCAAAGATAAAATACCAGATGCTACAGATTAAAAACAAAACTGGTTGCAATGTCAATACATCATCTAGGGATGTGCGAGCCAACTCATATTGAGCCAGGTTCGTGTTCGAGCTGACTCAGCTCAGACTTGCACTTGTACCGAACTGGCCCCATGAAAAGAGAAGCCCTGCCCCCTGGAAATCCCACAATGCACTGTGCAAGTGTAGTGCATTATGCGTATTCCCCTGACAATGGCCGGGAGCCCACACCTCTGCCACTATCAGCTGGGAGCAGCCGGAGCTCACACACAAGCAGTTAGCCTAAGTCAAGGGCACCCTTGCATTCTTAACCTTGGCTAACTGGTGGCTTCTTCATAAGGTTTGCTGCTGAGGTGCTACTGGGATCTGTGTGGATCCCGGTGATTCTCACACACAGTCAAGCCTGGTCTGGGCTGTTTTAGCCTGGTTTTGGTTGCTCATGAGAACAGCCGTGGTGTCTGCTGGAGGTAGCTTTTGCAGGGGGAAGCCACATACACTGCAGGGATCAAGTGCTGGACATGATGGAAATTTAGGGCATTTAGTTGCCCTTAAGAGTCTCCCAGAATGAACTCCTTGTACCCAGATCAACTCCATTCACTTTTGAGAAGGAAGTGGAGAACCCTTGTATAACATCTCCCCAACAGAACTCCCTTTGGACAAGGATGGCTCGCTAAAACCCTTAGTAACATGAGTCTGGTAGAAGTGAATGTAAAAATAATGTCCAAGTGCAGTACAGTTATAGTAAAAAGCAAGATTATGATTTTTAAAGGACACCCGCCCCCGCGCCCAAGAGTATACAGGCAAATTAAAAGTAAGCATGGGAATATGCTTGAAAAGGTTATACCAAACACACACACACACACACACACACACACACACACACACACACACACACACACCAACGGGGGTGGAGTAAACAGCAATATTCTTATACCTTGGCTATGGTGTGTATCAGGCCAGCCTTGTCTCAGTGACTGCAAAGAAAACAGTCCATTTTCCAATAGAATATGCTTGTCTGGCCTCTTTGTCCATCAAGGGACTAAGCTGCTTCTGAGAGAAGAGGAATCTTGCTTTAACTCTTAAGGCATAAGCCCCCCACCCCACCCCCTGGAGTTCTCTCCTCTCTAGGAGAAAACTAAGTTTAAGAAACTCCTGTCTCTTCTTACAAACAGAAAACATTTTTCTTGGATGTGGGGAGAGAATAGAAGGAAACGGTTAGGTGTGAATGGCTGGGATATTAAAACCTGGATTTGTAGGGAGATCGAGAATTGGCCTGTTCAGACAATCACTAGCCAGCATATCTGATAAGCTTGGGGGTGCACTGAGAATCTGCCCACCTTGACGTCACTGGAGGACATCCCTATGCATTATTGGGGCATCCCTTAATTGCATGAAGGCGCATTCATCTGAATTGCCCCTTTACATATGCTCTAATACGTACAACTTGGAGTATGGGTAGAAGGGCAATTTAGATGAATGCCCCCCTCACATGATTAAGTGATGTGATGAGCACGTAAGGATGTCCTCCAGTGATGTCAGAGGAGGTGGGCTTTTGGCACATTCCCAACCTTATCTTGTGTGCCAGTGGGCAATTCCAAATTGGCCCTTTGCACAAGATGAAAAGGGGAATTGGGAAAACATTTGAACATTCCAAGTCCTTAATACTGTTTAGTGCAGCCACCTAATGGCATACTGGGGAAATGACTTGACTAGCAAGACAGAGGTTGCCAGTTTGAATCCCCGCTGGTATGTTTCCCAGACTATGGGAAACACCTATATTGGGCAGCAGCGATCTAGGAAGATGCTGAAATGTCATCTCATACTCCATGGCAAACCCTACTGTATTATACCAAAGAAAACCACAGGGCTCTGTGGTCACCAGGAGTTGGCACTGACTCTATGGCACACTTTACCTTTAATATTATTTAACTGATCAGACAACAAAGAAACTAATTTGCAGCTAATGCCTTGAACTATCTATACATACATATTTTTGAGCAATAGCTCTTCAAAATAAAGCATGGCACCCAAAATTTAGTCTCAGTTGATCCAACTCATACAAATATTTTAAAGTTCTCTACAGTCATAACACTATGTAACCAATCAGACTTAGCTGTTTGCCAAAATCCTGTAAGGAAATGAAGTCCACTAAAGTAAGGGAAGTGTTTCATGTACTGATCACATGGGCATTTGTAGGCAATCAGTGATTATTCTTATGTTTCTTTTTAGATTGTGAGCCCTTTGGAGACAGGGAGCCATCTTATTTATTTATTATTTCTCTGTGTAAACTGCCCTGAGCCATTTTTGGAAGGGTGGTATAGAAATCGAATAAACAAACAAACAAACAAACAAATATTCTAAGGGCAGTTTCTCATCTTTTTTACAACAATCCTGGAAAAACCCTGGTTTTGGCTACCAGTGCTTAACCTAGCAATTTGCACAAACCTCATATAAGATGTCCTGGTTCTGCATGTCCAGTCCTAACAAATACTTCTGTTCAAAAGCATTCTTAAGGAAAATTCCGTATGATGCTGATCTGGTAGTTGCTGCGGAAAACTGCAAGTTCACTTCCCAGCTCTCCTCATAACATTTAGGAAGGCAAACATGAGATGTAAGGGTGTGTAAAAATAAAGTTTTGTGGTGTCACTAGTTTAAATAAAAATTCTATTTATTTAATAATTCATTAAAACCACACTCAGTTCCCACTTATATGTGACAATAGCATAATTTTCATAACTTCCATTCATTTTTGTTTTGTAATGGAATGGGCTAGGGTGAACAAATTCAGAATCAATACAGACAAGACAAAAGAACTGTTGGTCGATGGTTTATCTGTCTGGGTGAATGATGTTCAGTCTGTCCTAGATGGTGTTGCACTCGCCTTAAAGGACCAGGCTCACAGTCTGGGGGTGCTCATTGATCCAGCACTGTCCCTAGAGGCTCAAATGGCCCCTGTAACTTGAAGTGCCTTTTATCGGCTTCAGCTGATACACTGGCTGCCAATTTACCAGGAGGAAGGTAGCTTGGCCACAGTTACCCATGCTCTTGTCACCTCCTGTTTAGATTACTACAATGCGCTGTACATGGGTCTGCCTTTAAATCAGTTTAGAAACTGCAGTTGGTACAAAATAGGGCTGCAAGGTTGTTAACTGGGGCTGAGCATATATCACCAGTGCTTTATCAACTGCACTGGCTCTCATTCTGTTTCCAGGCCCAATTCAACGGGCCTAAGTAGCTTGGGACCAGGCAGAGGTGCTCTTACTCCTGGACTTCAGGGCCAAAGTCCAGGGCCTCCACAGCCTTTGGGACCCTCTAGTCCTCTTTAGTCTGTCCTGGGTGGTGTGGTCCAGGTCACACGGCCGAGCATGATGATGCTTAATTTGCAGGTAAGGGGTGTGTGTGTATGCTCCAAAGGCCTTTAGGTCCAGGCTCAAAAATTACCTAGGTTCACCTCTGGGATCAGGTTACCTGAGAGAATGCCTTGTCCCATATGTGCCTATGCAGCCTTTGAAATCTTCTTCATAGGCCCTATTCCAAGTGTCCTTGCCTAATGAGGCAAAGTGGGTAGTTACTAGGAAGGGGGCTTTTCCAGTGGTGGCATCCCATTTATGGAATAGCCTCTCTAGTGAGGCTCACCTGGCATCATCACTTTGTCCTTTTAAATGCCAAATGAAGACCTTTGTTCATCCAGGCCTTTTAAAATAGGGTGGGGTTTTTCTTCTTCTTTAAATATGTTACTGACATGTTTTATTTTGTTTTATGTATTTTAATTGTAAGTTTTACTGAACTGTTGTTTTATTGTTTTGATTTGTGAGCTGCTCAGAGAACAATTTTTTGTGGGGCAGTCAACAAATACAGTTCAGATAGCTAGATAGATCTTAGGTGTACTCGCCACTAATCCCATGTGTGGCAGCTCTTGTGAGAGTTCACGAGTGAGCTGCTAGCAGGGGAAGAGCAAAGTGGTGGAGTCGGACAGGCAGGCAGGGAGAAAATAACGACAATGGTGGTGGCAGTGGGCAGGCATGGGGGAAAGAAAACAGTGGTGGTGGCAGTGACAGGTGGGCAGGTGGGGGGAGGGAGAAAATGATGGCAGTGGCAGGCAGGCAGGCAGGCAAAGAAAATGGCAGCGGGCGGGTAGGGGAAACAGTGGTGCTGGTGGGCAGGTGGGTCTGGAGAACTAGAGGTGCAGATGCTCTGCTCCTGGCCCAACTAGTTTATTATTATTTTCCCATTGCTTGCAGTTGAAGACTGGGTGTTCGGACAGTTCCTTGCGGAACTGGGAGATTTTGCCTCCTGGCAGCCATATTTCAAGGTTCAGAGTGTTTAAATTCCCCCAATCTGAATGAGCTGTGAACTGAATAGTCTATGAATGAAACCATTCGTTATTCAGTTAGAACTCTACTCGTTCATTTTTGAACAAATGAAAATATGAATAAAGTAGAGCCCCATTTCTTTCATATTTTCATTTGTTCAAAAATGAATTCACACCTCTATCATTCACACCTCATTTGTTCAAAAATGAATTCACACCTCTATCGTTCACACCTCTATCATGATGAGATGTTGTCCTGTGCCTTCTCCCACCTGCTCCCTGTTGCAGCCAGTAATGTGAAATAGTGAAAAAGAAATACAGTCATTATCTCACCAAGAACTTCCCTTACTAAATGTTTCAGAAAGAAAGAGAGTGCAGAACTAGATGAAAAATTGCTTTTTAATTTTTTTAAGAGCTAATTACTTCATGTAATTAGCTCAGTTCTTATAATTATCAGTGATAAGAAACTAAAGCTATACCATTTTACCTACCATAACATCCCTACTGCTAAGGGATTGTTTTATACATTTATAAATCTACTTTTCAGTGGACATACTGATAAACAACTTTTGACTTGCACCCTTTGGATATGGTATCATTAGTATGCCCTATTCTATTTTAGAATAGGGCACCCTAATGAAATGGCATCAAGAATAGAATATTTTAGTTCTCTTCATATTACCCTTTACAATTACTACAGGCCTACTTCTATTTCTGTCTAGAGAACAAAAAGCTCTGATAGAACAGTGATGTTTCTCCTAATGATATCACCTGTGTCCACAGATAATTTATATATTTGCACTGGTGGCTCATTTCTTACAAAGAAATATAAATAATTTGAGACCTGGAAATGTAAATGGCTTTCTTTCAGCTTTTTGCCTCATTTAGGGCCTGATCATGCTGAGAACGTTAGTAGCGGTTTCTTAATTCATACACAGCATGAAGATGGCATTTCAGCAATTTAATATTCTGTTCATGGCTGCCTTGTGGTTGTCTTCATTTTATGAAGTTGAACCATCCTCACTTGAGAATATAGATCTGAAAGCTGAATAACTCATTTGATGGCCTAGCACATCTTCCGGCCATGTTTTCAGTCTCCACTTGAACATCATAATTTTAGAAAATAGCCTATTTCAAATCATTAGATTTTAAGCACACATGTGTCCCATGGTCATATAGCATTATTATAATAGATATATTTAATTCTCTTACGGCCGACTGAGTAGGGAGCTGCGTGTGGATGTGGGGATGCATCTGGATGCCTGCTGGAACTCTCCGAGGTCCTGCAAGAGTTCCAACCATTGCCTTGGGAGGGAACGGCAGCCAGGGAGACAGGTGGGAAAGAGGAGGAAGAAGCAGAATTGAAGGGGAATTGGCAGTCAGGGGAAAGGAGGAAGAAAGGAGGAAACCGGACCAATTCCCTTGGGAGGGAATGGCATCGAAGGCGGCAAGACACCAGGCATCCACCCTCAAGCTGCCCGACGGGAAGTACAACTGTTTTGGGAGCGGCACAGGCTGGAGATAAATAATGGCGGTGGTGAGAAAGCAGAGGAGAATGGGCCAGAAGGGGGTGGGGTGAGTGGAGACTGAGGCAGAAGGGGGCGGGGTTGGAGAGGAGCAGGTGGGCGAGAAATAATGGTGGCTGAGTGGGCGGGCGAGAGATAAATAATGGCAGTGGTGGAGAGCAAGCTGAGGATACTGGGACAGAAGGGGGTGGGCAGAAGGGAGTGGGGGAGAAGAGTGGGTGGGCAAGAAATAATGGAGGCCGAGTGAGTGGGCAGGAGATAAATAATGTTGGCGGCGGCGGACAGAAAGCAGAGGAAACTGGGGCAGAAGGGAGAAGAGGAGAGGAGACTGGTGCAGAAGGGGTCAGGGGGAGAGGAGACTGGGGCAGAAGGGGTCAGGGGGAGAGGAGACTGGGGCACAAGGGGTCAGGGGGAGAGGAGACTGAGGCAGAAGGGGGTGGGGGCGGTGGACAAAAGGTGGGGGAGTGTACTGCCGCACAGATGCTCTGTGCGGGTTGAGCTAGTTATTTGTTATTATGTCTTGTTTACACAGTCAGGCAGGTGTTATTGACTGGTTTGTTTTATCCAGACAACAAGTACTTCCCAAGGACTGGGGATGGCTGGATTTTATTCTCAATATTGTTCTTGTTGTTATTATAGATATCATCGCAGAATATAGGCTGTTCCCAGTAAAGTTGCTTTTTGTAATTGGCTGATGGTGATTTCTGTGGCCCCTATAGTCTTGAGGTGCTCTTCAAGATCTTTTGGAATTGTACCTAGGGCGCCAATTACTACTGGGAATATTTTGGTCTTCTTCTGCCACAGCCTTTCAATTTCAATTTGTAGATCTTTCTATTTGGTGATTTTTTCTATTTCTTTTTCTTCTATTCTGCTATCACTTGGTATTGCTATGTCGATTATTTTGACTTCTTTTTCTTTCTTCTCAACTACAGTTATATCTGGTGTATTGTGTGGCAGATGTATGTCTGTTTGTAGTCATAAGTCCCATAATATTTTTGCATCTTCATTTTCTACAACTTTTTCAATTTTATGGTCCCACCAATCTTTGGCTACAGGTAGCTTGTATTTTTTTTGCAGATGTTCCAGTGTATCATCCCTGCTACTTTGTCATGCCTTCGTTTGTAGTCAGTCTGTGCGATCTTTTTACAACAGCTGATTAGCTGGTCCACAGTTTCATCTGCTTCTTTACAAAGGCAGCACTTGTTGTTGACTTTTCGACTTTTGCTCTTATTGCATTTGTTCTTAGTGCCTGTTCTTGTGCATCCAGTATTAAACCCTCTGTTTCTTTCTTCAAGTTGCCATTCTTAAGCCATTGCCAGGTCTTGGTGATGTCTGATTTTCCACTTGTATTGTGCAAATATTGACCATGCAGTGGCTTATTTCTCTATTTTTCTGCTCGGTTCTTGACTTGTTCTTTCTTGAAGGCCTGCTTTGTTTCTTTTGTGCCTCTGGTGTTCGGACAATTTCCTTTCTGTACAACTGGAAGCTGATTATTAGTTAATAAGTGTTGCATTACTTCATCTTCTATTATTCCAATTAATAATTTGAACATGGTTGGCAGGCAGGTGATCGGTCTATAATAACTTGGAACTGCACCTTTTGCCGGGTCTTTCATGATGAGATGAGTTTTCCCAGTTGTTAGCCATTGTTCAATATCACCTCCTTGCAAAATGTGATTGAACTGTTTTGATAGTTGTTTATGAAGGCTTGTTAGGTGTTTTAAGCCAAAAGCCATGCAGTTCATCGTCGCCTGGAGCAGTCCAATTTTTAATTTTCTTTGCTCTTTCACTTATTAATTCTGGTGTTATTATTAGATCTTGCATTTGTTGGTTACATTTTTTGACCTCTTTCATCCAGTCTGCTTTTTAAAAAAAATAATCTATTGGATTGTCCCATAATTTCCCCCAGAATTGCACTGTTTCTTCTTTATTTGGTGTTTCTACATTTCTTGCAGTTTCTCCTTATATGCTTTGGTAGAAACATCTCTGATTCGACTGGAATTGGAGATTCTGCCTGTGTTGTGTAATTCTGGCTTCATATCTGCTAAATTTCTTTGACATTGCTGTTATTTGCTGCATTATTATTTCCAGGACTTCTCTAATTTTCCTTGAACCTAGGTGGTATTTTTGGATCAGATACTGTTTGGTGTTTTCATTCTATTATTACTTCTGCTGAAGATGGGCAGAATACTCTAAAGTAATATAATCTTGGGAAATATAACAAAGCTGTTCAATGATACCAAAACTGCACCTATACTGAGATATGGATGTCTGATTTACTAGCGCCTTTCAAAATTAATGAGGTTTTTGTACACATTTGTTTTCCCCCTCTAAAAGAGTCATTGAAATATAGCTGAATAGGAAACCAAAGAAAAGACCTGGAGGGGCAAATACATTGACCACTTTGACCTTTTTTGTGAGCCATAAGAAGCCTCAGGAGGGCAAGAAGGGTAGGGAGGACAGCAAAGAGGAAACCTGTGGAGCGCACATGGAACAACTGGCTTACAGATATATACACATACACATACACATACACATACACATATACATATACATATACATATATACACATATAGTACATATGTATATATACACACATACTGTGTGTGTGTGTGTGTGTGTGTGTGTGTGTGTGTGTGTGAGAGAGAGAGAGAGAGAGAGAGAGAGAGAGAGAGAGAGAGAGAGAGAGAGAGAGAGAGAGTTGTACTGCAGATACAGCCCTATCAGAGCCCCTCCATACACAAGTACCTAGACCTTGAATGGGCCTTGAATGGGTCTTGAAGCATAGATCTGGTTTCGATTCCATGGTGCATTTTTGAGATGATTTTTAATTTGTTGGCCCCAGGGATTCTGGGCAGTGCACCATACTTTTGAACCAGTTCATTCAATTGGCTGGGAAGTATGCTTGCCCAGGGAAAAACTGAGGAACCCTCTTCCTGCTTTCCCTTTCTGGGCATTGAACTTGATTCGGTGGCATCCAACTGGATTCAGTGGCCCAGAGGAGATGGTGGCAGTGCATCGCCTGAATACCTGGGACCTTTTTTTTTTTTGATGCCTTGAAGATTTTGTTGTGTGATTTGCAAGTGTTGTTGGGGCACCTGAACTTGCTTGGTGGTTGCTCTAGGTTGTGCTTTCCTTCATTGCCTCTGTGTTACTTCCAAGGGCGTTTGGCTCCCTCACCATAATATACGTGTTACTAGGCAGATCAACAACAACAACAAATATTTATATACCGCTTTTCAATAGAAGTTTCCAAAGTGGTTAACATAGAGAAATAATACATACATAAATAGATCCCTGTCCCTCAAAGGGCTCACAATCTAAAAAGGAACATGATGGATACCAGCAACAGCTAATGGTGTGCACAGAACCCCCTAGTCCAGTTCCGTTCAAGTCAAGACTGGACCTGAACCGGACCAGGTCAGTTCAGTCCAGCACCGCCTCAACCACCCCCCCGGTGTGGTCTGGTGCGGGGGCGGGGGGTTCACAAACATTTTTTAAAATTACAAAAGGTTTTCCTTACGCCTTCCGGGGAAGTTGTTGGAGAAGGCGGGGGGGCACTGCGTTTTCCCTCCCCCCACCCGCCTTTCTTGATGCCCAAGCTGGCCAGCTGGCCAGCTCTTCAGCCCAATCAGGCCTTCCCCCTCAAGTGCAGTGGCCATTTTGAATGCCGCTATGCCTGTGCAATTGGCCTCTGCATGACCCAGCCAGGTCAAAGAGCCGGCTGGACAGCTGGTATGGGCATCAAGGGAGGCTGGCAGGGGGAGGGGGAGCCTCGAAGCAGTTCAACATTGAACATGTTCAACATTGAACCTGTTTACCCATCCCTAGCAGCAGCCACTGGAGGGATGCTGTGCTGGGGGTGGATAGGGCCACTTACTCTCCCCTTGCTAAAGAAAGAGAATCACCACATTAAAAAGGTGCCTCCTTGCCCAGTTATCAGGGGTTAGGCTGATCTGATGGTTTGGGGCAGATTTTTGGAGGGATTTAATGGAGATTCATTTCAGAGGGAAAAGCAACTTTTGGAGGTGGACCTGCAAGTCCACTCTGATGCTCCTGGGGGCCTGGGCTTTGGGTCTACAGGTGGGCTTTGACCAAACGGCCTGAAAGCTGGCATAATGAAGGGGCGACTAGGGACTTGACATTCTTGGAACATTTTCCTATCGTAGCTGTACACTTTTGGGCTGATGATTTCAGTAACTCTACAGTGCATTTCTGGTGTGATAATCAGGGGGTGGTGCAGATTATCAACCCTCAGTCTTCCCAATCCTCCAGGCTGATGGGCCTGTTGGGCACATTTGTTTTGTGTTGCCTGTGTTTTAACGTTTTGTTTGTGGCCCAGCATGTTCCTGGCCTATGAACAAGATTGCTGATTTTCAGGTAGGGAGTTTCAGGGAGTTAGCTCCAGAGGCACTGCTGGAGCTGGAAACACTCCTGGAAGTTATATGGAGGCTTGGCAATTAGAAGCATGCAAGGGGATTAATGCCTTCCTAGCCCACATCCAAAGGCCAATTGTGCCACAAAGGTGGCTGCTTTCAGTTCTTTCAGGCTACAAGTAGGTTTAGGTGAGATTTGGCCTATTCCCTCTGAGCATATTATGCAATTCCTTGTATACCTCAAGGCATCTGGAAAAGCTGTGAGTACCATTGCAGGCTTTGTATCAGCTATGTCATTTTAGACTAAGGCCAGGGTTTGGGCCAATTCCACAAAAAAGTTTAGGATATGGAGAATGCTGGAGGGCTGCGAGAGAGCCTGCCACCACACACCAGATTCTAGAAAGCCAGTTACTCTAGACCACCTACTATGTATTATTGAGGCATTTCCCATTCTCTGCCATTTAGCCTGGGATGTGGCTCTATTTAGGGCTGCATCCCTTGTCATTTGCTTCAGTGCTTTTCAACCATCTGAAGTCCTGCCGCACAGTTTGCGTGCCATCCATTTGTCTACAGGTGCAAGACCTAGCCTTCACTGCTGAAGGTATCTGACTTTTGGGGGGTCAGATACAAATCTAAAACTAATCAGGTAGGCAGAGGCCAAATTTTTTACACTGTGACAGCTGGCCAAGTCTGTATTATGTCTGGTCAAGGTGCTACAGGCTTACCTGGGGTTGAGCCCCACAATAGCTGGTATACTGTTTCTACATGAGGATGGGCATCCTTTAACCCAGTTTCAGCTCTGGGCAGTCATGTGCCAGGCCTCGGTGCAGTATGTTGAGTGTCTGGCCCATTTGTGAATGTCTGGCTTCACTCTTTCCGCATCAGAGCTGCATCTACAGCCGTTTGTATAGGTCTCCTGGATTCTGCAGTTCTACAGATTGGTGTTCGCATGCCTTCCGGTGTTACATATGTTAGAGTTCTGTGTTCATTGTGCTAATTTAAGTTTTATCTTGGCAGGTGCTGGATGGGCAGTGCCTCCACTGCGTGTGCTGATCTGTAGACATTCCATTGTCTTTGGGGCACATAGGCGGGCCAGCACCTCCCATTTGGGTACCCAGTTGGGTTTGGGTGACTGTGCATTGATTTGTTGGTGGGGCATGCATGGCATGTTATGGGAACAGTTACTGGCAGTTTTTGAGAGTTCATCCAAATGAGCATAGTGTAAGTAAAATTTTCACTTTTGTTGAAAAGCAGTATATAAATATTTGTTGTTGTTGTTGTTGTAGTAAAATGAGCATAGTGGCCAATATCCATACTGCACCTACACAGCAGTGTTTTCTGTCATGCAAGTAGGGTGGTGGTGCAGCTTTTGGCGCTCTTCCTTGTGTAGCCACTTGTACCTCCAAAAATTTGTCTCTGAAGTAAGATTTATTCTAAGTGTTGTTTCCTCCTGCTGAAGTGGCCCACCATTACCCATAAATACCCTCTTACTCCAGAATTTTGTAACAAAAAGTAAGGAAGGAAAATGGAAGGAAAATGAGAAAATCAGGGAGAGAGAGGAAGCAAAAAGGAAAGGAAGGAAGGAAGGAAGGAAGGAAGGAAGGAAGGAAGGAAAAGGAAAATAAGGGAGACAACGGCAGAGAGGAACAAGAAACAAGAAGTTCTTGTAAGCTGCCTTCTTTCCTTTCACTATAATCTTAATTGATAATTACCATCTTCACAAGTTAGTTCACATTTCCTCAAATGTTCTTGCATCTGCCATCTTGAATTGGAGTGGATGTTAACATCACAAATTATGCTGTCAACAGGGGCATAGCTAGGGGAGAGTGGGCACGTGTTCACCCCTCTCCTGGCAGCCCTTTAGAGTGAGGGAGATAATGAAGAAAATAGGGAGGGGTGAAGCTGCGGAACCCTTAGGAGCTGGGGTCCACAGATTCTTTGAACCAATTATAGCTACACCCCTGGCTATTGAGGTGCATTTGATGTCCCTACAACTGTAGCAAATTTGGTCAAAATCGGCCCAGGCATTGTGAAGTTGATGGGCAGGGGGAGAGAGAGAAGGAATATAGTCTAATATACTTTTTGTATAAGGTTATAAAGATAGAAATGAAATTGAATCTGTACACAATATTGCAAATGCAACCACATAGTTAAAATTGCATTTTCAGCTTCTTTCATAATGACTTCTAGCACCAAATTTCCTTCTTTAGTGTTGCTGCGCATTGAGTTAAAGTTTTCATCAAGCTATTCTCCACAAGCCCAAAATCTCTGTGGTTAGTCACTGTCAGTTTACTTAGATTCTGTCAATGTATCTGTTGAATTATGATTTTCCCCACATTCACTCAGTTTAGGGAGATCTTTTTGGAGCTCTCTGCATTCTGCTTGGGTTTAATGTTCATATTATAGTGGCCCTTAATAAAATTCTGAAACCTGTCCCTAATTTTAGCCAACTCATGCCTCTCTTTAGCCTAAAAAACAGTAGCTAAATGAATCACAGTATATTTTATTTTATTTTATTTTATTTTATTTTATTTTATGCATTTGTGCATTTTATTTTATGCACCCACTACTGAAGTCTCTAGGTGGTTTACAGCATAAAACAAACAAGAATAAAACAAACCAAAAATTTAACAGTTGAAACATAAAAATCAGATTTAAATATCCATAAAAATGCACCAACTATCTAAAAAGCTCAGCTGAAGCTAAAATACAAGAGGGATGGATCAGCTCTAATCTAAGTAAGTAGGTAATGGAGAAGGGGATCTTGGAATTCAAGCACTAGTTTACACCATCATAAATAATGTGGTGCCAACCACAAACTTGGCATATCCAGTGGGGCAATGTGGATATCTGTTTGTAATTACAATGTTTTATCATCTGCACAGTTTGTTCACTTCCATTGATCTGGATTCCATACCTGAATGTATCCCATATATCATGGTATATATACACCATGATATCAGTGTCTTAGTAGGCACATAGAGGCTATTGTCTCTTTTGCTTTTTGCCTTTTTTGGGGGGTGAATATATAGAGTCCTTTTAGGGTCTGTATTCTCCAGTTCAACATCCATGGGACCTTTATTCTACAAGTAAAAAGTAGTAGTCATAAAACAAAGTATAAATAACATCACATTTATGGCTCTTAAGGGGCATTGGTTTGTTTACCGACCATGTGCTTAAAAGATCTGTGAAACTGTTAAGCACGGGATGCTATAGTAAATAAAGTAGGTCCCAAACTAAACAGTCAATTTTCATGAATAGATCCATAATGTTTAAAGAATTACTGTAAAGTCAAAGTATTTTAAGAGGCACTGGGAGCAAAACAAAAATAATAGAGTGTTTATCCACAGTTAACCAAACAAATACGCCTTGGAAACATTTTATATGTGTAGAGTGGATTCTTGGTTACTTATAGATTATGAGACTTCAGGGAAGTTTTGGATGCTCACTAAAAGCATTAATAAAATTGCATGTTTGGTTGTGTTTCTGGAGGATCGACTTTAAAAATGAAAAATGCTGCTCTCCCTGGAAAGATAGTTTCCTGGAAAAAGAAGAGGATGGAGCTGCCAGTTTCAACAAACCATGTAACAATCTAAGCAGTTATCTAGGGTTTTTAAAAGAAAAGTTGGAGAGTAGAATCTGACAAAATAAATCTTTTCCCAAGGAACATTGAGGAAGGGAAGGGAGGACCAGGTGGCTGGTAGTGAGAAGCAGGTGTCAAATTATCTCTAGATCTGAACTATCTATGAATAATTCAAAAGAATCTTCTTTTGGCAGTTGCCCAAACCACCAACTCTCTGCTCTCTTTCGATTGTGTATTTTTGACAGATAGCTCAGACAAGGAGAAATATGCTCTGATTTTTACGAAGCATTGCTTTGTATTCATATCAAAATAGTTTGTTCTGTACCACATACAGTAAGAGTTGGTAAGTCAAACAAAATTATGCCAACCCATACTGCTAGGGACTAAAAATGGGCTGTTACCTTCATACCTTGAAGGCTTCATACCTTCATATCCTTGTGGGCTTCTTCGATCCATCTGGCTGGTCACTTCAAAAAATAGATACTAGACTAGATAGACTCTTGGTCTGTTCCAACAGGACTCTTAACATGCAATTGTGGTGTTCAGAAAGCAGAAGAAATAGAACTTGAATGAGGCAAGGATCTGGGAGGGATGCAGATCTTAGTCAGCTCTAAGGCTCTATGGGGGATGGGGATGATCCAATTGCTACTGACCATATAAAAACTAAGCCTGTCAAAACTAATAATGCCTTAAATTTTCACTTGTAGTACAGTGCAAAGTTTTTATACTGTTCTAGTCATTAGGACTCTGCTTATCACAGCTATTAGCCATGATAACTAAGCACAGCATCCATGTCAGGGCGTATCTAGGGCAGGGCAGGTAGGGCACATGCAACAGGCACCACTTGAAGGGGGCGCCATTCTCTAAAATTTAAAAACAAATTTAAAATGGTCGCCGAAAACAAAATGGCCACTGCACATGCTCAAATGGCCTCTGTTTTTAAGTGGCCTTTAAAAAAAAAATTAAACAACAGCCATGACACATGCTCAAATGGTCCCTGCAAGGCCCTAGAGGCCAGTGCAGGGAGGGGGGGACCTTTGCAGACCCCCCACCACAGCCTTTAGGAAGCACCCCAAAGGGGCTACAGGTAAAAAATAATAATATAATATAAGTCACAGTACACATATTTAGTTTGGAACTATGTACAGAGAATCAGGGCTTGTGAATACTGAACTGAAGCTTATGAGCTAGGATTGTATTCGTTTGCTCTTACTTTGCTTCTTGTGATAAGTGAGTTAAATCTGATGTCTTAATAATATGGCTATTAATGGTGAGTTTGTCTTTGAATCAGTGTGAAATCCTTAGTATTAAGGCCCACTGGGAGTTTCTTGCTCTCTTTCTCTCATTTTAACTTTCTTTCTGAAATACTAGAATATATTCCAAGCAGTGACACAGTTTACTCTGCATATCCTTTAATTATTTTCAGAGTAGCTGGGAAAAGCCAAATTTTTCATTTATTTTTAAAACTTACGTAATAGTGATGCTACAATGCATACTAGAGAATTAGACAGGTACTTCTGTTTAGTTTTCCAAGTACACCTCCACATAGTATTTGGGTATTTCATGAGCCCCAGCATACTGAAATTTGTAGTTTTCCGGCATTTTTTGGTCTGGCTAGGTCCATTGCTAAATAGTTTTTGAAATATGAAAAGATTAATGGGCTCGACTTGTATTTTTGAGCTGATATTATGGTAAAGTTATCTGAAATATGGGTGTCAGATGTTTTGATAGGGGGAGCAATTTCAATGTTTGCCCTAGGTGCTATTTTCCCTAGATATGCCTTTGATCTATGTACAGTGGAAGCATACCTTTGAATAACATAAAAGATGAAGTGAAGACCATCACCTAAGCCATCTTATGAGTTCCCAGAGCATCTGGCTGCATATTATTGGAAATAGAAGGCTGGACTAGCTTCATGAACCAGCAATAGTTATGTTCCTACATGAATACTGTTAGAATCTCACTATTTTGGAAGAATTGCAGTCTGAAATCTAGTCCATCAACTTATTTGCCCTCCAAGGGACAAATACAGATGGACTTCATCACTCGCAGTCCCGACAACCATGGTTTCGTGTATCTGTGGTCTGGCAATAGACATTCAACCTCAGTATACCCAATTAAATACAGAGCTAATTCTGCATATCCACGGTCCCTAGGTGGCTGGAAATGACCTCCAATGTAATTTCTGGCCACCATTTTGTCAAAGGGAACAATTTTGTGGCTCTTGAGTGGAAATAAAAATCCTGTGATTTTTCATGGAAAATTGGCCAAATTGGCGGCTTGTGGGGGGCATTGCTGGATACCTGGAGACCCATAGAGCAAGGTATGGCACTTTATTTCTCTTTTTTCTTCCATTTTAGCTGCTTTGGTGGGGGGAGGGGAGGTTTCAACCCTGAGGAACCTAACCCCCAATTCCCATTCACTCAATGCCTCATTATCTGCAGTTCCTTTATCTGCAGTTCCAGCCAAGATTGGAACCCCTAGAGATAATGAGGTCCAAGTCTAAGTAAGTAAGTAAATAAATAATTACAGACTCTTAAGACTGTGAAATAGAAAATAGCTGCACTAACTATGAAGCTTCAAAGCAGAGAGTGGGGGATGGGCAGAATAAAGTAATATAATCTTGGGAAATATAACAAAGCTGTTCAATGATACCAAAACTGCACCTATACTGAGATATGGATGTCTGATTTACTAGCGCCTTTCAAAATTAATGAGGTTTTCGTACACATTTGTTTTTTCTCTGTAAAAGAATCGTAGAAATATAGCTGAATAGGAAATAATAAATCGAGTGAAGTTTACAACTTGCCTTGATGAAAGTTGCAGCAAGGTTCGTATGAAAGACTTCATCATGTGCTAGAAATACGGGGGGAAGCAATGGATAAAATCAACATTTTGTGTGAACCCAGAGGGGAAATGTATCACTGCCTGTTAGTTTAAAGCAACTTGGTTTCCCATAAAAATCCCTTAAAGAGGAGTGGGACTTGTTTTTCTTTTGAAAGCAATTACTACAATGTGCATTAACATTATGCTGCATATAAACCACCAATAAACAGCAATAATAATGATCCTTTAAAGTGCCCCATGTGCCCTGTGATGTATTTAATGAGGGCTTGCCTAGTAAATCTATAGAGTTGAGCAATCGGTATACCGTGTATCTGCAGGCCCTAATCTGGCTTGTCATGTTTCGCACATTTAGAGATGTAAAAATGCTTAGGACAATAAAAGCAGGTTCTCAAGACAGTACTGCTTCAGACTTCTATAAACTACCACCGGAGCAAGACCACAAGGTAAAACCCTGTGGAATATTAAGTAGTTAGTGCTTATGTTAATCACAGTGCATTTGGAACAATGCCACTTTCACACAAAGGCACTTGAACCAAATGTTGTGACCTCTGAATGTTTTTGAAGCAGCACAGAGCAGCCACTCTGCTGGATTCTGTTCAGGGTGTGGGGTAGAAAGTACCTCCTCTATTTCTTCCAAGGCAGAAATATTCTTAGTGTGGATTGGATATGGTGAGTGAATGACATTCAAAGCAAGGATGTACCAGTGCAGCAAGAGACCAATCTAATAGAACTTCCCAACTAATTGCACCAATACAGTGGAGACAATTCTTGTCTCCCACCTCTTCCCCAGAAATACTCTGTGCCACCTGAAAATATTATCTATCTATCTATCTATCTATCTATCTATCTATCTATCTATCTATCTATCTATTAATTACATTTCAAAACCACCACACACAAATGTCTCATGGCAGTTTACAAAAATAAAACAACCAAACCACAGTTAGAAACCAAACATTAAAACAGTTAAAATTTTGAAAGAGCAATAACTGCAATAAAACCAGCTTACAACTGGTCGAACACTTGCTTCAATAAATGAGTCTTGAGTACTCTTTTAAAGGCTACCAGAGATGGGGAGCCTCTCACACCCATAGAGAGTGCATTCCAAAGTCTCAGGGCTTTGCAAAGTAGAGGAAAGTCCCTGCCCTGAGTCACCATCAGACGTGCTGTAGGCAGAGGGACTCTTAACCCTGGACTTCGGGGCCAAAGTCCAGGGCCTCCACACCCCCTGAGGACCCCCAGATCCTCTTTAGTCTGTACTGGGTGGTGTGCTTTGTGCCCTCAAGAAACTACATGTTAAAGAACGATGTTTAACTTGCAGCAGAGGGGGCTCCAAAGACCTTTAGGTCCAGGCTCCAAAATTACCTAGGTGCACCTCTGCTGTAGGCAAGCGCAGGCAGGCCTCTCCAGAAGATAGGAACATAGGAAGCTGCCATATACTGAGTCAGACCATTGGTCTCTCTAGCTCAGTATTGTCTTCACAGACTGGCAGCAGCTTCTCCAAGGTTGCAGACAGGAATCTCTCTCAGCCCTATCTTGGGGAAGACTGGGAGGGAACTGGGAACCTTCTGCTCTTCCCAGAGCAGCTCCATCCCTTAAGGGGAATATCTTACAGTCCTCACACTTCTAGTCTCCCTTTCATATGCAACCAGGGCAGACCCTGCTTAGCTAAGGGGACAAGTCATGATTGCCACCACAAGACCAGCTCTCCTCTTCATAATGAGTGGTGCAGATATGAGTGGTGCATAATGAGATCTTAATGAGTGGTGCGGATCGTGGAGCAGAAAGTGCTCCCTTAGATCTCCTGGGCCCAATCCACTTATGGCTTTCTAGGTAGTCACCAGCACTTCATATTTTTCCTGGAAACATATGGGTAGCCAGTGTAGTGCTTTTAAAACAGCAGTAATATGGTCCCTTTGGGTTGCCCTGGAGACCAACCTGGTCCCTGAAAATTCACTTCAAATCTCTCCCCCCACACACACACATTTCAGCACTAACAAAAGCCATGCAGTTGTTGAATGGTGACTTGACACACTATTCTGCAGTGATGTAGAGTAACTATTCAGCTCAGATTAGCTATAAACTTTGAAAAAAATGAAATACAACTTTTGGGGGGAAATGCTCACCCTGGTACAGATATGGAGGGAGTTGTACTATTCATAACTACCAATATTGCATGCCCTGTCCAAAGATAGAGGCGCTTGCCCAGACGCATTCCATACAGCATCCAACATTGAAATAGAAATGCTTGCTACAAGGATGAATTGCATTCTCCAAAACACCAACTACTGTGGTTTGTGTGTTAAGAAAACGTAATACCCACACTTACAAATGGAGCACTATCTTTAGGAAAGCTGTCTGGATCACAAAAACAATGGTGTGAAAAATCAATTTTCAAGAAATTGTCATGGTTGCTGATGTGACTATTTTGGCTACAAAATATTTTGTGTTCCCTTTAAAGAGCTTCTTCAATGTGACTTGGTAAGTGATTTTGTTTGCAGGTGAGAAAGAGTTTGAGGTCAAAGTGCCTATTGTCATGGAACTGACTCTGATGCAAACTCAAGGTCATTCCAAACTATTATTTGACTTGCTTTGATAAACAGGAACAGAAGAACAAAGGGAATTAAATATGGAGGAACATAAAGATTTCCCTAGTTACAATATATGCTGTGATCTTTCAGTACCATTCATATGGATGGCATGTAAAAAAACCTAGATAGACATATTTATGTGTCAAAATAGCTTTTGACATATCAAGTGGAAATTCAAGAAGTTTAGATGATCTCACCATTAAACCTCCCTAGTCATATATCTCTCCTAAAATTAGGTTTTTGACAGCACTGCTGTATCTATCATCCCAACATGCTTGTAGATGATGAAAAATGCCTTTCTGTGATAAGAGGTAAAGTAATAATCAAATTCATGGGGCAGTACTAAAAAGGATTTTGATATCTTATTTATTGAGTTGAGACAGGCTGGCAAAGCTCTTTTAATCTGTAGCCCTGGGACGTCCTCAGTAACCTCCACTGCATCTGAATCCTGTGGTCACCAATCATTTTATATGCTCTTGATGAAGTCATTCATTTACACACCTTAGATGCCATGACTTATTCTAGGGATTGTTCCATCCATTTGTGGCAGCAACCCCGAGTGTGTCACTAAGGATAAGAATATATAAGGATGCCTTTCCTTATACTGAATCAGACCATTTGCTCATCTAGTTAGGATGGACTAAAGTGACTAGCAGTAACTGTCCAGAGTTTCAAACAAGGGTCTTCCCCCACTTCTGCCTCGAGAGATGAACTTGGCACCTTCTGCTTGCAAAGCAGGTGTGCTACCACTGAGCTGTACACTTAGCAAGGAACTTCAGCCTGATGGAGATACATGTAAGAGAGGTGCGTTGACAAAGACCTCTATGTTGCATTCATTATAGGGATGTGCAAAACATTTTGAGCTCGAAATATTTTTAGTAGAGACGGGCAGTCTTGAGTGTTTCAAGCTCAAAACAAAACACCCTTTTAAAAGGGGCCTGTTTATATGTTTACTAAATGTTTTACTCAAAATGTTTTGAGTGTTTTGAGTGCTATTTTGGAGGGCTGCTTTTCCCTTCTTGATTGGTTTTCTGGCACTGGATTCTGATTGGCTTGCAATCTCCTTGCTTCTTGATTGGCTTGTTAGCATCCAAATCAAGACCTGTCATGGGCAATTGTGCCCCATTGGCAGGGGAGGGTGGAGGGTGGGCAGAACTCTTTTGGAGGGAATTTCACAATGTATTAAAAGGGAACTGGAGGCAGAGAGCAAGTGAGCCATTATGCCCCTCTTGCAGAAGAGGATACATCAGAACAGGAGAAAGGCAGGTTTGATTTTGTAGTTTTCTTTTCTCAGCACTGAGAATAATTCAGTAATCCAAAAACTTTTGGTTTGAGATGAGAGTTAAGATGCTTTACATTTTCACTTGTGCTGTAAAAAGAATGGAAATATCAAGTTAAGGTGCCACTTCTGCACGATATAAAGGTTTTGACCTTTAAAGCCATTAACGGTTTGGGCCTGGAATACCTGAGGGACCACCTGCTTCCAAGGGTTGCTGCCCACTTGACAAGGTCATCTGAGGGGACTCTGCTCTGGGTGCCGACAATGAGGGAAGCTCAGTTGTTGTGCACGCGGGACAGGGCCTTCTCTGTTGCTGCCCCCAGACTCTGGAATGCTCTCCTGGTGGCTATTTGCTCCTCAGTCTCCATCACAGCTTTTAGAAAGAGTGTAAAATCTTGGCTTTTTGCCCAGGCTTTTATTTGATTGACTCTGCGGCTTCTCTTTGTACTCTGTATTGCTTTTATGTTTTTGTTTTAAATTTTTAATCAGATTTGTTTTATATTTCTAGCTTAATATTTTAATTGTATCTTTTTTACAATCTTGTTTTTAAATTTTGCTGTAAACCGCCTTGGGATTGTTTGAATGAAAGGCGGTATATAAATTTAACAATCAATCAATCAATCAATCAATCAATAAAAGCTGTACAAATTTTGTACAGTCTGGTATAGGATTATGACTTGAGAAATGGGCCCTATGAACACACACTTTGCCTTGATCAGAGATGCATCAGGCAGAAATTCATCAGGGACATCTCTAGGAAGTGCTTGGGGAAGCTGCATCTGGATGCATCCTGCCTGGAAGCATCCTTCTGCAGCCCAGTGTCCAGATGAAAGACCAACGCAAAGCATGGATGCATGGAGCCTCATTTTTAAAACCATCGTCATTTTAAAGCCATCATTTTTAAAGCTGAAATGCTTATCCTTGACATTCTAGTGTTCTATTTGCAAGCAATAATTTTTCAGGGGAAACATAAGAAGAGCCCAAGTGGATCAGACCAGAGGTCCATCAGACCAGCAGCCTGCTTCCCACAGTGTCCAGCCAAATGTCTCCAAGAAGTCACAATGAGGGTATGAAACCCTCTTCAACTGTCGCTCCGTAAGAACTGATATTCAGCAGCATACTTCCTTTGGACATAGAAGTTCCATATAGCTCTTCAGCATCTAACAAGAATGTATGTTTGAGTATATATGAATGAATAGCCCAGTGGTGTTCAACTTTGGCCCTCCTTCAGATGTTGGCCTACGGCACCCATATTCCCTGGCTATTGGCCAATGTAGCTGAAGATGATGGGAGTTGTAGTCCAAAAACTGCTGGAGGGTCAAAGTTGAACTGTCCCGGCATAATTTATTTCTGTAATGCAGCGTGTCATTTGTATTTCTTGGCAGAAATGTTCTATAGGCAGTGGGAGCAGCCTTCCTGCTCACAACCACTGTTTCCTGTAACAAAGATCCCCAGATGTTATTGACTACAACTCCAGCATCCCCAGCTACAATGGCATTTGGCTGGGGATTATAGGAGTTACAGTGAACAACATCTGGGAATTCCTGTTATAGGGAACACTGCTCTCAACCCAACCCTCCAAAGAGGTGACCAAGGCAACCAAAGATGACAGTGCTGGCCATCTGCATAGATTGCAACCCAGGAGCAGCAGTTTACCTCTGTGCCCAGATATCTCTGGATGGAAGCTTTGGCTTCCCCCCAGAAGCCTTTGCCTACAGATTAGGAGCTATTACCTTTCTTTTGACTTGGATAACTGATGTCTAGGCCACATTCAGTAATTGTTATGTAAATCAATTCAAGACCGCACAATTATGTGCACAGAATTAAATGGGAAGTAATTACACATTTTGCAGTCAATATTTGGCCTTGGTATTCACAACTGTGGAGTTCTTTTACTCTAAACTTCACATCTGTCCATATGAAAAAATCAATTTCCTTTCCAGGGAAACAAATTCTATTTGTATTTAAAATGCATGAGGATTCTATCATAATTTATTGGGCAAATTTGTTAATTAGCATAGAAGAACTGCTGCTAACACTGAAGACATCCAAGCAAAAAAAGGAGAGGAATTATTCATGGACCCCAAACTGCCTTTAACAACAACAACAACAACAACAACACCCAACTCTGAGCACAACTGAGGGACAATTCAGCAAAGACATGGTTGGATCAAATGGCATGTGGTCAGGGACTTCTCCTATAGTAGAGGCATTTCATATGGCAAGCAACCCTATATAATATAGCATCATCTATGTACACCCACACTGTGTGGAAGTATGGATGGATCCTAACTATTGCATGCAGAAGAAGGACCCACTTCTTTCCCTGAATCTCCCTATAAATAACCTCTCTAAGAGTCCAGGGGAATGGGTGAGTGGACAATGAAGAGGCTATAGGAGAAATTGACCCAAACTGGGTGGAGATACCTTGCTGTGATGATTCTATGGGTGCAAGATGCCTCCACTCACTTTTGAGGAATTTTCCCCAACCTGCAGCTTCTTGTACTCCAACCCATTCCCTAACCCTCAGGAGAAATGTCTTGGGATATGGAGGCTACTGTGGAGAGAAGAAGGAAGAGTTCCCTTGTGGAAGAGGGGGGGAAAGATTCCTTTCTTTCTTGTGTGATAGTTATGATTCAACCCAATTTCTTGAGGTTGCAATATGGCTAGCATCATGTGTAAACTAGTCCCAAAATAGATGCTAGAACCTATGAGCAATGAGTATTTCTGTGAATGGAATTTTGCATCCAGGTGAGTGAGCCTTCAGACTTCTCTAAAGGGAAAGCTGGGCTGCTCTCATATGGGAAGTGTCACATGGAACCTAGCAGAATGTTGATGGAGTGAGACAAAGATTTGAATACTGGCTTTTATATACGATTTTGTTCCTGAAGAAAATGTAGGCTGGGACTTATGTATGGTTCCTGTAATTTTGTTCAGAACATCAAGTAAAGGGGCCAGACATTTTCAGGTGTAAAGCAGCTCCTAGCTGGCTTTAAAGGGATGCAATCCATCTGCCAAAGCTTCAAACTAGCTGATAACAGCCCACGTCATTTCACACACAGAGAGGCCTGCACTCCTGGCAAGAACACCATATATCCCAGGAGCCTTGAAGCAATATGAGATGGTATTCTCACACACTTTACCTTTATTTCTTCTAGGAAAGCTCATGGGAGGAAAAAAAAGAAAAAGAAACTGTTCATACTGTGTCCAGGTCTGCTTTAGGCTCACAGAAACAGTTATTTAACCATATAGTTCCACTGTTACATGGAAATGTGTTTTATGGCATTTTAACTGTAAGGTAAGAAAAATACAGTGGTGGATATACTGCACAAGCTGCCATTTGCCTTGTAACAAAGCCTGGGTGCAATTTCAGAAGTGCACTCTTGAGCAAGCATGTGAAATTTCAAAGAGTTGTGCAGTGGACAACCATCATTTATTTATTTATTTAACATATTTGTATACCGCCCCAAACATAAGTTATTCCCATTGGCTGTCTATCACACAACTCCATTCATGCAATTTCATGTGTTTGGGCAAGAGCACTAACACTGCATTACATAACAAATTGATACTTATGTACACATTATGCCATCTGAACCTTATTACTTTTGTCATAAGAAGAGCACTGGGAGCTCGGAGCAGGCATCCATTTATGTGAGTATCCTGTTCTTGTGGTGGTCAACAACAATCCCAGGAGAAGGCAAGAACCTTTCTCTTCTATGAAACACTTTGCCATAGGATGTGGTGATGGTGACCTGCTTGGATGGCTTTAAAATGGGCTTAAACAAATTCACAGATGACAAATCTATCAATGGCTACTTTACTTGATGACTATATGATACTAAGGATATGCACACACAAAAATGTGGTTTGGTTCACATTTGAATCAATTGGAACTGGACTGTGTTGCTCTGAACCAGTTTGGTCGAACTGACTGGCCAGTCCAGACCGTTTGATTGAACTGGTTCAGTTTTGCCACAACGGTTTTGCCACCCGTTTGCCACAACAGGGCCTGGTTCAGTTCTGTCCATGAATGAACTTCTGAACCGGCCCCAGTTCAAGACAAACTGGTTCACAATGAACCATTCATGCACAACCCCTATATGATACCTCCAGGTACAGTGACAGACCTCCAAATACCAACAGGAAGAGAAGGTCTTCCCAGAGGCAACTGGAGGGCCACTGTGAGAAACAGGATGCTGGACTAGTTAGGTCTTGGCCCTGGTCTTCTTATTTTCCTTTGATGTTGCACCCCAGCAAATGGTATTCAGTATGTTGTCTCTGACTCTAGATTTTTTTTATCATGTGGACTGTCTCTAAGCAGTAGCACAGTTACTATATGTATCAGCCTGAGTTACTAGTGAATCCTATAGACCAGCTGCCACAGGTATGGAGTCCAGAAGCTAGATGATAATACTTTTCTGCAAACCACAACATCTGCTTCTTTGGCAGGCTCTAACATGGAAAGCTGCTGGCCTTCATCTTGCTTGTGTTGGCATCCAAAGATTTTCTTGAGGATCACCATGCAGTGGGGCTGGGATTAATTGCTCAGCTGGAAGAACAGCTCCTTGATAGCCCTGTCATTATCAAAAATGTGTTCAAGTTTATATACCAAAGGGGAAAAAATGTCCTGCTCCAGCATCTCATGATTTCTTCCACATGTAAGCCCCTGTTCTGGTACAAAGATGTCCAAATGCATTGGAGTTAAAGCACAAGCAATCTTTAAAGGACATCCTACCTTGGCTCACATTTTGACAAATTAATAATCTGAAACCAAAATATATTCTGTGCTGTGCTGCATGAAGAATTCTACCAAAATAGACCCTTAGTGATGACAGGTTTACAACATAGCTGAAAAGATTAACAGTTCTGGAATGACAATAAAATACCGAAACAAAGCATCGTGACCTGATAATTTGAAGAAACCAAAGTTTACAGGCTTGTGTCTGAAGCACTTTTCTCACAGACCAGGGGTAGAGAACTAATGACCCGTGTGCTGCTCCAAGACAAATGTTATGCTCCTTGCTAGTGTGTCGTAGTGGCTAACAGTGTGAGCTGGGAAGTCAAATCTATTCTCAGCCATGAAATTACTAGTTGGCCTTAGGCCAGCTACTTTTCTCTCCCCTTTAGTCAGCCCCAATCTACAATAAGAGTATAAAAATACTAGCCCAGCCTACAAGGTTGGAAAAAAGAATGGAGAATCTAGATCAGACCAAAAGATAATCTAATTCAACATTCCATTTCCCACAGCTGCCGACCAGATGCCTCTGGGAAACTTAGAAGCAGAACACCTAGACCAGGCCTAGACAAAGGATCCAGTGATGTCAGTGGTGTCATCCTACCCAGGACTTTTACCCAACATATTACCAAAAGGGAAGAAACACCATTAGAACATGTCTCCCACACATTCCCCTCTTCTTACTTACCTCTTAACTCAGGCAACCAAATATTAGGAGTGTGCACAGCTGGCCTGTCCTACCCAGTCCATGATCGTGTGAACTATCTAAATTTTTATTGAGACTTTATTCATGACCATCAGGTTGGGCAGGCAAGGAGTAAGGCAGGAGCAGACCTGTCTTCCCCCACTTGAGTAGTTGCCCACAGTGGAGCTTACAGTATTGAGGATCTGGAGGAGGAAGTCCTCCAGTATCCCACAATGCATTGTGTGGGCAGCAGAGTGGCTGCCCACAGCAATGATGTAGCTCCCAGCTTCCTGGCCACTCTTTAAGCAGCACTCTGTGCTTTCCAGGAAGCCAGGCTGCTGGGAGCCACAGGAGACAGTCCTGATCACACACATGATAGGGGCTACCATGCTGAGGTGGGAATTTGCCCCATAAACCTGGGTTAATGGTTGGGCTTAGTTTCAGGGTAGCCCTGCTCTGGAGCAGTAGAGCCTTGGTACCCATATTTTCCCACTCCTGCTCTGCTGCATCTGTTTGTGAGAATAACCTCATTGTTGTGTGAACTATATTACTACTTGTCTGAAGAAGAAATACTTCCTTTTGTCCATTCTGAATTTCCAGTCAATCAGTTTCACTGGATGACCCCAGGTTCTAGTGTTAAGTAAGCAGGGTACAAATTTATTTCTATCACCTTTCTCCAGACCATGAATAATTTTATAAATGTCTGTTATGTTCCCCCCTCCCCACCTCCCCAAGTTGCCTTTAAAACAATTTAAGGTCAATTTTAATTTAATTTTTAAAATTAAGGTGTCATGATATTACAGAGATAATGTACATGAACTTCACTTTCAGCTCTTGAAACATGCTATATAAATGCTAATGATAAAATAATGATAATAATTAGTATAGGGTGCTCAAGCTTATGAAGCTTCTTTAAAGCACACTGTCTTCATAGTGCTTTGAAAACAGGTAACCCCATCTCTGTATTGAACCCGAGGCTGGTCTAAGGGGCAGGCAAGCCACAGGACGCCTACCTGATGAGGCTGTTGAGTTGGGCTCAGTGGCTCACTATCTGTTGAGTATACTGTCTGCAGTGAGCTAGGGAGGGGAAAAAACAACACAACCATGAAAGAGTTTTCCCTGCCTAACTCCTCTCCTTTGGTAAGAGATCTGGGGTGGGGAGGGGGCTGGAAAAAGGATGGAGGGAAAGACTTGAAAAGAGGAAAGAAGACTGAAGAAGCAACTGCAGAAGGCCCATGAGACTCCAGTGGGATCTTAGAACATGGGAGCACTGGCAGCAAAGCAGCAAGTTACTAAGCTGTAGCTCTGGGCCCATGGGCATTGCTGAGAAAGTCTTGTTGTGAACCAAGCCTGATTTGTATACTAGATATACAAATGAAATTAGGCTGGTTTCACCAGTGTCACAGAGTGACCAGTTCTTTATATGGTGACCATGTATAGTCTGGACATGAAGGTAGAAAGAAGACCCAAAACACTCCTAAACAATTCAATGGGCTTTATTGATTATTGAAGAACAACAGCATCAATCTAACTGAGTGGAGAACAGAACAATCAACCTGAACTACTAATAATATTTCAATCATGGCTAGCAACAACATCAACCCAGTGTTCCTAACTATCATATGTGTGTGTGTATTATCTTCCTAGATCCTAACATAATTCAGACATAGATGGAAGGGGTGGGGAGATAAGGAAGGTGTAGGAGTGGTATGGTTGGGGAAATCAGGAATTAGTAGAGGGAAGAGGAAGGGGAAGGAGGAGGAAGGAAAGAGAGATCCAAGACTCTAGAAGCAGCATATTACCAGGATCTTGAGGCTTGAGAGCAGTGAGGCTTCAGATGGAGGAGAAACATGGGTGCTGGAGAACAGGAGCCTGGGGTGCAAGCTTCAAGCAGTCAAGTAGGCTGAGGGCAGATGCTTAGAGCAAAGTGGGTAGCGAGAGCAGCATGGCTGGGGGAAGTCTTGATTTCTCACTGCGCAGCAGAGGCCACAGACAGTCCCTTCTCCCTAGAAAGAGTTCCTGCTTTAGCCCCGCGGCTTGGAGCAGTGAACCCTAGGATCGTTCTTGAGCAAAATCTGCTGGTTAGGCAAAGCTTGCTAGCTCTCTGTTCAGTACGCTCCATCCTTATAGTAGTTTCTGCCTTTGATCTCCATAGAGTCTATTCAAAATATCCTCATCCTTCCTGGATCCCAAAAAGGTGACAATTTGCTGTTACCCTCTGGATATTGTCTTTTAATTATTAATATTAATTCAGAATATTAACTCAGTCCAGGTTGAGCTCCATCTCCTGTTAGCTGGTGCTTTGGGGAGAAGATTGTTCTATTCAGATTTTCCCCCAAGCAAATCTGCATCTCTGAGCTGCAAATGGGCATCTTTTCTTGTCCCCAGATTTCTGGTGCTTGGTTCCTTGAGAGTGCTAAAAGGTGTTAGCAAAGAAGAATCACAGCTAAAGGTGTTTTCTTTGTGTGCATCTACCTGGGGTGGAATTTATAAAGACATCAATCGGTTGTAACATTACTTCTAATTCTACATAGCAAATGTTTCTCAGAGAGAGACAGGATTATCCCCTTTGGGAAAAGCAGATAAATTGCCAATGATTAACATGGACTTTTTTGCAGGAGGAAATGCAAGTCCAGCTCCTAGCTTCACAGAAACATTATATGACAGCAAGTTAAGTTTTAGCATTTGGATAGACCAAACTTGGCCATTGTATCTCTTTTGAGTGCCCATTTCACAAACATTAAGAATACAATGCTGGATTGCCTCTGCCTTCACAAAGCAATTACCATCTTTCCAGAGGTAATTCATGAGGCCCAGATGTCATGCCCTGGTCAGTTCATCTTGAGTTCAGGCATTAATTGATTCCTTAATAAAATGGAGTCAGACACAGGCCTGGATTCCATATAATTCTGGGTTGGTGACTCTGGGTTTAATGATGGGGTCAGGGTGTCCCCAGCATTATGGGGACACCCTGTCTGGAATCAGCAGGGTCTGTTTGACTACTAGGTTTTGAAATCCTGCACAAGCCACAGAACTTGGCAACACTGATAAATTAACCATGGAGAGGTGGGAACAAAGACCTTCCTTGCCCTCTCCTAGGGCTGGCCTTGGTTAAGCTATATTACTGTGAGATCCTGGAAACGATTAAAAAGGTATCTCTACCACTCCTGTGCTCTGCTTGCCAGCCCTCAGAGACATCTGGATGGCACCTGTTGAAAACAGAATCCTTGTCTGAATTTGACTGAATGAGGTGGGAATGCTGAAGCAGAGCCCTGAGAGGAAGAATGAACTTTAGCATTTGACTGCTAATATGGGATGTCATCAGTGGTCCCTCTAACAGGGATTCCCAGATATTGTTGACTACAACTCCCAAAATCCCCAGCTGCAGTGGCTTTTGCATTGGAATTATGGGAGTTGTAGTCAACATCTCGGAATCCCTGTTATAAGGAACATTGGGTGTCACCCTTTTAAATACTACCCTACACTGAGAAAAAAACATTCCCTTCATCTACAAAACTACCACAGAATGGAGCAGACCAAACTGGAAGGAAACTTTTTAAAGTGGTGGCTCATTTATATTTAGCAGAGGCATAGCAACTGTTTCTATTCAACCCAGCACAGAGACCTCCGCAGTACTGGTGGTGTCTCCCGTATGTTTCTTTTTGGATTGGGAGTCTCTTTGGCATAGGGAACCATTGCCAAATTCCTCATTCTTTGTGATATGTTGATGTCCTTGGTAACATAACTTGGTAACAATGTTAAAGCATGGGACATAAATATTCATCCTCATCATCCTCATCCTCATCTTTTTTTTTAATTCTCAGGAAGTTTAAAAAAATTAATACAAGGGAGCATTCAAAGGTTGTGTTCTCCTCATGCTACCTAGAATACTACAATCATCACCATCTCATTGTGCTGTGTGTTTTTAATTCAAGGTAATTCTGTGTCCTGAATCTCTGTGACATTGCTGTGCTATGGCCTGAAATATATAAAGTAGATGGAGTGGCAACATTTCTGCAGTGGCCATATTGATAGCCCTCTGGTAAATGATTGTATATGGAGAAAACGGGGCCAAGCTACTACAAATATTTCCCTCTCTGCTGGGAAGTGGTAACATTTTTTTAAAAAATGATGTCACCTAAAATATCTGAAATTCTGGGCCAAAGATATGCAAATGAATGGGTATTGGACAAGCTACCAATCACATATCTTTTGAATGACTTTAATACTTGACCCAAACTTGGCAAGATTTTAGCACTAAAATGGAAAAAAAAATTGTAGCTTGATGGAATTGATTAGCTTAGGCTGTTATTTTTTAATCATGGATGCATTCTTTAAAAATAATCAATATCTCTGCTAGATATTTCTTCGGTTGCCAATCTTGCAATTGATTTCCTTCCTTTTTGTTCAATACCTATTATACTTTTATAGTAAAAGTATAAATCCCATTTGTCATTCTGTTATTTTAAAGAATAAAACAAATCCAGCAAGAAATGAAGGCTCAGATAAAGCTTTATATGATGACTGGAAGTTCAGGAGATACCTTTGAATCTTCTGTTGTGAGTAGGTCCACATATGCATCCACCTTACTTGAATTCTCTTGCACTTGATAATTGGCTACAGTATGTCTGGTTCCATTGTATAACTTTTTGTCTGATCTGATGGGACAGTTCTGTCTGTGATGATGACACATTCGAAATGCAGACCATCAACAGATGCTGTAGTCATCAGGCTATGAACATTCACTGGTCAACATACAGACTAACTCTGCCCTTGCAATGAAATGATTTGCATATGTAGTGATTCCCTCTCCAATCTCCCCTCCCCCCTGCTGCTTCCTGTGTATGTCCCTGAAAGTTCCTTATCCCTCAGGGATATATCGTCAGAGACATAAGAACGTAAGGATAGCCCTGCTGGATCAGGCTTAAGGCCTGTCTGGTTCAGCATCCTGTTTCACACAGTGGGCCACCAGATGCTTCTGGGAAGCCCACAGGTAAGAGCTGAGGGCATGCCATCTCTGCTGCTGTTGCTCTCCTGCAACTGGTATTTAGTGGCTTGCCTCTGAGGCTGGAGGTGGCCTATAGTCCTCAGAATAGTAGCCATTGATAGATCTGTCCTCCATTTGTTCAGGGGGCACCTGGGGCAGCAGAAGGACTGGAAGGATCAATGAGAACTTTGATTATGTGCATTGAAACATTCTAACATGAGGGCAACATTAGTCTGGATGCTGCTCTATCTATCTATCTATCTATCTATCTATCTATCTATCTATCTATCTATCTATCTATCGATCTATGAACCAAGATGGTCTATAAAAACATAAAATAAAGCAGACGACATCTAGCTGTTTGTGTTTGTTTACTTCATTATTGCAGGGTGTGACTTTAAATGTCTAAAAATAATTGGGTTGAATCATGACAGTAAGCCAAATCAAAATAAAGATGTCATCCTGCAACTGTCATAAAACATTTCAGACATTGTTCATGCTTGATGTCTAGTTATATTCCCTCGGGATCGTGTGTGTGTGTGTGTGTGTGTGTGTGTGTGTGTGTATACAGTCATGAAAAATCTGCATTTAGAGATAAAACATAATTTCTACTTGTATTTCAGCATTTAATGTTAAGTTTCTTGTTATTGCTTTTTAAGATCCATTTATTTAAATACAACTTGAAAGTAAGAGTTGTGACTAAGACTCTGAACTATGACTTGGGAAGTCTCTGCTTTGAATCTGGCTCTTTTATCACAGGTTGACCTTAGGTGAATCATACTCTCAGGGCCAAACTACAAGTTATTTTATTCGTAACTTAGTACTTGCATGATTGGGCTTTTTTCCTAAATAGGAGCTGTGAAGATCTGATTCAGACTGGGACCATGGGGTGTGGGAGGGGGCTATAATCCTTTGCCCCTTTGTGGTTCTGATGTGGATTGAGTTTTCCATGGCTTGATGCCAATGGGAGTTCTCTCAATAGAAGCTGCAATCTGGTGAAGGCAAAGGTTTATAGCTAAGGCCCAACTGGGAGCAGTCAGATTCCCAGGAGTCTCAGTGGTGGTGGTGATTACTAGTGTTTTCCCCAGTGAAACAGAAGACATTGCTTTCACTCTTAGGGCAGGAAGCATTGCTTTCACTCCAGTTGGCTTGATGACAATATCATGTGTTATGACATACATTTGTCATTAAGCCAACCACAATGAGGCCAATCCCCTATCCTAATCTCAGTCTGAATCAGCCCCCAACACCAGCTCTAACATAGGGGGAAACCCCAAACATTTCAGATCTAATGATGGCTGAAATAACTAGCAACCTCCTGTCGACATTAGGAACGCACTGGGGCTGCTGCATAATTTGGAAGGCACCCCTGAAGTTGTAACATGATGTGGCTGCTACAGAATGGTTTAAACCCACTTCCAGGCAACTGCTTGCTGTGCTCCTTCCATTGGAAGCTGCCTGACAGCCGTTTGAACTCATTTCATATCAGTCCCATCGCACTATACCATCAGGGCTGCCTTTCAAGTTGTGCAGCAGCCAACTTGATGTAGTTGGTCACTGATGTAAATGGTGTGTTGCTCATCATAGGAACATAGAAGCTGCCATATGCCAAGTCAGACCATCTCAATATTTGTCTACACTGACTGGTAGCGGCTTCTCCAAGGTTGCAGGCTGGAGTCTCTCTCAGCCCTATTTTGGAAATTCCTGGGAGGGAACTTGGAACCATCTGCATGAAAGCATGGAGATGTTCTTCCCTGTGTGGCCTCATCCTCTAAGAGGAATATCTCACAGTGCTCACATATAGTATCCCATTCAAATGAAAACCAGGGTAAACCTTGCTTAGCAAAGGGGACAATTCATGCTTGCTACCAAAGACCAATGTGGCTATGCAAAGGTGTCTCCAGAAGGGAGGCAGGGGGCAAGCACCCCCTCATACAAGTATTCTCCCCTTGCCTCCCCTTTCTGTTTCAGAAATCTAAAGACTGCTTCCTAATCTAAAGATAGAATAAAAACTACCAATCTTGTGGTAGCAAACATGAATTGTCCCCTTTGCTAAGCAGGGCTCCCCCTGGTTTGCATTTGAATGGGAGACCATTACGAGCGCTGTAAGTTATTCCCGTTAGGGGATGGTGCTACTCTGGGAAGAGAATCTGCATGGTTGCAAGCAGAAGATTCCAAGTTCCCTCTCTGGCATCTCCAAGATAAGGCTGAAAGACTCTCCTGCCTGCAGCCTTGGAGAAGCCGCTGCCAGTCTGGGTAGAACATACTAAGTTAGATGGATAAATGGTCTTACCCGGTAGAAGGCAGCTTCCTAAGTTCCTATGTAAAATTTTAAACGTATTTGTAAAACTGCTATTATGTTGCTGCCACCATAAGGGGTGTAGCAGGAAAATGCTTGACTAAAAAGAAGAAGGTTGCCAGTTCAAATCCCTGCTGGTACTATATTGGGCAACAGCGATGTAGGAAGATGCTGAAAGGCATCACCGCGTACTGCATGGGAGGAGGCAACGGTAAAGCCCTCCTGTATTCTACCATAGACAACCACAGGGCTCTGTGGGCGCCAGGAGTCAAAATCGACTTGATGGCACACGTTACCTTACCTTATTATGCTGTTAAACCAAAGGCAAAAGGCAAAATATTCAGAGGAATATAGCCAGTGAAGACCCAGGGGGCTAGCAAGAAAAATTTCCTGGAAACCGTTTATTGTGATTCTATGTATATTGGTACTTCAGTGTAACATTCTGTTCTGAAATACTTCTGGGGTGTATGTGTGTGTGTGTGTGGGTGTGTGTGTGTGTAACAATATATTTAAATGTCATAGCATTTATAGAAGATAAACCACAATATGAAAGGGAAAGGTTTTACTTTCTGGTGTAGTTCTCTGCCAGTTACCATTTATTTTCTCCCGCAGAAATATGTATCAGTAAGAAATTGGATTGTCTCTGAACATTATGCAGTAAACAGAGAGAAAGAAAAGGTGTAGTGAAATGAGTGTGTTACAACTAGGGCATTTTGAAGGATGTAGAAGGGGAGTATAGGCATACTGAGCTGAGATTTAACACCATGAGTCTGAAATCACATATTCCAGAAGAGTTCCACTAAAGCAAATAGGATAACTCTGAAATTCATGATATGAGAATGATTGTCTCTGGTGTTTCCTAGCACAATGGAAGGATTCTGTCATCAAATCTTTGAAACTACATTTCCTACTCTGCTAAAATGACCTTATTGGAGTTTAAGCAGTAGTCTACCTACTGCTTATAGAAATATGCAGCATTTCGAGAAACTATAGGCAACACATATTTATTTTAAAATGCATATCCATTTAATAGTCCAAGAATGGACCCTTAAGGCACTTTTATTCAATAACCAAAGAAAACATAGTTCAATTTAAATTGCCTTCATAATAACCCATATTTTGACTTTCTGTATATACAGTCATTGGACACACATACTATATTGATTTTACTCTGATCTCTATCGGTATACCAGGTTTGTTTTTTCTGACCTAGAAGCTACAGCAGAAGACCAAAAACCTTAGATGGAATTTCACTGGGGGTATAAAAAGCTTGTCAGGTCTTTGAATGGAAATTTGCATTGTTCTCTATGCAATGCTATTTTCAGCTGGAAGAATCCGGATTCCCCCCACATAATGAAAGCAGAGCTGTAGATCTTCTTTGGCTTGGAACTGGGGGGTTCTGGGGGTTGGCTTTTTTGCAAAACTGCCCCAGATCAACTCTTGGACTGCTGTCAACTGCTCCATGGTCCTGGCAACCATGACAGTTGGGCTCCCAGCAGTCCCAATGGTGGAGAGCACAAATGTTTCCCTAACAGGCTCAAGAGTGGGGGCAGGAAGCATTACTCTCACTCTGATTGGCTTGATGGCAATGTCATGTATTATGACATAAAGTTGTCATTAAGCCAGTCACAGTGCAGGGTAACTCTTCTTGCCTCTTAGCCACATTGGGGTATGCTTAGGCAGGGTGTGGAATAGGACATCCACTAACTCCCAGAACTTCTAATCATTGTTGCTGGTAAATTCACATCACTTCATTTCAACCACTGCCCCTTCCCCAAAGATTGCTGAAATGCCTCCTCGGTGCCTTCCAGCTTGCAAAAAGTATGGCCTACTTGAAAATGACTGCACCAGGCCATAGAATCATACCTTCTGCATTATTACAAGAGACATGTACATTAATTATCCTACAAATTGTAATGTGCCACAAACACAGAATGGGAGCAAGTAAGGCTACACATGATATGAGATGCCTACAGGACAATAAATGCATTTAAGAAAAGGAGGAACAGAGCAGGAGCCACATGGCCTCTAGTATTCAAATTGTTGTCACTTAGCTCAAAAATGTACTGAAATGCTTTCAAGAAAATAAAAACAGATTCTTGGAAGCTGGAGAGGGCCAAACTTTAGAGCATCAATTACCTTTTGTGGAGCAATACCATTTCCTACAGGCAGGATATGTGTTCCTATTAATCTTGATCACCACTATTGCCATTGAGATTGGCCTAGATTACCTGAAGGTAAACTGACTGGCAGATCATATCTTTTGTGGTATTAATGGTACTGTAGCTTTAGGGGAATCTTGTGAGATCTGAGAGTGGTGCAGACATTACTGCAGCTAGCTTACCCCTATAAAGAGCTGTTCACACTAAATTAGATTAAATGTATTACCCTTTAGAAAACTATATCTAGAAAACATGAGAGTGAAAATGATTTGAGTTCAATTTATTGGTGTCCATATTTAGTTCACAGTGGCAGCCTTGCATTGTGTTCATATTAAAGAAAAATTCTTTGCTTCGTCAATGTTATTTATTGCCATCAGTTACAGAAGATATGTCATCTATCTATCTATCTATCTATCTATCTATCTATCTATCTATCTATCTATCTATCTATTTGATTTATATACTGCCCTTCCAAAAATGGATCAGGGCAGTTCTTCTTGCATTTGTTCTTACTACATTTGTCTGATGCATATTAGAAATTTGACATGGATGTTGAACTTGTTTGTGGCATTTATATCTCTATTAAAATATTCTGGAAGGATGGTCTTGCTTTTATGAATAGGATGTCAAAAAGCTTTTGATATGGTTGTTAGATTTGCACAAAATTAAGGAGGTCAAACCAAGACATTCAGTAGCAGTCTATTTCTGATGGCTTATATTTTAGTAATTACTAAATGGAAAATATCAGGAATGCCCACTATTACAGAATGGCTGCATGGGATTTGGTTCATGGCAAGACTTCAGAGACAAATGTTAAATATACAACTAAGAGAAAATGGAGCAAATGAGATAATCTTACTTACTATTAGGTTCATTTATACCTTAGCATTTCTATCTTACCTTTACACCTTACCATTTTTAAGCAGGTTGGGACTGTACTACTTGCCATTAATTGGATGGTAAATGGATAATTTGTTGAATGCTTTGATGTACATCTTAAGGTTTGCATGTTATTTTTATTTTTCTATTATAAACATCAAGCTGCTTACAAGCAGGAAGAGAGTGCTCATGGACAACCATGGCTCTTCTCCCATGGTTTCCAACGTTTAATCTTGCAGTTTATTCTTTGGGTGGTAAGGTAGGAGTGTCTCTCCAGAAAGACTGAAGGTCAGTCTCCAAGACTATGATGGATGGGAGGACATACTGTGGCTGTGCTTTGGAGTATCCAAAGTTGAATAAGGCTCACTGTGATATTTTTGGTTAATCCATTCTTTGATCCAGGCCAACTTTTGAATGGGGTTTTAGTTACCTGTATTCCAGACTTGCGGTAGAGGCGGAGTACAGCCAGCAGTAAGAGGAATGAAAAGCAGTCTGTACTTGCTTTTCTGTACATAATATCTATTTCATTAAACTATTAATATTCCTGATTCCACTCCACTGCCTTATCCTTGCACAACTCTTTCCCTTGGATTCTACACTCACCACACTTTTGGAACCACACAGCAATGGTCCATGTTGCATCACATATTTTTGGGGTGGAAAGCTCCTTTATGGGAAGCAGAGCTCCATACTGTGGAAAGCTGTATGGAGAGTGTGGGGAGGGGTAGTCTTTCAAGTGTTTCCCCCGTAGAGCTCTATGGAGAATGGGCTGCACTACCTAGTGCTCTCTGTGCATACCTCCTCTTTCTCCCTGCATGTCTTCCCAGTACATTTTCCATTTCTCCTCTCTCTTCCTCTCCCATCATCACTTGAAGGCTACAGTCCAACTCTGCCTTACCCTTATCAGATTTTCCTTTTTGATCTTTAAGTTATTTAAATTATGAGGCTTTGCTTCCCATAAAGGGACAACCCCTCCACTGGAAACATGCAGTACTGTGTAGAGACAGCCGTGCTGGGAGCGACTCCTACATGCAGCTTCAATGGCATTCTACTCACAGCAGGCTTAACCACAAGTTTACTGTGAGCCTTTACTACTCAAAGTTGCCCCCCCAAAACCATGTAAAAAGTGGGTTTTTAAAAAACCCTGGATATAAATTGGGCTCTAATGCACAGTGAAAAAACCAAATTATCTGTAAAGTGTGCTCCCCGATAGCTCACAGGGCCTTTGGGCTAAATCTGCCTGATATGTAAATGCACACCCTCTATTCCAGAGAGGATGCATGCTAAAGAACTTAAAGTGTGTGGGAAAATGCCCAAGGGCTTGTCACCTTATTTGGTCTCTGATTCTCCCAAGTGCCACCCTAATTTTAACCAACAGTGGGGTTGCAATGATACGACACCCAGACAGAAACAGTGGATATGGGAATGTGTGTAAGCTTATTGAGCAATTGCAAAAGATACATCCAGAGAGTTCCTTCATTACTTAGCTCTGCTCGGCTCCTTTTAACTGTAGTCGTAAGGAAGAGTAGAAGAATAGTGTCAAGAAGTCCAGCCATCCTAGCAATGTCCTTCCATTTGAGAAATAAATATTTAGTTTGAGTAAAGTCTTCTATTAGCTGAAAGAGAAAACCAAATAGTCTCCTTTAAAGGCAAGCCTGATTTGTAAACAGAGTGGACTGCACAATTAGATGGAAAGAACATGATTTCCATTTCTGAAAGTGATTCTCAGAGGTGCTGTATGTGACCTCTTTCTATCTACTTGCCTTCCTTCAGTTGTCTTTCCCTCTTCCAATAGGTCCCTTCTCTGGCTGCTCATTCCGCTCATCATGTGGGGATTAATTCTGCTTATGAAAGCATATCACAGCTAGAGGACTTTATCCTTTGTTGAGCTTCAGCTCCTCTGCTGCTAAATCCCACACGTTTCAATTTTGCTTACACTTTGAATTACATTTTAAAAGGAACAAAAGCACAAGGGGCAGTCTTTTCTCTCTCTCCATCTGCTGATAAAAGTGGTGAATAAAAGATTTCTACATGTATATTCTCTGCAGTTGTTCCTTTTAATTTGTTGTCTAAAAAAATTAGCATGCACATTCATACTATGCTAATTTTTTAGTTCCTTTTAAAATTAGCATTCATATTATTAGCACATTCATATTATTGTCTGGAAAATACAAATTTTATTCTTTGGTATCTTACTGCCATTTTTTGTGTTGTAACCATCTCTCTCTCTCTCTCTCTCTCTCTCTCTCTCTCTCACACACACACACACACACACACACACACACTGCCCCAGGTCTATGGACCACAATAAATCAATCAATTGATTCATATTATTGAAAGGAGAAGTATGCAGTCTCTATTCAAACATTACAACTCTGCATGCAATAGACTTAGGAACAGATACAACATTGAATTCATCCACATTGTCACCTCTGTCTTAGAAAATGCTATATTCTTGTCTGTTTGCAATTCCCTCTGTGCATTCTGGCTTAAACGTCTGTTTGGTCATGCCCTGACTCAAGTATTAGCAGGGGCCCTAGGAAAGAGACCATTGGTGTCCCCCCCGCCCCCTACTTTTCACTTGGAAACATCCCACCTTGCAGTTGGTGTTGGCCATATTGGAATGTCTCTTGGCAAGAGGGGGAATGTTGGGAGGTGGCCATGGTAAGAAAGGAAGCAAACCCTCTGTGGGAAACCTGGAGAAAACATTTAATTACTGTGCAATCCTAAGGAACATATTCCTGGAAGGAAAAAGTGGAGAGGCGAAATAAGTGAAAATCACTTCCCCTCACGTCAGCTCAGCTGCTCAAATAGCCATTGTTGCAGGGATGCTGTATGCCTCTGCGGACCCAAAGACCTTTTAAAACCAATCTACTGGAGCTATTCTTGTGACCAGAGCTACTTGGGTAGGAGAGGGTAAGGGTTAGGGTTGGGAGGAAAGAGGGGGCAGGCAGAGCTGGGCTGCTACAACGTGGAGAGCATCCTCCTGCTGCTCGTGCTGTGAATTGTGGGATCCTGAAGGACCCAGTGCAAGTTTTCCCTCTCGCAAATGAGTCCTGGAGCTCACCATCATGTTGCTTGTGTGTGGAAGAGGCAGAGCCCAGAGGAAACTCCTGTAATGGGGGAACATCAGAGTTGGAGGCGGAGCCTGCCTTCCCTTCTGCCTTCCCCCCCATGGGTCGTGAGAATGACCTTCATGCCAGCCACTGTCTTATGCTTACTATGAAATTTGTGACTTAAAGGCACAAGGGCTGTTTGCAGGACATTCTTAGAAGAGGCTAAATACATCTGAGGAAAGATCTCTACCACTCTCATTGACCAAAAGGAGGAGGATACTTCACAGATAAGTAGAGTGATAACACTTCTTTTAGGAATCAAGAACTCCTCCCTCTCCTTCTTTCTTCTTGGACACAGTGCAAATAGGGTAATAAAACTCAAGGTTTCCTTTGAAACCTCTATTTCTCCTTGAAAGTACCACAGTGATTTCTCTTCATTCTTATTTCATTCTAGCAGTAGAATGGCATCCACACCCTGCATGGATAAAACACTGAATGTAAAACTGAATTGATCTTAATACTTTCAGAATAAGGATTTTGTTTAGTGTGTTTGGAAGGAGAAGTTCTGTCAATATATATACATGAATTGATAATATGTGGCTATGTAGTCCAAAAAAACCACCAAATAATGCTTGAGTCAGATAACTTTTGCTTTGACAGAATGGGCGGGGCAAGTTACAATGCTCATGCATGGCCTTATCTGCACTAAATGTGTTACGATGAGCACAGATTGAAAATAAATATGTAACTCATACAACCACTTTTTGGAAATCTAGTGATGGCATTCTGAATTGTGAAATGGGGAATGGTTACCTGTAAGAACTGGTATTTCCCACATGGGGAAAATTGTTAGCTGTAATGACTGGTATTTCCCACGTAGTAGCTGTGGTGATCACTTTGGTGGCCATGACTGGTAGTAGTTCCCACTTACAAACTGTTTCATTAGCCATCATGACACAAACTAAATTTCATGGTTGACACAGTGCTTATTTATTTATGGCCATCACTGATATTTAAAAAAAAAAATGAAATGTATAAAACTACATATAAAAGGTCAGAAAATGTTGGCCATAAAATTAGGATCATGAAATTATTTGCGTGATTCAATAAAAATAAAAGTTGACCAGTCAAACCATCTTCAGATTACCTTCTAAAATGAAGAATTTTCTAATGCATTGAGCCACAACAGAAAATTGTGATTGGGTGTGATGGTGATAAGGTGTAGCAATGGCACTTGTCTGAATATTAAAATGCAGTTTCTTAAACCTTTGTTTTAAAGATGCTCAGTACTAAAGCAAGTATTGATATTTATTTGTGCCTGCAATTACAACCAGAGTATAATATTTTCAATAGATTAAAATATACACATGTCAACCTGGTTAAGGTAGCCCTACATGGGTAGGGCTGCCTGTGTGCTGCGCCGGGATTGACCCTGATCCTGGCACTGCCTTCCCTGTGTGGAAGAAAGAGTATTATTCATGCTGTGTTTAGGAAATCCAAGTAAATTGTTTTATTGATAAGAGATAGTTTCAGCTGAAAGGTCAGAGGGCTTACAAAGATAACAAACCTGTCCAGACCCAAAGACCACTTGCCCAGTATATCACACTGTCTTATCTGGTCAAAAGAGGAAGTTACATAAGAACAGGCCTGCTGGGTCAGGCACAAGGCCCATCTAGTCCAGCATCCTGTTTCACATAGTGGCCCACCAGATGCCTCTGGGGACCCCACAGGCAAGAGGTATGTGCATGCCCTGCTGTTGCTCCACTGCAACTGGTATTGAGAGGCATCATGCCTCTGAGGCTGGAGATGGCCCACTGCCATCAGACTAGTAGCCATTAATAGACCTCTCCTCCATGAATCTGTCTAAGCCCCTTTTAAAGCCATCCACACCCCATAGCAAGGAATGCCATAGATTAATTATGTGCTGTGTGAAAAAGTACTTCTGCTTGTCAGTCCTAAATGTCCCAACCTTCAGTTTCATGGGGTGACACAGGTTCTAGTGTGGTGAGAGAGGGAGAAAAATTTCTCTCTGTCTACCCTCTCCACTCTAGGGGTGTGCCAAGAACTGGCTGGTCTGGTTCAGTTAGGGTGCAAACTGCACCTGAACCTGACCAGGCCAGTTCGGTCTGGCAGCCCCTGAATCCCCCCGCCCCCTGGTTCATTCCAGTCCAGGGAGAGTTTGCAATTTTTTTTTTAAATTACCTGTAGCCTCTTTGGGGGGCTTCCTAAAGGCAAGGTAGGTCCACAAAGGTTCCCCCTCCCCCCACTAACCTTTTAATTCACCGCTGCTGCGCACCCCGGGCTGATTTTCTGGGCCATTTGGGCCTGCAAAGATCAGCATGGTGGCCATTTTGAAGGCCACTGCACATGCTCAAATGGCCTCTGCAAGGCCTGGCATGGCCTAGGGCTTCACAGGGACCTTTTGAGCATGTGTGGTGGCCATTTTTAATAACTAACTAACTAACTAACTAACTAAATAAATAAATAAATAAATAAAATGGCCACAGAAAACAAAATGGCTGCTGCACATGCTCAAATGGTCCCTGTGAGGCTCTAGGCCATGCCAGGCCTCACAGAGGCCATTCGAGCATGTGCAACATCCTCCAAAATGGCTACTACACCAATCTTTGCAGGCCTGAACAGGCCAGAAAATCAGCCTGGGATGGACAGCGGTGGTGAATTAAAAGCCAGCAGGGGGAGGTGGATCCTTTGCAGACACCCCCCCAGGCCTTTAGGAAGCCGCCCAAAGGGGCTACAGGTAAAAAATTAAAAAAATTGTGAACCCCCTTGGACCGAACTGAACTGGGGGGGCAGTTCAGGGGGTGCATGTGGTTCAGGCAAAATTTGCACCCAAACCAAACTGGACCAGCCAGTTCCGTTCCTAGAGTGGAGAGGGTGGACAGAGAGAAATTTTTCTCGCTCTCTCACCACACTAGAATGGTGAACCTTTGTGAATGCCCCCCCTGGCCTTTAAGAAGTCCCTGAAGGGGCTATAGGGGTGAGAGAGAGAGAGAGAGAGAGAGAGAGAGAGAGAGAGAGAGAGAGAACTGGGGAGGGGGGTCCAGTCTGGCCAGACCGGAGGGTTGGTTCTAACCCAAACCCCCGGACCCCCAAACCCCCTGAACCACAAACTCTGTGAACCAGTTCACACATCCCTACTCAACTCCATGCATAATTTTATACATTTCAATCATTTCTCCCCTTAGTTGCCTCTTTTCCAAGGTAAAGAGCCCCAGATGCTGTTGCCTAGCCTCATAAGGAAGGTGCTCCTGGCCCCTGATCATTTTAGTTGCCCTCTTTGGCACCTTTTGCAGTTCTACAATATCCTTCTTAAGATATGGTGACCAAAGCTGTACACAGTACTCCAGATGTGGCCACACCATAGATTTGTATAAGGGCATTATAATATTAGCATTTTTATTTTCAATCTCCCTCCTAATGATTCCGAGCATGGAATTAGCCCTTTTCACAGCTGCCACGCACTGAGATGACACTTTCAATGAGTTGTCCACCATGACCCCAAGATCTCTCTCCTGGTCAGTCACCAACAGTTCAGATCTCATCAGCGTATATATGAAGTTGGTGTTTTTTGCCCCAATATGCATCACTTTACACTTGCTTACATTGAACTGCATTTGCCATTTTGTCGCCGAGTCCCCCAGTTTGGAGAGATCTTTTTGGAGTTCCTCACAATCCGTTGTGGACTTCACTACCCTAAATAGTTTAGTGTCATCTGCAAATTTGGCCACTTCACTGGTCACCCCAACTTCTAGATCATAATTTGTATGATCTTGTTGTAAACCGCCCTGAGCCATTTTAGAAGGGCAGTATATAAATTGAATGAATACATCATCACCATCACCATCACCATCACCATCATCATTATATAATTTGACTCAAGTTGCTTAAGCATTTTCAATCAGTTAGCTGGACTTTTACACATGTACATCAAACAAGTAAGCTACAGTAACAGATCATATTTACTCTGCATGATTAGAATGCTCCAGACAAAGAGCAGCTGCCATTAGTTTGCTCAAGTATTATTCAAATCTTGCAAATCTATTTCAGGCTATACCCACAAGCCAACAATTTCTTGCCTTCCGTGCGAAGCCTGGCTGTCATTTTGTCTGTTTCTTGGTAAGTGTTTCTGCTCAGGCTCCTTTGGCATAAACCATAAAGAAAATGGCTGCAGAGTGGTCAATCAAAGCAAAACAACTTCCATACCCGCAAGCCCAGGTTTTGTACCTGGGCTTTTACCTGGGTTAAAGGGCATGAGCACGCACTTTATCCCAGCTATGGGTCATGTGTATGCTCGGACTGCATGCAGCGGTGCATCGCACGGTGCATTGTGGATTCTTGGAGATCTGTGCTATGCCAGGCGGCATGGATCATGTGGGAGCATGATCTGTGCATCCCACTGAGACAGGAGCATCTTGGGGGAGAAGTACGTTTAGCACAGCCATCCCCCTCCACCCTCTCGCTCACCCAGTAGCCTTAACGTGTGAAATATTACAACTCAGTTATGCACTAGACCCTTACTCTTGCTGCTGCTGTGGCAGTGACTGACTGAGTAGCAGTGGTTTAGTAGCTGGGAGGTGGTTCCCATATTGTTCTCTGAGGAGCATCTGTTTTTACTGTTGTATAATAATAATAATAAAACTTCCATGCAAATTAAGTAGCACCACAAAGAAAAGGATAATTAGATATATCGCAACCATTTGGCCACACAATTATCCAATTTCCGTGTGCAATCGCAGTAATTATGCCCATAGATTAGCTAAATGACTGTGTGTATGCAGCTTTGAATGCCTGTCCCTTATCCTTTTTCTAAACTTCTGCAACATTGCAATGATATTGTGTTATCTTGGCCATCATTTTTCCATGATGTTTGAAGGCAATAAGGTTCCAATTAATTACCTTAAGGTTTTTCTCCCAGAAATTCCAGCCTAGTGTTAAATTCATACAAGTTAAAGCATTGCATTAAATTAGTGAAATACCCCTCAATAGCATGGACTGTAGGCAGGGCTGTGGCCAAAATGGCTTTTAAGTATGAATAGTGAAACAGGTATTCCCCCCAACACAGAGACAGACACACAGACACACACACCTTGTCACCACCTTAGAGCAGCTCAGCCTGATCCCCCTTCCCTAGTTTATACACTAGTAGCTCAGCCTCAAACATCAAGCAAATTGAGAGCTGGTCTTGTGGTAGCAAGCATGACTTGTCCCCTTAGCTAAGCAGGGTCCACCCTGGTTGCATATGAGTGAGAGACTAGAGGTGTGAGCACTGTAAGATGGAGCTGCTCTGGGAAGAGCAGAAGGTTGCAAGTCCCCTCCCTGACTTCTCCAAGTTAGGGTTGAGAGAGATTCCTGCCTGCAACCTTGGAGAAGCCACTACCAGTCTGTCTAGACAATACTGAGCTAGATGGACCTATGGTCTGATTCAGTATATGGCAACTTCCTATGTTCCTATTGATGGAGTCATGAGGTTGATGTCAGAATCTGTCTGCACAGATTGGCTTTCAGCACACCTCCACAGCTGGGTGCAGTTGGGAGGTTCTAGTGCTAAGCTTAGTGCTGATGTGAGCAGAGCTCAGCATGTGTCAACTGTAGCCCCATAAACCATCACTGGAGCTGCTGGGCTGGAATTGAGGATGGACTGAAGTTCTTTTCAGAAGATCACTGATTGTGTGGAGGGAGGGAAATCAGGACTGCACACTCTATTCAGACATTAAGGTTATGCAGACAACCATTGCAGCCCAGCGGGGAGGGTACAGGGGGAGGCACGATCAATCTTACCTTCCCCTCAGATGATTGTCTGATAGTTGTGGCGCACATCTTGCATGTCCACACAATCCATACTACTCTGAGAAGCATGGATCTCTGGAGGCTAGGAAAATGAGTCCCAGCTGTTGGGAATCCCAAAAGGCACTGCATAAGCAGTGTGATGCATGGAAGGATTGCCCCTCAAGCCAGGCACTCTAGGAACCTGGCTCTGTGACTGCTTGGGCTGCATGCAGCCCAAGCATTCACACAACCCTGGACCTCTAACCTTGGTTAAGGCCCAGGGTAAAACATCAGGCTATCAGGGGTGGACGCACTGGGATCGGGAGCAATTCCAGCACTCCACACGAGCAGCCCAAACCAGGCTGGGCTGCCCTAGCCTGGGTTGGGCAGCTTGTGTGCATAGCCACATTATGTTGTGCTGGTGTTCAGATGTCCATGCACTTATACGTGTTTCTGTGTGAATGACTGTACCTGTGTTCATTTTAAAAGTGAACCTCAAATGCATGGTTCTGTACTGCTCTACCTCCATTCAACTTTATTTGTTTATCACCCTTTCTGATAGGCACAGTATGGCTTACATTATTTTAAAAATTAAGCATTCTGTCCTGAAGGGGCTCACAATCTTTTTTAAAAAGCAAGGAAGAAACAATTTTATAAAGGGGAGAAAACCTTCTCAGAGTGAAGGGGCCAGATGACAGTTGGTTCTCTTCAGGCAGGTGGTGAGGCCTTGCTACTTTCTTCACCCTCTGCCACAACCAGATGACAATAACTGTGGAGGAGGACTTGGTTCTTCTCAAAGGAAATGGGCTAGATGGCAGTTGGTTCTCCTGAGGCCAATGGAGGGGCATTTCTGCTTTGCCTGCAGTGGTGCCCACCCCCGAGTGGTCTTCCACACACCCACACAATTAGGACCTGCACCCTCACAGACACCAGTCCGGAACTGTCTAGAGAACCAAAACATAATGGCCATGTTCTTATAATCAAGAAAATTAGTCTGAATAGTGGCCAACTAAGATTCAGGGCTGTGTGAACTCCTGAAAACCACATGTGTAGCAGTGCAGAACCTGGTCAGAGGACTGGGAAGTGATAGTGTGCAAGGCGCAATCATAGTAGGATGCTGTGCCCAGCCAACTTTGGCAATTATAGATCTGAAATATGAAGACACAGTACCCAGCTACAATTCCCACTCACACAATCACTTCCTGGCCCTCCAACCAGAATTTCCCCTTCCACACACTTGGTATTTGGGAGTGTGCAGAGCTCTGAATCTCAGTTGGCCATTCCTTGGACTAACTTTCTTGATTGTAAGAACATGGTCAACATGTGAATAACTGTACAGGTCAGGGTGGGCGGCAGCAGCCATGTGGGGGGTGTCCTTGCCATCTCCCCCTCCCTCAGCTGGCCTTCTCCCGCTCTATACAGAGCTGGTTCGGCCCATTTTCAGGCTGTTCTGGCCCTTCCTCCGGTGGTGGTACCCATTTTGGAGGTTGTAGTGCATGCCCAATGGGCCTCTGCATGGCCTGGGTCATGACCTGGCCATGCAGAGGCCAATTGGGCATGCGCAGCAGCCTCCAAAATGGTTGCCACCACCGGTTGAAGGGCTAGAATGGCCCAAAAATGGGCTGAACTGGCCCTTTTAAAAGCGGGAGAAGGCCAGAGGGGGGAAGGGAAGATGGCAGAGACCCCACTGTGGCCACTGCCACCAACCTAGCCATGGTGGTGAGTTTAGTTTAGTGTTTTTAAAAAAGAAACATTTTAAAAGTTAGAACCCTTAAACGGGCTCAAATGCAAGCCGAGCTGGGGGTATGTTTAGGGGAGCAAAACCAAACATGCCCAGTTCAGTTCAAGTCTGATCCAGTCTCAAACTGAACTGGGCAAATTGGTTTTGTTCACACCCCTATAGTGGCTTGAGAAGCAGCTGTGCTCTGATGGTATAGTGTGACGCAGTCCTTAGGACAGGGTTTCTCCAACTTGGGTACAACTCCCATCACCCCGAGCCACAATGGTCATTGGCTGTGGAGGACCATTGTGGCTGGGAATGATGGGAATCGTAGTCCAACAATGTCTGGGGACCCATGTTTGAGAACCCCTGCCATTGAATGAAATGCTTGGGGAAATAATGTCGCAGTATATACAGTGAATAAACTTGACATTCTTTAATTTGTTCAGAATATCTCTTCATGGTAACAGCTCCAAATTGACAGTGCATCAGAAGAAGGAAACAGATTACAGTTGGAGACAAAATTGGAGCTTAATCAGCAAGCAGTTGCTTTTCAGAAATGTACTTAATTTCGCAAAGAGGAGAAAGCTTCCAGGGGATTTCAGGTAGCTGAATAATTTCATCTCTGCTTTGATTGTCATGTTCCTTTGGAGTTTTATTTCTGGGGCAGGAAAGAAAGGCACAAGACAGAATCTAGAAGGAAATTAAGAAAAATTTGGTTGACAATAGCTGCCTTCAGGAAGTAGTTGAAAGGTAACCATTTCTGCAAATGACACGGTTGAAGGTAAGAGAAAAGCAGATATATACTGTCGTACAAATACTCAATAAAGATTATGAAATGACATCTCAGTTTGAAATTTGGAACGGAAGTGGGAGGAAAGGAATATTCTCAACTGGCTAAAGTGACATATCATTCAGTGAACAGTAGACAGAATAAAATATAGTGTTTATTGTTATATAATTTTTGGCTATCCTAGATACGAAATGTAGATTTCTGCCTGGTTTGGAATTCAAATTAACCATTTCCCAATATTCTGAAATAAGTTAATGCTGGTCAAATAGAAACATTGGATTTCAACAAATAAATATATTTGCTGTTTGAGCATGCTGTGCAAAGTTATGTGCACATTGAGGTCAAACTTTTGCACAGATATGCGAGAATGCTGTTGCACTAATTGCAAGGATTTTCCAATTGCAGTTGCACATGTTCAAATAGTGCAACAGCACTCTTGCACAAGTGTGAAAATGTTACATAGCAAGGCACACATCATGTTGCACAGTATGCCAGCCACTGGAAAGCCTCTTGTGCAAGGTGCACATAACTATGTCAGCCACTTGGTGAATTATCTCTGACAGGACTCCCTCAGTGCTATTCTCATATTTTGAGAATTCTTTTAAACCTTCACCTCCTTTTGCCAAAAATTGCATTGCGTCTTTTAAAAAAAGATTTTTCACTCTTCCCATGGAAACCACTGCTATGTTACATGCGGAAGCATTAAAATAATATTTGATACATTGCAAAACAACAAAAGAAAACCCCTGAACATACCCTAAAACTGGGGGTGGGGTGCAGCTCAGTTGTGGAGCATCTGCTTTGCATGCAGAAAGTCCCAAGTCCAGTCCTTGAAATCTCTAGGTAGGGCTGGAAAAGACTCCTTGGACAGATACTGCAAGTCAAAGGAGACAATACCGTACTAAATGAACCAGTGGTCTGAATCGGTATAAGGCAGTATGGTGTTTTTGGTTAATCCAATCCTTGATCCAAGCCAGCTTTTGAATGGTGCTTTAGTAACTTGTATTCCAGTTCTGGAGTATAGGTGGGGCTAACAAACAGCTAGCAGCAAATGCATTGAAAAGTCTGCACTTGCCTCTCTGTACCTACAGAGGCTCTCCACATGAGCAGTGTGGAGAGCCAAACCAAACCAGGCTCTCCACACTTCGCCCACTCTCCCTGCAGAAAAGCAAGGAGCTTGCCCTGGGTGGCCAAATTGGCCACTCACATGTCTACCAGCTCTGTGATGGAGCTGGTAGGGGTGGTAGGGATAGGGGGCCGCATGGCGCGGGGCATCCTGGGGAGACCCCCGAGGTTGGGAGGCTTGTTGTAGCCTCCCTGTCAGGGGTCTCCTCGTGTGTTGCCGCAGCATGGAGCCGCTCCACAGTGGCATACAATCAACTAAATGGGGTTAACGGAGCGCTCGCTCCACTAACCTCGTTTAAGTGGGGGGTATTTTGTGAGGTTTGCTGCCAGGAGCTGTGTGGCTCCCATGGCAGCACACAACCAGGAGGAACCGGGCTAGGCTCCTTTAGCCCAGTACCTCTTGGTCGTGAGAATAGCCTCACTATTTCATTAAACCATTAATATTCCTATTAGCACTGCCTTGCCCTTGCAAACCACAACTCTTTCCCTTGGATTTTATAGGCAGCTTCCTATATTCATAGGAAAGAAAGAATGAATCTTTATTTGGGTCATTGACTGGAATAAGCATAAAACATACAGCATACAATTTTCCAATTATATACCTACACTCCAATTTAGATCTAATACATAACATAACTACCGTATTTTATGGACTATAAGACACTACGGACTATAAGATGCACCTTAATTTTAATCCAGTTTTTCAGAGTTTTAACATATTAAACTGTTATCAATAGTTTACAAAGCCAAACTAAAAAAATAACATTTGCCATTATTTATAAAACCAAACAGACCTTTAAAATCCCAGAAAACTTTCATCTGAACTTTTCTTCTCCTCCTCCCCTCCCACTTCTTCTTCGTCGTCGTCATCATTGTTCTCCTCCTCTTCACTTCTCTGAACTTTCCTTCTCTTCTTCTCTGAACTTTCCTTCTCCTCTCGCCTCCATATCCCCTCCAAGCCCTCTCACCGCGCCCATCCCTCCTTCTGCCATGGAGCAGAGCAGAGTGCCTTGTTTGCAGGGCCTTAGGCCCAGAACGGAGAAAGCAAGGGTGGAAACGGCAAAAGCGGACCACTCCGCTGTGAGCGCGGCCACCGCCAAGCATGCCTCAGCTGCGCCCAGGACCACCGCGTCCCCCCCAGGCAAAGGGCCATCCACGGTGACGCTCCCCACTGCGGGAGCGGGCGCCTCGAAGAAGGGCCGCCGCGGCGCGTGCAGGCGTGCACAGCAACGGCCGCCATTTTGACTCGGCCTTTAAGGCCGACACGGACCAGGCGAGGGCCCAGCGGCAGCGCAGGAGGGCCCAGGTGCTGGAAGCTTTTGCGGCGGCACGATCCTCGGAGGCCACCGGCTCATCGGGGGGGAGGAGGAGTCCACGACCCAAGCGGTGGAGGGTGAGCTGGAGCGGCAGTCCCCAGGCGGCACGGGGTTAATAGAGGGTTGCCCCCAACACCCTCCTTTAGCATCGGTACAGGCTTTGCCAGGGGATAGCCCCCCACTCCTCGAACCTGTTGGGCAGGCTTACAAGTATAAGACGCAGTTACGAGTATAAGACACACCTGAATTTTGACGGATATTTTTCGAGGAAAAAAGTGCGTCTTATAGTCCATAAAATAAGGTACTCATCCTATAACCATCCTAAAACTAAGTCTAAACAAAACCTACCTAAAGTACATATCATTATCAATTTACTATTCTAATAAAGCAATCACCTTTTGATGCTTTTCCCTTGCCATTGAGAACATTTAAACATTTAGCAATATTTAAAGATATCAAATCATTCACATCAGAGAAAGGAAAATGTACATTAACAACATCTGAATGTCCTGGATAATCTTTTAGAAAAGGGAGCAAATAATTATTATTGAGGTTTCTATAACAATTTATAAACTGTAATACAATGCTTCCTGCTGTATGTAATGCGTCAAAACAAGCTAACATCAAGCTAATGCATCAAAACAAGTGAACAAAACAAGCTCACATATTTCAGCACAGTTATCACACTGAGATACTGTACTTAAAAGACTTAATATTTGTAATCCGATTTCCTAGAATAACAATTCTAGGGTATATTCATATGCATCCATAGATTTAGTATAATGGTTGTCCATTTAAGGAAAGGTGGCTTGATTCCTTAATACTACTACTGAACATTTGTTATTACCCCTTTTTTCCTAACCATTTCTTCTCGTCATCAGGTGAGTCTACAGTAGATATAACAAAGGAAAGTGCCACATACACTGTGACTGCTGCTAATCTAGTTTACACCTCAAACTGTAAGATACCTCTTGCAGGCTGAAGGTTCATTTAAATAAGGTTTGCTTATCATAATGTTACCAGGCATATTATCTGATTGTTCTTCCATGATTCAAAAATCTGTCAAGGTTCCTTTTTGGAATCCATGTTATTTATGTTTGAATGATTTGAATATTATTTTCAGGATTTTTTAAAAAAATTGTGCCCCTCAGTTAAATACTAGAGAGTGTCCTAGCTAATTGTAATTCTTCATTTCTAAAATATGGACAAGTACATTAGACATAATTCTATCTGTCAAATGAAAGCTTCTCATATCCAGATGGAAGAGATTTCAAAGTTAAGATTTCTTTAGGTAAAATCCCTATCCATCTTGAATGGAGAATGGCAAAATAGACAGGGCCTGTGTATGAAGCACAACATTGTAGATTATCTCAACTATTTATTATTATTATTATTATTATTATTATTATTACATTTTATATCCCACTCTTCCTCCAAGGAGGCTAGAGTGGTGTACTACATACTTAGGTTTCTCCTCACAACAACCCTATGAAGTAGGTTAGGCTGAGAGAGAAGTGACTGGCCCAGAGTCACCCAGCTAGTATCATGGCTGAATGGGGATTTGAACTCGGGTCTCCCCCGTCCTAGTCCAGCACTCTAACCACTACACCATGCTGGCTCTGAACATGGCATGATAACATGGGTTATCATGAACCCATTGATAACATGGGTTATCAATGAACATGGGCATGATAAAACTAAGGACTGGACTCATTCTCATGATCAATACAAGGAGAAATGGTTGAACCATTAACAAAAAAATGTCGAACTAGGAAAGGAAAATATCCGTGGTGACCAGTTTTCATCATTGTTATATCCATTAGTAGAGATGTGCACAAATGGCTCATGCAGGCACAAGTGGAGCAGGGAGTGGTTCCCTTAAAAATCAGGTAGACAGGTTCTTACCTGCTCTGCAGCCACCCCACCACTTTTCTGGGCGTGGGGCTCACTCTAGCAAAGGCTGAACGCAGCTGCGGTTCTGTTCCTTGCAGCCTGCACGTGGCATCAGCACACACATGGCTGCTGTGCATGGCCTTTGGTAGAATGAGCACTGTGCCCAGAAAAGCAGTGGGGCAGCAGTGGAGCAGGTAAGGATCTACTCCATTGCTGCCCTTGGGATTTGGAATGCACTCCCCATTGAAATAAGAGCCTCCCCATCTCTGGCAATTTTCAAAAAGGCACTAGAGACACATTTATTTACCCAGGCTTTTCATTACATTTAGAGTTTTAAAAAAATTACAACTGGGTTTTTAATGTTTTTAATGTTTTAAATGATTTTAATTGTTAATTGATTTGATGTTTTAAATGATTTTATTTGTAAACCACCCAGAGAAGCAAGTTTTGGGTGATATAGAAATATTTCAAGTAAATAAATAAGTACCTGCTTTTAAAGAGAACCACCAAACCGGTTCGGCTGTGGGTGCCTGAACCGGTTTGGTGCTTCCCAAAGGAGGTGCCGAACTGGTTCATGCACATCCCTATTCATTAGGATGCTTCTGATGAACATGAATGAAAATGAAGATCAAATCTGAAGGCATCCAGACAGTCAGCAAAAGCAGGTGATGTGATACCTCCTGCAACCCGAAGGGATTCTTAGGGTCATATTTGTTTGATGCACAGCGGGTTCCAGAAGAAAGGCTAGATAGTCAACACCTGTCCCTTTCCTGCTCATATGATGACACAGCCTTAGTCTGCAAGTCAGCACTATTGCACCAAGACAGTGCTAGTCTGAATGTCAGCCACTGCTTTTGGCAAACTGCTGTTAATAAAAATTGAACCTAATCAGACTAACTTCTATCCAGAGCAGCACTCCAGATATCCCCATGCTGGTATGCAGGAACACAGGAAGCGGCACTAAACTGAATCAGACCATTGGCACACCAAGCTCAATATTGTCTACACTGGCTGGCAGCATCTTTCCAAGTTTGCAGGCAGGAGTCTCTTCCAGCCCTATATAGAGATGCCAGGGATGAAACCTTCTGCATGCAAGGCAGCTGCTGATCATCCTGGCAAACAAGATGATCAGGGGCCTAGAGCACCTTTCTTATGAGGCAAGGCTACAACACCTGGGGCTATGTAGTTTAGAAAAAAGATGACTGTGGGGAGACATGATAGAGATCTATAAAATCATGCATGGAGTGGAGAAAGTGGATAGAGAGAAATTCTTCTTCCTCTCACATAACACTAGAACCAGGGGTCATCCCATGAAATGGACTGCTGGGAAATTTAGGACCAGCAAACAGAAGAATTTTTTCACCCAATACACAATCAACTTGTGGAATTCTCTGCCACAAGATGTGATGACAGCCAACAACCTGGATGGCTTTAATTGGGGTTTGGATAACTTCATGGAGGAGAGGTCTATCAATGGCTACTAGTGGTGGGCTATAGGCCACCTCAAGCTTCAAAGGCAGGATGCCTCTGAGTACCAGTTGCAGGGGACTAACAACGGGAGAGAGGCCATGCCCTCAACTCCTGCCTGTAGGCATCCAGTGGCATCTGGTGGGCCACTGTGTGAAACACAATGCTGGACTAGATGGGCCTTGAGCCTGACCCAGCAGCGCTGTTCTTATGTTCTTACTACTGAGTTGTGGCTAGGCTTCTATAGGCTTGCTTGAGAAGCAAGCTCCTAAAACTATTTGTTCTCTTGTGCAAAAGTGCAAGACTGCCCACTTTTCACAGCGAGCCTACAGCATTGTGGGGAACATAGGAAACTGCCATATACTGAGTCAGACCATTGGTCTTGCTAGCTCAGTATTGTCTTCACAGACTGGCAGCAGCTTCTCTAAGGCTGCAGGTGAGGAATCTCTCTTAGCCCTATCTTGGAGAAGCCAGGGAGGGAACTTGAAACCTTCTGCTCTTCCCAGCAAGAACTTGAAACCTTCTGCTCTTCCCAGAGCGGCTTCATCCCCTGAGGGGAATATCTTACAGTGCTCACACATCAAGTCTCCCATTCATATGCAACCAGGGCAGACCCTACTTAGCTATGGGGAAAAGTCATGCTTGCTACCAGAAGACCAGCTCTCCTCTCCTTAGACTAGAGTGCCTGTATTAGGCTGCTCTGAATGTCACACCCTGAGTAAAGTTAGCTCGGGATGACAAATCATACACTGCTTTGAGCAGACAGAAATAGACAAGAGCTGCTAGTTTGCAACTTCTCTTGAAATGAGTAGCTTTTGCAGCAAGAAGCAAATGTACCTTATTCTTAAAAAGTAAGAAAGCTGTTAGAGCTTTAATTTACAGAAACACATTATACAATGTTTTATAGTTCCAGTTATTACTGCAAATAGGTCTAACTGAACTGAGTTAGCCCTGAAGCACTACTTTTATTAAGACAAGCATATAATTTAGTGCTTAGAGCAGAGCTTCTTATATATGTATTTTCGGCAAGTGGTTAAAATGGGCATCACTACTGGGGGAAATTGACAGCTATTGCAACATAATATAACATATTGTCAGAATCATGCATCAATCTCTTTCAAAAGTGAATATGCTATCCCTTTGGTAATCCATAATTTGGGGCTCAACACACAGACCTACCAATTCCCGCACTTAAATGAGACTTTATGTGCTGATCTCCCTCCCTCCTGGGTTGAATTTGGCTCTGCTATATTTGACTTTCCTTTTTCACTGAAGTTTCCTAAACAATGTCATTGGCAATTATACAGAACTTGTGAGGTCAAATAAAGTACATGGCAACATAGCTTGGCTCCTTTATAAGCTAATTAGCAAGCCACTGTATTATGCAGGATTAGTCCTACCAAGGAGAGAGATAAATACTTTGCCTGAGATTTGACATCATCCTGCCTCCTCATCTCTGCTGCATCCAGCAACATTGCTGGGCCAGCCCTAGCACTTCTCTAGCCAGCTCAACTCTATGGGTTGTACCACTCCAGCCCGGTTCTCCAGGCAGGAATTCCTCCTCCTCCTCCCTCTGCCTCCTCCATGGCTTCCACCACTCCCAGGTGCATTGGTGCTCTTGCTCACCACTATCTTAGCAATGAAGAATAAGTGTGGCCTGGCAGGAACAGCAGCAATATGCTGTCCATCTGCTGCCACTCCTCACTTAGCTACTGGGCAGCCTGTTTTTAAAGTCTTTGTGTGTGGAAGGAATGGGGGGCAGCATTTGGTACCCTACTTCAGGCACCAAACTATCTTGGGCTAGTGTTTGTCTTATGAATCTAGTTTTGCAAGTTGAAAAGAATGACAAACCTAATAGCTGGGTGTTCCATGTTGCCTTTGAGATTTTCTGTGCTTGTATGCAATGATTCTAAGTCATTCTAATCCCCTACAAGGCATAGGATCATATTCCGCTGCTTAATCCATGTTGTCCATGGAAATAAGCCAACTCTCATGGTAGGGAAATCCTCCAGTCCCAACTAGCCTGCTTTTGAGCAGAATTTATAAGGAAGGAATTGGTAATATTGGGTGTTTAGGGATCTCCTGAGTCCTGCATACAGCATATATTTCAGTGGCACCTCCCTGCTTTCTTTGAGCCCTAAGAACATGTCCCTGAGTCCGCCCTTCCAAATAAGGGCTGTGGAACTCCCTTGACATGGGATGATGATCCTTCTCAGCTTCCCTCCTCACCTGAGGAAGAGAAGAAGTGATACCAGTAGAGGAAGAATGGTAGTACAGTACCCAAATAGCAAAGCAAAACCAATTTGGTGAGAAAGCAGCAAAGCAAGGTCTTGAGACAGTTCTTTAGTATTGAAGAACTACAAGGTTTTATCCAATAAGGTTACAAACAAATGTGGAAAACGCCTGCAGCTTAATTTCAGCTGTAGCTCATGGCTGAAGAGAGAGAGCAAAACAAACAGCCATCTCTGGAGAGACAAAATGAAGACTAACACTGGAAAAACAAAGAGGGGAAGAGTCCAGCATCTTTATCCATGCCCCTACTCCCCAGTGGTCACTATGAGACATTGCAGCTGAGAGATGATGCTGCCAGGGTCCTAGCTCCAAAAATACCCTCTGAGTAGGAGCAAGCTGCATGTGATGTCTTGTGCTATGGATGCTGGAGTAGGGGTAGAAGATCCTTGCCAAGCCAAGCTGCTCAGTGTGGCAAGTCTCCGGCACAGGGACAGAGCAAAGGACTCTGCAAAGGACTCTATGTAAATAGAATGCAGCTGCTTCTACTGTCATGCCTTAGATATGTCAAAAGCCTTCATATCGTCCCTTCCCTATACACCTTACTGGGAGCCAGATCATTCTCAATGGATATAGCATATATCAAATATGAATTCAGACTAGAGAATGGAGAAAACCAGCTTTAAAACAATCCTTGCACATTAGACCACCTAGGTTTACACTGACTGACAGCAGTTCTCCACAATTTCAGACTGGGGTTTCCCGACTGGTCCCGAACATACAAGGAGTTGAATATGGGACTTTCTCCAACTAAACTACAGCCCTATATTGGGTTATGTGATAAAGGAGTATTATATCTCCCCAGCTTTATACATATTATAAGCCTTTATTATTTATTTTTATTGATTAATTTTATTTTACATATTTTTATACTGCCCAAAACTTATACCTCTGGGCGGTTTACAACAAAATAAAAACAACATTAGTTAAAAACAAAAACAAGAAATTTAAAACAACAATTTAAATGTTTAAAAACAATATTCTAAAACAACATTAAAAACAATCAAAACAGTATCAGTTAAAAGCTTGGATGAATAGATGCATCTTTAAAGACTTTTTTAAAATTGTAAGAGATGGGGAGGCTCTTATTTCACTAGGGAGCACATTCCAAAGCCTTGGGGCAGTAACTGAGAAGGCCCGTCCCTGAGTAGCCACCAGATGAGCCTGAGGCAAATGCAGACGGACCTCTCCTGATGATCTCAATGGGCAGTGGGATTAATAACAAAGAAGACGTTCTCTTAAATACCCAGGGCCCAAGCTATTTAGGGCTTTATAATTTATAACTAACACTTTGTATTTTGCCCAGAAACATATCAGCAGCCAGTGTAACTCCTTCAATACAGGAGTAATATGGTCTCTCCTAGATGACCCAGAGACCAACCTGGCTGCCGCATTCTGAACCAACTGTAGTTTCTGGACTACGTACAAGGGCAACCCCACTTAGAGCGCATTACAGTAATCCAGTCTGGAGCTTACCAGCAGATGTACCACTGTTTTGAGGTCATCTATCTCAAGAAATGGATGCAGCTGGCATATCAGCCGAAGCTGATAGAAGGCACCTCTGGCCACTGCCTCAACCTGGGACACCAGGGAGAGACTTGGATACAGAAGCACCCCCAGACTGCGTACCTGTTCCTTCTGGGAAAGTGTGACCCCATCCAGAACAGGCAGATCAAAACCATCTATTGAGTTTCAACCCTGCACAATGAGTACATCCGTCTTTTCTGGATTCAGTCACAGTAATGGGCCTCATCCAGCCCATTACTGACTCCATACAGGCATTTAGGGAGGTTATACCCTCTCCTGATGATGCTGACATGGAGAAATAGATTTGGGTGTCCTCAGCATAACACCCTGCACCCAATCTCCTGATGATCTCTCCCAGGATTTTCATGTAGATGTTAAACAATGTCAGAGACAATAGGGAGCCCTGAGGGACACCATACAAAAGTCCAGATTTTGAAGAACAACAGTCTCCAAAGGACACCATCTGGAACCTGCCCGAGAGGCAGGAGCGGAACCACTGCAGAGCAGTGCCTCTCACTCCCAACCCCCCAGACACTCCAGAAGGATACTGTGGTTGATAGTATCGAAAGCCACCAAGAGGTCAAAAAGGAACAACAGAGTCACACTTTCTTTGTCAATTCCCAGGTGGAGATCATCCATCAGGCCGGCCAAGGCAGTCTCCACCCCATAGCCAGCCCGGAAGCCAGTTCGAAATGGGTCTAGATAATCAGTTTCCTCCAAGACTGTCTGGAGCTGGAAGGCCACCGCCCTCTCAATTACCTTGCCCAGCCATGGAAGGTTGGAGACAGGCCTGTAGTTACTCAGCTCTGAGGGATCCAAGGTAGGCTTCTTCAGAAGCAGTCTAATAATTGCCTCCTTAAGACTAGGAGGCATCCTACCTTCCCTCAGAGACGCATTTATAATCTCTACCAGGCCTTCTACAACAACCCCCCTGCCAGATAGTATAAGCCATGTTAGGCAAGGGTCAAGAGAACAGGTGGTAGGCCGCACCATTCCAATCAGCTTGTCCACAACCTCAGGAGTCACAAACTGGAACTGATCCAACCTAACCACGCAAGAGGAATCGCTGGACACCTCCACATCAGACACTGAAGTAATTGTGGAGACGGAGTCTAATTCGGCCTGAATACAAGAGATTTTCCCCACAAAGAATTCATTAAACACATCACAGCGGGTAATCAATGGTTTCAGATTCTGATTCAAGGGAGGAGGGGCACATACTAGCCCTCTCACAACCCAGGACAACTCCGCTGGACGTGAACTTGCGGATGCAATACAGGCAGAAAAGAATTGCTTCTTTGCCTCATTGATCACCTGAGCATAGGTCTTCAAATGAGCTCTATGTTACAATTTGTCGGATTCAAGCCGAGTCTTTCTCCACTTGCACTCCAATCGTCTACCTCGCTGCTTCAGCCCCCATAGTTCTTCCGTATACCAAGGGGCCACTAAGGCTCTACTGCAAGTGTGTGGGGCATCCTGAAGAGCCCCCCGAGCCAGGAGGTTTGTTGGAGCCTCCCGGCGGGGTTCTCCTCAGGAGTCATCGCACCATGAAACTGCGCCATGGCATCTCACGACCACAAAAACGCATTTTTTTGCACTCCGTTAACCTTGTTCAAGGGCAGGTGTTCCTAGGCGGGCGGGCCTGGTGGTTCCAACCATCACTGGAAAGTGAGCTAAGCTCATTGTGGAGTTTTTGTGGAGATCTAACACTATGAGGCAGAACAGAAAAATATTGCATGAAAATAAAGGGACAAGATCTTAGCCTTCCCAGCACTGACACACAGACTGGAAACCAGCACTGCCTCTACCTTGTTTCCCCACTATCCAATTATTAGATTTAATTGTCCATCATCCAATCAACTCTATGCCAGCATAAATATTACACCAATGAATTTCTGATTATCTGACCACTTTGTCTATCCTCTAGTCTATTAGACACATGATGTTCTATTTTACACTAACTAGGTACGTAGAAAAGCAACAGCATAACATATTCATACATACACACCAGCACATTATAATAAAGTATTTTGTCTTGGAAGCAAGGCCATTATTCAGTAATTCCATTGTGTCTAGTTAGTTAGCTTACTGAAAACCCTCTTTACATTGTTCCTGGTTATAGTTAAGTGCCTAACAGAGTGAAAAATAAGGTTCAATTCCATTACAATGTTCTTCTGGGACATTATTTTTATTGTAAGATTCATGATATGACAGCCCCTCTGTGAAGAAACATCCTGTTTTAAAAGGATCTTGGGAATAGTACTAATGATAGCATAGTGGAATTCACAGCTGCTTGTAATGAAATATTGGGCAGTATTTGTGGAATATTGTGGTTATATTTAAATGGCAAATCATATTCACCCTTTTCCCTAGGAAACCAGATGACAACCTTGATCTTTAATGAGGTAGTCAAAGACTATGTGTTTCATAAATATTCAGTTTAGGCCTCTTGAGATCAGTAAATGGATATTGAACTCTTTGCCTTGAGGGCATCAGTTTGAAATAAGTCTAGGTTAGTAGTAATTGAAAGTCATTCCTACCTGATGGATTCTGGGTATTGTTTGCAATCCAAGTTGCCAGTCTCAAAGCAATATGCATACATTTTGATCACAGATTAAAACAGACAAAGAGAAATGGGAGACCTTCTCTGAGACCAAACTCGTTTTCCTCCTAGAGTACTCCAGCTAATTCTGGACCAATTTGGTATTTTATCAAGTCAGAGTGCCAACGTCCATCTCTCTCCTCTGCAGCTTTGAACTGGAAAGAATATGGGCCTCTTATTTGTACTTGTGAGACATATAGATGGAACTTAAACAACATGATCAATGGAACTAGGAAAGCAAATAATTCACTCTATGAAGGACAAATATATTTCCCTTTGAAAGACAGTAGGCTTATTTACACAACCATTTCAGGGTGGATAGAAGGGCAGGGGTGCTCCTACCTCATGACTCCCACATGACCAGAACCTCTGTTTGGGTTTGCAAACCCTGCACTCTGCACTCAGGCTCCAGTAATGGACTTCATTGATATCAGAAGCTGCAAGCCCCACCACACAGTGGGAGGTCCTCCAAATGTGCCCCTGCCTTCCCTTCCAGACAGAAGCCCAGAAAAACCTTGGGGTGGCAGTGTCTGCTCCCTGCCAACTGCTCTGGTCACAGAAATCTATGGTAGCCATGCGGGGTCAGGCGGATCAGCATTCTGTTTAGTGAAAGACTGTGTGTGCTCATACAACTGGAGGGGAGAGGAGTCTTTTCCTCCTACGTCAGTTAACAGCAGGGTAAATAATCTGGGTTACCCAGGTTTGAAAAAGTAATGCTGGAAGGATTCCCGTCACTCCACATGAGCCTGAATAGTGTTACAGAGAAATTACTTATGCTCTATAAGTAATTGAACAAGAAGCCAACTGTAACTGAGAAACAAGAGTTTGATATTTACTAGGTAAACATAGGCTAAGAAAATAATAAACAGACTAACAGTCTCTCATGCAGATGCACACAGAGAGAACTTTGAATTCAGGACAAGTGAGGAGCAGACAAAAAAAACCTGTGACTCCACCCTCATAGATTCAAACATAGACAAGCATGCCCCACACAATAAACTGAGATAATGTCCATGGCAAAATCCCAACAAATATCTGGGCTTACAGCTTCCTATGCTGAAAATGATGGTTGTAAGAACAGCCCTAATATGTTTTAAAAGGTAAAAACAAGGAAGATGCCTGTTTTATTTCAGTAATGCTACTTCTGGGATATTATCTAACATCTATCTATAGTTCATTTTCTGTACTGCTTTTCATTGAAATAATCGCAAAGCAATTTACAATACAATTAAAACAATGCACAATTAAAATACAAAAGTACAGATATTAAATATAAAAATAATATCTCTATTTAAATGTTTTAAAACCTGTATAAAAAGTAATACATAAAACACAAAGCAGCAGCAGCAGCAGTAAAAAAAAAAAAAACTTTCATTTAAAGGACAAGAAAGGACTAAAGCCACTCAAAAGCAGTGCCTCCGATCCCCATACTTGCAAGGCAGTCCAGAAGGATACCATGGTCGATAGTATTGGACACTGCTGAGAGATCCAGCAGAACCAGCAGGGACGCACTCTGCCTGTCAAGCTCCTGGCATAGTCATCCACTAGGGCGACCAAGGAGGTTTCAGTCCCATTTCCAGGATGGAAGCCAGATTGAAAGGGGTCTAGATAATCTGTATCATCCAAGACCCTCTGCAGCTGAGATGCCATCACATACACTATCATCTTGCCCCAAAGGGGGAGGTTAGAGAAACAAGTCTGTAATTGTTCAGGTTGGAGGGATCTAGGGAATGCCTTTTTAACAGTGGTCTCACCACCGCCTCCTTGAGAAACGATGGCATCCTGCCCTCCCTTAATGAAGCATTGATTTATAGCCTCCAACCACCTGCCTGTACCTTCCCTGGCATATTTTATTAGCCATGAAGTGCAAGGGTCAAGAGCACATGACATTGTGCTCTAGACCCTTGGATCTAGTCCATATTCTCATAGATCTTGTCCATATCCTCAGGCTGTACCAACTGAAAATAATCCCACATAATAGGACCAGATGGTATCTGAGGCAAATCTGCTAACTGCCATAACCCTGGAGTCCAAATCGCACAAATGCGAGCAAGTTTATCTTTATAATGTGATACCAAAAAATGATTAACATTCACAGCAAGTGGTTTCACCTGGCTTTTATAGTGGTGCATTTCTGTATTGCTTTCACATTTTGCCTTTCTTGCACAATTATCCTGAACACATTTATTTGTAAGTAAATCCAATTGATTTCAGTGGAACCTTTCTCAAAACCAGGAGTGTTTAGAACTGCAGCCTTCGACAACTCCATTCACCAGTACAGCATTCAGAGGGTTAGCACATGCAGCAACAACAAAAAGTATTTTGGTATTATGAAGATGAACAGATTTATAGTCCTATAAGCCCTTATGGACCAGAACTGACTTCATTAGATGGTCAAAATGCCAGTAATGCAAGATATACAGTATGTGACATTTCAGTTCAAAGCTGAAATATATATGAGACAAGTATAATATCGTTTTACCATTCTTTTATTTCAAATTAAGGTGTTTAATTAACAAGAACAAAAGCACTTTTCTTGGGTTCATGTGTGATGCAGACACAAAACAGCATTGGAAGAGGACACATATTTAATGTAATTCAGTTCAATTTGCCATCTGTTATTATTGTCTCTGACCATTTCTAGAATCCATTTCTGCTAGGGATTCTAGTCTTGTGTTGCTTAGTAATTTAGATTTTTTTTCCCCCTTTGCAGTTGCTATAACATTTTAAATAAATACATTCCTATTATTCCACTTCTAAGACTCTAGCTCCAACAAAACCCAACTACCATTGTAAGATCAAAACGAGTACTCCCCAGAAAATTTTGGCACCAATACTCAATGTAATTTGGTAAGGACAATCACTGCTCTCTTCAGTGGGATTCTCATTAGCACTAATGATTTGAGGATCAGGCTTTTTGGCAGAAGGGACAAAATTAAATACCTATTAAACTAATTGGATTCAAATAAGTTTGAATATAATCCCATACTTATTGTGGGCACATTTGATGTTTAAGATTTCATAACATTGGGGAAAGAGACAGATTACAAACTCAGAACAGTGATGATCTTTGTTATCAGCTCTGTAGATTTGCTATTTTCTTGCACCCTGAAGCTCTCAAAAACAGCACATGATAACTCCTTTGCAGAAACAAAAAAATATGTCCATTAACAGTCCATAATCTCCCACCAAGGGCTGCCCAGATCAAACATGAAGAAGGTTCTACAGTCTTGGCCGACATGACAAAGATGGCATCTCAGACTGATAGCTATTCCACACATTACAGTTTTGCTATATGGAAATATTTCATGCAGCATTTGCCATAATATGTAAAGTAGGTCATATCTTCCCACTTCTCTACCCCTATCTTTGCTGGATTCCCTTTTACTTGCTGGATTCCCCTTTACTTACAAAGGGTAATCCTTGCCGGATTCCCCTTCACAAGTATACCCCTTGAGCCAGCTTGCAAGCCAGCCCGCCTGGCTCGAGGCTGGACCAGACAGGGCCCCAGATCATTCGAGCCCAAGCTACACAGGGCATCTCGAATCTGGTCTAGATTTGAGCCGAACCAGGCAAAATGGTTCAGTGCAGATTCTTAGTTAGAGTTTGGCCCTGGCATGGCACTACATGGGATCCTAGGGATGACAGAGGGGACTCCAAGGAAAAGAAAGGGTTCTCTAGTGGGGAGCACTGATTCCCCAGAACTCCAGCGCTCTTCCAAGGCAGCAACAGCAGTAGGGGTTGAGAAGCTCCAGCTGCTTAGTGTCTGCTGGAACTAGAGGAATTTCATCTGGATTGGGGTCCTGGCTAGGACATGCTTATCCCTCTCCAAGAGAATATCCTATGGGTCAGAATGAGTCCTGACACTTTTTACATGAAAATAAATGCCCAGGTGAGAGAAGCAACACCCTCCCCCAACTTACCTTGCTGTTTTTCTGTTGCTTGAATCATTTTTATTGTTACTGTTATTTTTATTGATTTATTCCTTGTCTTTTTGGAAAAAGTATTCATGGCATTCATATATAATTAATAAAATATATAAGACAAAATGAAGAAAAGTACAATCTAAAGAAAACAATGGATGTACCTTAAACCCCAAACCTAGAACAGCAGATTAAAATTGCCAGCAGCAATAATCCTTTGTAATATGTTTAATCCTTCTTAGAAACACGGTTCTGAACTACCCAGCTGAAATAAAATTGTCTTCATTTCCCTCCTTAAGGCAGCAGTGAAGAGGCTAGGCATCCCTCTCTTGTGAAACTATTTCAGATCTTGGCTGCCAGAGCTGTAGAAGCCCTCTCCCACTCCATCCAATGGCAGGGGGACGGATCTGAGGGCTACCAATGAAGCCGAGTTCCGGGGCAAACTCATAGGAGAGGAGAGCTGGTCTTGTGGTAGCAAGCATGACTTTTTATTTTATTTATTTGTTTTTACATTTTATATCCAGCTTTGCCTCCAAGGAGCCCAGAGCGATGTACTACACACTTAGGTTTCTCTTCACAACAACCCTGTGAAGTAGATTAGGCTGAGAGAGAAGTGACTGGCCCAGCGTCACCCAGCAAGTATCATGGCTGAATGGAAATTTGAACTCAGATCTCCCCGGTCCTAGTCCAGCACTCTAACCACTGCACCATGCTGCTGCTGACTTGTCCCCTTAGCTATGCAGGGTCTGTCCTGGTTGCTTATGAATGGGAGACTTGATGTAAGATATTCCCGTTAGGGATGGAACTGCTCTGGGAAGAGCAGAAGGTTCCAAGTTCCCTCCCTGGCATCTCCAATATAAGGCTGAGAGAGATTCCTGCTTGCAACCTTGGAGAAGCTGCTGCCAGTCTGTGTAGACAATACTGAGCTAGATGGACCAATGGTCTGACCCAGTATATGGCAGCTTCCTATGTTCCTATACAGTATGTGGAGAGTTGATTTTTAAGATACTCTGTTCCCAACAATTTCAAAACAAGTACCTCCAGCCGAGCCCAGTAGCAAATTGGCAACAATGTTTACCACTCAGCCACAGCCTCTTCCCATGATAATCTTCTCATCTATGTTTGCAGTGCATATCTGACTGTGGTTGCCAGTTTCTCAAATATACAACCAGATATATTTGCTGTTCTTCACTCGGTCATGTTTCCATGCACTTCACATTAAAGACTTTGCCAGTGTTAAGCGGCTTGAATGACAGCTGGATCTACAAACCCAACCATGTGCAAACAGCTGTAGACTGAACCGGCTTCCAATACTGTCTGACTTTATCCTGTCTGGATTTATCTTGAGCAACCCATAACTGCAAGTCAAATATGCTCATTGAGTTATATGAATATGTGTATTTGCATAAAAGTGTGGGGGAGGGGGAGCACCATGCAGAAAATAAGTGCAGATCCAGTCTCACAAACCTATATGAAGCTTCTTCTCGCAGTCTCGGGCAAGAGGAGTCTGCCAGAATGAAACCCTCAGGATCCCCCAACAAGCAGCATTCCAGCAGAGCTGGTTCCCTGCCACTTCTTTTTCCCATAGCCCAGCTGCAGGATGTTTGGATGGGCCTGAGCCAAACCCAGCTTCATTGCTGTGATTCTCGAACTGAGCTTGAGGGATCTCATTCCAGCTGGCATCACTTAGTGGACCCCTTGCTGGTCCCATAATGGGGAAGTGGAAAGGAGGTGCTAAGCCTGGAAGCCACTTGGAGTTTGATTGTCATTTCAGCCGTAATGAGCACAGTTTGCCTCACTGTAATGATGATGAGCTATTTTTCATTGTTATGCTTGCTGGTGGCATAAGCATTTGTGATTTGCTGCTACCCAGGTTAAAAGTGCTTTCATTAAAAAGGGGAAATGGCCTAGATGATTAACCTTAGCTGAATAAATAAGGCAGTAGAATAAATAACTCTGGAAGTTTAAAAACAAGGCTGGGGGATTATCAGATCTTTCAGGTGAGCTATTGTAACAGAACCAGAACACTTTGCCTATGAATTTTAAATGCTGATACATTTACACAACAGGATGTGTGTACAAAAAATTGCTGGTGTAAGTTTGCTAAAATGAGTGGAATTGAATTACATACATTTCTCCAAATATTAATTATGTTCTTGTGCAAATATTATTCATTTCCATGAGACTAACTCAAAAGCTTATTTCTTTATCCAGTGTATGTACTATCTCGTGATTTTAAAAAGCTCAGTTAAACAGCTATCCACAATGGAATACAATGATGCAATAACATCTAGTTGTGATGTTGCTTTAAAAGGGAGGAGAGCTGGTCTTGTGGTAGCAAGCATGACTTGTCCCCATAGCTAAGCAGGGTCTGCCCTGGTTGCATCTGAATGGGAGATGTGTGAGCACTGCAAGATATTCCCCTCAGGGGATGAAGCTGCTCTGGGAACAGCAGAAGGTTTCAAGTTCTCTCCCTGGCTTCTCCAAGATTCCTGCCTGCAACCTTGAGAGAGATTCCTGCCTGCAACCTTGGAGAAGCCACTGCCAGTCTGTGAAGACAATACTGAGCTAGATAGACCAATGGTCTGACTCAGTATATGGCAGTTTCCTATGTTCCTATGATGGAATCTAACCCCCAGGGTTAGCTTGACATCATAGAGGTTGGAAGTGGGCATCCTTAAGGAGCACATGAAGAGCCAGTCTGGTTCAACTCTTTATTTTAACTCTGGCAGGGTTGAACAATCAATTCTTAATTGTTATTCTTTAAAGTACTTATACCCCACTCTTTCAGTACACTACTGTTCGGGGCAGCTCACAAAATTAATACAATCCTCCTCTAGTCATACAGCACAAGCTGCCTAAGGTGAAAGGTCAGAATGATACATTTCATCATAGCCACAGCTTCCTTCCCACTTCTTCCCTAGTTCACAGCGACACTCACTGCCCCATGCTATGGATGTAATCCCTTCTTAAGATCCCCTGGAGATTGAAGATGATACCTCTTTGCAAGTCCTCCATGGGAACGACTGACCATGGGATCTTTCTGGGTCTCTGACTACCAGTGTGGCTCCACCCCCATTTCTCAGCTGGTGAGCTATCTGAGCCCCACCAGCCCTGGCTATCTCCTGGTTCCTGAAGCCCTCCCTGCTTTTGGTCTGTTGCTACTGAACCTTTTGGGGAATCCAGTGGCTGTTGCATCCAGAGGCGATCTTTCCCTCCGGACCTTGGGGCACTGGTTTATGGCCTCCTGCTCGGGGGGGGGGAGGCTCCAAATGTCCTGAGGGGCCTCCCCAGAAGTCTGCCACCACCCTGTGCCCACCAACGGCACTGCTCTTTGCCATTTTCTTTATTCTTCTTTAGTTCTTTGCTGAGGGTGGGGTGTGTGAGATGAGCAGGCCTCCCTAGTGGTGGTGTTGGTGGCAGGCACAGCTGCTGGTGGGCTCCAAATATCCACCCGCCAATGCCAGAAGCCCCCATCTGTCCTCATGAAGTGTGCGGGGCAGGGGGGCCAAGGCAGAAGGCAAGCTGCCTGCCTGCCTCCCTCCCTCCCTCCAAGTTAGCACAGCTGCTCCCAGCAGCAAGGCAAAACGGGGAGGCTCCAAGTCCCATGCCCCTCTGCAGTGCCACAGGCCCCCGATCTCTCTTTGCATGACACGCAGGATCTGGGGGTGGGACAGCCGAGCCTGCCTGCCTGCTTGCCAGACTTCCTCCCTCCCAGGAAGTGCGGCTGCTCCCAGCAGAGCCTGTGTGCTGTGTGCAGACTCACCCCTCCATGTGATGAGAGGAGAGACTGAGACTAATAGGAGAGCACAGCAGCAATGGTTGGCTGCCTGGAGGCTGCTGGCTTCATTGATTATTAGAGCCCCTGGTGGCGCAGTGGTAAAACTGCCGCCCTGTAACCAGAAGGATACAAGTTCAATCCTGACCAGGGGCTCAAGGTTGACTCAGCCTTCCATCCTTCCGAGGTCAGTAAAATGAGTGCCCAAAATGTTGGGGGGCAATATGCTAAATCATTGTAAACCGCTTAGAGAGCTTCTAGCTATAGAGCGGTATATAAATGTAAGTGCTATTGCTATTGCTATTATTACTGCTGAGCTGATTGACTGAGCAGGGAGGGACAAGGAAGGTAAAGAAACAACCATTTTTAAAGTAAGCAACATCAGGAGATTGAGAGAACATGTGGAATGGGCGGGTTGCAAAAAGAGGGAGAGGTGATGAGAAAGGGGGCGGGCTGCATTGTTACCTCTGACTCTGACTGAGGGGGGAGGACGGTAAAAACAACAACATTCTTTGAAGTAAGCAACATCAGAGGTACAATTGGAATGAGGGGGATGCAAAGGAGGGAGAGGACGTGATGAGAAAGAGGTGGGGGCGGGCTGCATTGTTACTGCTGACTCATAAGAAGAGAGGTGAAGGTAAAATCAACAACTGGTATTTTAAAAAGTAAGCATTGCAGTAGAGATAACAAGTGCAATGCATGTGAACTGAGAAAACAAACGAAAAAAGAGTGGGCGATGAGAAGGGTAGTTAAAGAGGGGACTGGTGGAAGCACAGTATGAAATGGTGAAAGAAGGAAAGGGAAGGAGGGAAAGTAGGATGAAGAAGGAACTCGCAAGTAAAGAGGGAGCCAGCCAGGCACAACAATAAAGTGGGGGGGGGGGAGGGAGGGAGGACACAGAGGCAGCAGTTCAGTGCAGTGGGGGTGTTCAACATTGGGATCTTGCAGGCTGAGTACTCCATTTGATTTAGCCTTTGATTTATTCAGCTTCTTTAGCCTGCTGAATACATGATTTTTTAAAAATACTTGCATCACAATAAGACTGCAGATCAGTTGATGGGGATTTTTTGAAAGCTGCCTTTTTGCAGTGTTCCCTCTAATGTTTTCATCTGTGTGTATAAATTAGTTTTGTTCTGGGTGGCAGTATCAAGGCAGTGTGCATGCACGTGCATTCAGAGTGAGGCCTTCCTGATTCAACCTGGGCGGGATCTAAAATTAGCTGAGCAGAATTTTAAAAAACTTGTGTGCATGCGCACATGAGAAAGGCTTAGAGGGAACACTGCTCTCCTGCCCTTTAAATGCTTAAAGTAAAGTGTGCCATAGAGTCGGTGTTGACTCCTGGCACCCACTGAGCCCTGTGGTTGTCTTTGGTAGAATACAGGAGGGGTTTACCATTGCCATCTCCTGCACAGTATGAGTTGATACCTTTCAGCATCTTCCTATATCGCTGCTTTCTGATATAGAATCTACAGGGATTCGAACCGGCAACCTTCTGCTTGTTAGTCAAGCATTTCCGTGCTGCGCTACTTATTATTAAATCCTAGGAAGCTGGGGTGACTCCATATATGCCATTCTGTTGTCTGATTTGAAATCAAATTAGTGGATATATATTGTCATATTGTCTAAACATATTGCTAGTAGATGACTTCTCTTTCTGCTTGGCATAAATGGCATAAAATGGGATGAATTTATTGGAGTGGTGTGGATAAAAGCCGGCATAAATGTGAATATGTTGTTTGCACATGTATACATGTATTTTGTCATGACACTTGTATCCTGCCCTTCCTTTAGGTGGCTCAGTGTGTATGATTCTTTCTTCCTAATTTTATTCTTACTACAGTCCTGTCAGGTGGGTTAGGATGAGAGGGAGTACCTAGTTTAAGGTTATTTTTCGAGCTTCCTCGCTGAGTATGCAAGAATTTGAACCCAACTCTCATCCAGCACTCTTACCAGTAAATCACACTGGCTTTAAACTATGTGGGATAATGATTGCATGAGACAAAGGAGACTGAATTTTAGCTATGAAACAAGTAGTGGAGCAGCTAAACATTATTCATGACTCTTCATAGGGGCACCTATGGAACCTTACATACACTTACTCCATAGTAAACCTGTGTTCAGAGGAATGAACTGAAGAGACTTGGTGTTCAAGACTAAATCTGTTCTCCATCAGTTGGTTGAGATATACTTGCAAATATGAAGTGGAGGAGAGGAAAAAATGATAAAATACATTTTTTGTTTCTTTTGTATTTGTGATAACTGTGTGTCTTGTATCTATAGTGACACACAACGTGTGCGCACATGGCCTTGATACTCCTCCCCAGTACAAAACTCATTCTGCCCATGGATGAAAGAAATTGGAAGGAATACTGGTGCTGATAGCTGGCTGACATCTAAAGTACAGGAGCAGCACAGGGTGGAAGAGGGTGAGAATCAGAGCAGAGGGGCTGCTGTTTTACAAGAAGAAACAGACAAAGAGCCCTGCTGCACATTAAAGCAGAAGAAGTGAATATCAGCATAAAGAGTCGTGTACATCTTTACATTCTTGCAAATTCAGTTGCTTAAATATTAGATCCTTTAAAGGCTGCAGGGGTGGGGAGGGGCACCATGCTTAATTTGCAGGGGGTGTGTGGCTTCCAGCTGGGGCTTAAGTTGTGGGCAGGGGGTGGCTTCCAGCTCCAAAATTACCTAGGTGCACCACTGGTTGCATCCCAACCATCACAGGGCTCACACTAATCAATACAAAATAATTAACAAGTTGTTCTTGTACGGACTAATCTGCCAACTTCCCTTTTTCTGTTCCTGCAACTGGACTAAATTTGGTTCAAATTGGTTAGGCAGTTCAGTTGCATCTGGCTGCTAAGAGGCGGCTGGATGGGGGCGGCAAGAGAGGTAGTGAAAGGCTTCTTGCCCGCCCAGTGTTGTGATCCGCCTAGCATGGACGACATGTGCTTTGACTATGGGCTATGCCAGGGAAGGCGAGCAGCTGTGCCCTTAACCACACTGGGTGGGTAAGAAGCCACTTCCTCTCTCACCACCACCTTTCCACTTGTTTGGTGCTGAACCAGTCTGCCCAAACCAAGCTTGATACAGTTCAACCACCGACTGAACCACCACCCATTTTGATCCACAATCCAGCCACCGAACCGGCCTGGTTTGAGGCAAACCGTTTTGGCACCAAACCATTTGTGCACACCCTACCTAGCTGTACACTGCATTTAAAAGGGGTCTGTATTCAGGTTCACTACTAAAAAGAATGCATATACAGCCATTCACATCAAAACTGTGTATGTGTGTACACACACCTGAAAACATGTACAATGTCATGTCTGAATAGGGCTCCAGTGGGCCAGGTGAGTAGGGTTCTAGTGGGCCAGCTAGGTTCATTATCAGCAAGTATGCCTTGCCCCCTTTGCCAGCTAAAGTAACATCAGACAGTACTAGTCCTCAATGTAGGTCCCTGAGTGATAAGTGCATAAGGAAGTTCATATATGCAGGGTCATTCTTTGGGATTCCCTTGACCCAAGCTGCTTAGAGCTTTAAAGATAAACCCCAGCACTATTGAGTTGTGTCTGAGGACTAATTGGAAGCTATGTAGTTCTTTCAGCACAGACATTGGACCGGGTTTCACGATCAGTGAGACCTGGTTTTTCCAAGCGTGCAGGGAGGGAGCCCTGGACAACCAGATCGGCTGCCCACATGATTGCCAGCTCCGTGATGGGCACACACGATTGCCAGCTCCGTGGTGGGCACACAGCCCCTGGAAGCTCCAGTATGCCCTGCGTGACTGCACAGGGCATACTCGGGAGACCCGCAGAGCCGGGAGGTGGCTTTTCACCTCCCCTCCGGAGGTCTACTCATGATCAGATAGCCCGGGTTTGTGGAGCACTCGCTCCGCAAACCCGGGCTAAGGGGAGGGGTACTTGAACGAGTTACCCGCTCTAGAACCACCTGGCTCGCAGCCAGGCCCAGTGGTTCTCCTGGGCTAGCAGAGGCTAGCCCAATTTTTGCTGATCGTGAGAATAGCCCCATTGTATGCTCCCTCCAGCTGACAGCAGCCCAGAGTGAGACCACCACAATCTAAACCAATGGAAAGTTTCAGACATTCTTCAAAGGCAACAACACATAGAGCATATTACGATTATCCAAACTGGAAGTTACAAAAGTAGTATAACAGTAGTCAGTTCTCCAGGACTGGCTGCAGCTGCTATATCAACAAAAAAGATAAAATATGCTCCTGGGCACAAAGTATATTGACATTGCCTTTGAAGAATGTCATCTGGACTTCCAGAGGAGGACTGTAGCTCATCTGCTTTGCATACAGAAGGTCCCAGGTTCAGTTCCTGGCATCATCTTCAGGTAGGACTGGGAAAGACTCCTGCTTGAAACCTTGGAGAAGCTTCTGCCTGTCAGTTTAGACCAGGGGTTCCCAACCTGTGGTACTCCAGATGTTGCTGAACTACAACATCCATCATTGTAGGTATACCTAGGGATATTAAATTGCAATCAGCGAGGGCCAGAGCCTTCTCAGTGGTGGCCCCGACTCTATGGAACGGTCTCCCGGATAATATCAGAGCTCTGCATGATCTGTTGGCCTTTCGTAAGGCATGTAAGACTGAAATGTTCTGCCAGGTGTTTGGTCGCTGAGATAGCTGGTTGTAGAGTGATCTTGTAATCCATGGTTATTATGTCATGTGAAATGAGTATTGTATGGGGTTGTGGTTTATGAGGCTATGTAAGATATATTTTTATGAAATTGTGTTGCTGTGTATGTTATTGTTTGTAAGCTGCCCTGAGTCCTATGGGAGTAGGGCGACATATACATCTAACTAACTAAATAACTAAATAAATAAATAAATTGCCAGCCACAATAAATTGTAGCTGGGAATAATGGGAATTGTAGTCCAACAACATCTGGAGTACCACAGGTTGGGAACCCCGGTTTAGACAATACTGAGATAGCTAGACTAATGGTCTGACTCAATATAAGGCAGCTTCCTATGTTCCTTTGAGTAACAAAGGATGTACAAGCATACCTAAATCGTACACCTGCTCTATCAGAAGAAGAGTTGACCACAGGCAGCTCAAAAGCTACTAGACTATCTGTCATTGACATCTCTGTCTTGTCTGGATGGAACTCATTTGTTCATGTAGTTTAGCACCGGCTCCAGATGTCAGCTCAGGGAAGAGAGCTGGTCTTGTTGGAAAAGTTGAAGCCTTCTCAAGGTGAAGTTCATAAATACCTACAACATATATCTGGACAACCTCTTCTGACAGCTTTAGTTTAGATGGTGACTGAGCAGAGGGGCCAGGACAGTATGGATGTGCAAACAGGTTCAGTGTTTGATGTGTTCGATGTCCAACCTATTCAATGTTGTTTCGAACCTTTGGTTCGAAGGTTCAGGGTCAAACCAAACCATCCCCTGTTTGGTCTGACCCCAAACCAAACACCCTTGACTGTTCAGGAGTTCACAGACCTTTAAAAAAAAATAATTACCTTACTCCCCTTTGGGGGAGTTGTTGGAGGTGGGGGGTCCATGGAGGTTCCCCCTCCCACTGCTGGCTTCCTTTGCAGCCTAAACCAGCCCATTCGGCCGGCTTTTCTGTAATTTTCCGATTTTATTGTGAATAAAGCTTTGGAACTATAACTTCAGCCTCCCTCCACTTTGAAACATTTCCAATACACCTTGCTTAAATTCGATAGTGTGTCAGAACTGCATCCCAATTGAACTAATTTCCCACACACAGCACAAAACCATAGCCGGAGCATATAGCCAAGCGCTCCTGTGCAGTTTTGATAACAATCCCCAAGTACATTTTTCTGAGAACTGTCTGATAGGTGACAGCAGAACTACTACAATGTAGAATCTCCAGTCTCCCAGCCCAGCTGGATGTTCCAGAAGGGTATTTATTTATTTATTAAATTTATACCCTGCTCAAACTTAAGTCTCTGGGCGGCTAATTTGATAGTTGATGATCTTGAAGGCAGCTGAGAAAGCTCTTTCTGTGGACTGAACACTTTGTTTTTTGCACAGTGCACAGATTTCTCTCTTTTGCTTTAAGTATGAAAAGTACCTAACAAGGCTGACATTTAAATAATAGACTGTCATTACTTTGTCTTTAGTAAGAGGTGGAGGGAATCGGGGGAGGTTCATTGCCATGGGGCAGCTTTAACTTTCAAAACAGTCACTCAGGCAGGATTTTGCTTAAGGATTTCCTTATGTTCACCTCTTCACTGAGCAATCCCTCAGGGCTTCAATTTGGAATCACACACATTACCCAGTCTGTTCATACAGAGATTCTGGAGGAACAATCTGGCCTACAATTGGGAATATGGAGGGGTGAAGGGGAAATTTGGCAGACAACAGCTTCACAGGCTGCGTGTACTTCCTTCCCTAGTATGAACTTATCCCCCCCACTTATGAAACCTGAATATTCCCCCTGCATGGGGAAAGTGTCTTCACTCTAAAGCAAATATTTCTGTGGGCTGAATTGTGTTGTTACTGTTATTGTTGTTGTTAGTGGAGAGTAGCCATGGAATAATCTAGCTTCTTGGGTCAGCACTGAGATGGGAGAAGGGATGGAAAGGGATATCTATCTATCTATCTATCTATCTATCTATCTATCTATCTATCTATCTATCTATCTTTATACTGCCCTTCCAAGAGGCTCAAGGCGGTTTACATTAAAACACCATTAAAATCAATTAACAATTAAAACAGAAATTATAAAACAGCATAAAACAATAAGTAACAATTAAAACTTCATAAGACAACAATTAAATAGCCAGGATAATTTAAAAACAAATTTTAAAAAGCTGAGGAAGCTTCGTTGAAGAGATGTGTTTTCAGAAGTTTTTAAAAAATTGCCAGAGATGGGGAGGTTCGTATCTTAGTAGGGAGCGCATTCCACAATCTTGGGGCTGCAAATGAGAAGGCCTGTCTCTGTGTAGCCACCAAATGAATTGGCAGCAACTGGAGACAGACCTTCTCAAGTGACCTCAAAGGGCGGTGGGGCTCATAGCGAAGAAGGCACTCTCTTAAACACCCAGAATCTAAGCCGTTTAGGGCTTTGTAAGTTATAACTAGTACTTTGTATTTTGTCCAGTAACCTATTGGCAGCCAGTGTAACAGAGGAGTAATGTGGTCTCTCCAAGATGACCCAGAGACCAACCTGGCTGCATATTCTGAACTACGCAGAATGTTTCTAGACTACATGCAAAGGCAGCCCCACACAGAGAGCATTACAGAAATCAATTCTGGAGGTTACCAACAAATGTACCACTGTTTTGAGGTCATTGATCTCAAAAAACGGGTGTCGCCGGCATATCAGCCGAAGCTGATAGAAAGCACTCCTGGCTACTGCCTCAACCTGAGAAACCAGGGAGAGGTGTGAATCCAGAAGTACTCCCAGACTGCGAACCTGTTCCTTTTGGGGAAGTGTGACCCCATCTAGAACAGGTAGATCAAAATCGTCTCTAGAGTTCTGACCCTGCACAATAAGTATCTCCGTCTTATCTGGATTCAGCTTCAGTTTATTCTCCCTCATCCAGCCCATTACTGCTTTCAGGCAGGCATTTAGGGAGGATATGCCAGCTCCTGAAGAAGTTGACATGGAGAAGTAGATCTGTGTGTCATCAGCATACTGGTAACACCCAGCTCCAAATCCCCTGATGATTTGTCCCAGCGGTTTCATGTAGATGTTAAAAAGCATTGGAGAAAGTATGGAGCCTTGAGGGACACCATACTTAAGCTCAGATTTTGAAGAGAAACAATCTCCAAACAACACCATCTGAAATCTGTCCAAGAGGTAGGAGTGGAACCACTGTAAAACAGTGCCTCCCACCCCCAACACTTTCAGACCTTCCAGAAGGATACTATGGTCAATAGTATCGAAAGCCGCCATGAGATCCAAAAGGACCAACAGAGTCACACTTCCCCTGTCAATTCCCAATTGGAGATCCCATCAGGCTGACCAAGGCAGTCTCCATCCCATAGCCCACCCGAAAACCAGTTTGAAATGGGTCTAGATAATCTGTTTCTTCTAAGACTGCCTGGAGCTCTGGGACAACACAAAGGGACCACGTAACACTGGTTTTACTAGAACTGCACTGGCTGCCAATATGTTTCCAGATGAAATACAAAGTGCTGGTCATTCATTCATTCATTTATCAATCCTATTTTTATACTGCCTGATATGTACAGCTCTAAGAGGTGAGCATCTCCAGGTGGTATTTATAAAGCCCTTAACTGCTTGGATCCAGGCTATTTAAGAGAGCTCCTCCTTTGTCATGAACCCTGTCGCCAGTTACTATCTGGAGAGGTCCGGTTACAGTTGCCAATGGTTCATTTCGTGGTGATCTGGGACAAGGCTTTCTCTCTGGCTGCTTCTGTGGGGCTTTGGAATATGTTCCCTGCTAATATTGTTTTAAATTTTGTACACCAGCTATAGATGTACATATCAGGTGGAATAAAAATATGATAGATAGATAGATAGATAGATAATTAAAAGAAACATAAAACAGACACCAGCAATAGTCACTGGAGATACTCTGCTGGGGGTGGATAGGGCTGGTTAGTCCCCCCCCCCGCTAAATAATCACCACATTAAAAAGGAGCTTCTTTGCCCAGTTATCAGGGGTTTCCACATGCAACTTAACACATTCCCACCCCACATTTTTCTTTCCTCACTCCCCACTCTGGCTCTAAAGCAGAAGTCACGCTCAGTTGCCTGGTTCAGTGTGGGCTGGTGGCACAGCAACCTCACTACCCTGGACAGACTAAAGAGAATTTGGGTGCATCTACTGTGGGTGCGTGTGTCTCTCTGTGTGTGGAGGCCTTGGACTTCAGCCCAGAAGTCCAGGGGGAAGAGCACCTCTGCTTGCAGCAAAATACAGGCAGTCTTGCACAAGAGTGAAAATACTTTGAGGAGCTCATCAGAAACCCTCTGGAAGGGTCTCTGGAACCCCTCCTTCTACTTCTCTCTTGACTGTCAGTGTTGTGTTTCCAGCCTAAGGAGCACTTCTGGAGTCTGAGTGCACTTCTCAAATTATTTGTGCTCTTGCAGAAAAGCAGAAGACTGCCTGTGCTCCACTGCACCCCTGCAGCTGTCTCTAAAGAACATCCATTGTAACATGAAGCAAGAGAAACATTGCTGAATGAAGCATATAATTAAGTACAAAGTAGGAAGAGGTAGTATACATCTGATTAGGAGATGCTGGGAACAAACAATAGGGCAGCCATCTCTATTATCCCTCATCAAAAAAGGAATTCATTTTGATCTACCTTTTCTAGATGGGGCCACACTTCCCCAAAAGGAACAGTTTTGCAGTCTGGGAGTACTTCTGGATTCACACCTCTCCTTGGTTTCTCAGGTTGAGGTGGTGACCAGGGGTGCTTTCTATCAGCTTCAGCTGATATGTCAGCTGCCTCTGTTTCTCAAGATTAATGACCTCAAAACAGTGGTACATTTGTTGGTAACCTCCAGACTGGACTTCTGTAATGCGCTCTACGTGGGGCTGCCTTTATATGTAGTCCGGAAACTCCAGTTGGTTTAGAATGTGGCAGCCAGGTTGGTCTCCGGGTCATCTCGGAGAGACCACATTACTCCCTAGTTGGTTGAGCTACACTGGCTGCCAGTAGGTTTCCAGGCAGAATACAAAGTGCTAGTTATAGCACTTAAAAAGACCTAAACGGCTTAGGTCCTGGGTATTTAAAAGAACATCTTCTTCATTATGTGCCCCACCGCCCATTGAGGTCACTTGAGGAGGTCCATCTCCAGTTACCTCCGGCTCGTCTGGTGACCACACGGACACAGGCCTTCTGGATTGCTGACCCGAGATTGTGGAATGTGCTCCCTGCTGAGCTACAATCCTCCCCATCTCTGACTATTTTTTAAAAAGTCTGAAGACCCAAATCTTCACCCAAGCTTTTTCAGCTTTTTAAATTTGTAGGTTTTAATTTTATGCTGTTTTTAAATTGTTAAACTGTTTTAACCTTTTATATTTGTTTTAATGGTTTTTTATGTCATTGTTAACCACCCAGAGATGAAAGTTTGGGTGGTATATAAGTTGAATAAATAATAAATAAATAAATAAATAAATAAATTCAGCAGCTCAGTAGTGGGGTGACTCATGGGATGTGAAATGGGCTTTTTGCTTTGGTCTTAGTAGTATGAGGTGATAGTTTGCTGCCTTTTAAAACTAAGTGCTGCTTAGGCTAGAAACACAACACTGACAGTGTTGACATGTACATTGGGTTTCTGCGTGGCCTGGGCTATGACCCTGGGTCATGACCCGGCCACTTAGGGGCACATTGTGCATTCATGGCAGACTCCAAAATGGCCACCATGATGGGGCAAAGGCCTGGAAAGTGCTGAAGAGTGCCCCAAATGGGCAGGTTTTGGTACAAGAAAGGAAGGTGGGGGAAAGGGGAACCTCCATGGCCTTGGAGAAGTCCCCTGGAAGGGTTAAGAACTATTTTTTTTAAATCCAAACTCACAAACTCTCTGAACGGTTGGGGGGGTTCGGTTCGACTCCGAACTGTCAAACCAAACCAGTTTGACATCAAACATGTTCGATGTCGAACCTGTTTGCACATCCCTACCATTGTGTCATGAAATAGTCAAAACATAATGAAATAAAGTTGAGCCACCATGATCATGCCCCTGAACAAAATATCCTTTGTGTTATTTGTTCATATTAATCTTTGGTAACTTGAAAGCACTTTCTGGTTAAGGTGGACTACTACAGTAGCCTGAAAACTGGCAAGAACAATATCAAGTATGAAATTAAGAAGTAAGAAATTAAGAATCAATATTTGTTTTTTGCTCAACTAAAATGTTGAGCAAAAACATGTTGAAGTATAAAGAGTGGATCACTCTTCTAAGGAAGTTATCTCCAGTAACTGATCCAGGCTTCTGACAAAAAGATGGGCACAGAAGAAAGCCATTATTGCCTTCAATTGACCCAAATTTAAATCAGTTCTTTCACAAGCCATGGGGGTTAACAGATGGATGTGCTTGGGGAACTCTTAATAAAGTACACCCATACTGTACATCCTAGATTGGATATCAGCTTCGGTCAGTCTGGTGTCCATATGCATATTATCAGGGTTTTTTCCTATCCCTATGCATATTTACAGCATCCTTTAGAGATGAGTCATAGCAACCACTTGATCTGGATATTTTCATGGATGAATACTGACAGGATTACATTGCTCTTTAGCTCATCCATAATAATATAGTTATAATATAGTTATTTTGAAAGGAAGAGTCATCTGCAAATGGATGTCCCCCAGCACCTATCAGCTTTCCCCCAAGTGGTAGTTTACAAACGATTATGCAGTGCCAGTAGTCATATCCTGCTTCTATCCCTCCTGCCAACTATGCAATGGGCTTGTCCCAGAATGCAAATAAGGCTTTCTCTGCCTTCTGTTGTCAAACCAAAAGGACCGTTTTGCCACTGCCCTCCTTTAGAATCAAGATAAAGAGCATTTCTTAGGAAATAGTTGTGAGAGTGAATGACAAAAGGCAGGCTTAATATGGGGATAGATGGTATGAGAGGGTAAGGACTGTCAATGTGCTAAATTGGGTGTTGTGCACTATTTAAGAGAACTGTTGCAGCACTACAGTGAAATGCAATAGCTTCCCAGAATCCTTTGAACCTCATCCATGTATAACTGCCTTGCAAATAGCAATCTATAGTAACTGCTTAGATGAGAGGCCCTTATTCTGTTTCCATTGAGTGTGGAGGATAATGCTCAGAAATAGGGGATTCTCACACACACACACACACACACACACACACACACACACACACACACCCCTTCTCACTCCACTCCTCTTCGCGTTTACTCCTGTGATTTTCATTTTAGAAGCTGGCTGGGATATTTAATAGACTCTCCGAACATTGATGCTTTCCTGATTCTGTCCTGCTTGCCAGATATTTCACCTTGGTTTTACAAGCACAGTATAACCAAGGAACAGTCATAAGCTACTAAACATCACCCAGCTAAAAGAAGGATAATAAATCTCATCTCGTTTCACAGGGAGAGGAAAAAAATACTAAAGCTAAAGAGAGGGACTTAACACAGAGGACCACTTACCCAGTCAGACCCCCACATCGGAGCATTCTTTCAAAAGCTGAAGGCAATTCCTGCACGATGAGCCAAAATTGGGTCAGTTTCATTAGACAACAGAGAGAGGTAACCGTGGCAACTTTATTATTGTTATTACAGCTTTGGAGATTGAAACTGACTTTCTTGCCCCCAGGTTGCAAAGGTGAGAGAAGAAAATGGAAGATCAAAAAATTGTCATTTCAGGAAGGAACTCATAACGCTCCAAATAAAAAAAAGAAAGAAAAAGAATCGGCACTCGCTGTTGCATTTCAACAGCTCTTAGGGACAAAGTGTTTTCATATAAAACATACATTTAAACATTAAAATAGAAATGCTGCTTGGAACACCAGTGAATGGGACAGTGAAGTGAAACAGAGCAGGCTGTTTAGGAGGAGAAAGCTACTGATACATTTTAGGGAAGCCTGCAAGGGTATCAGAGAATTCAAGTAAGTAAGAGCACTGTGTCAAGATTATGTTACCTTTGGGAGGGCTAAAGTGAGCAACTCAATTTAAGTCCATATGCTACAAAGTGCAAATAAGTTTTTATTGCATTTTGAAAATGATCTGGCAGAGCTCGATCAAGTAGCTATAAATGAACACTATTGACCAGGAATGTTTTCTTTTTTCTGTGTAAGATCCACTATAAATACACCCCAAAGAGGCCTGTGCAAGATGCTCTCTGTGGATTATGACTGATGTCAAAATATCTCAGCATGTTGTGGAGAAATCACATATTTCTCCACAACACGTTGAATTTTTAAAAAATTGTTTTATATTGTTTTGAGCAGTGTGTTTTAAATGGTGTGGGGTTTTGTTTTGGTTTTTGTGTGTGTCTTTTTAAACTTCTTGTACACCACCCAGAGCCTTTGGATGGGATGGTTTAGAAATGTAATAAATAAATAAATAAATAAATAAATAAATAAATAAATAAATAAATAAGTGATTGTAGCCCATTGGCTCCTGTGCGGTTAGGGGCGGGACTTCCATCCTGCAATGGCCGTCAGTGTTTTTCCTTCAGTCCATACTCAATAGGCATTGAGTACGGACATGTGGGCCTGCTTGGCTTACCGAGCAAGATCTGTAGATGGAACTCGGGCACAGCAATGATTCGGGTGGCGGCCTTCACCCAAGCAGCCTGGCCGTTGTGGGGCCAAGAGCAGCAAGCACAAGGTGTTGGCGGCCCATTTCTTCAGGCATCTTGGGAGTGGCATGCAGGGCATGGTGGCAGGGTCCCCCCGTTTTGATTTGGAGCCTGTGGGGGTGGCAGGACCCGGTCCTGGACCAGCAACAGGGCTTGGCCCATTTTGCCTCCTGCTGAGGCTGGCTGGGCACCTCATTGCCTCTAGGTGACCATCTTTTGCCCTCAGTAAAGGAATGTATTTGGAGGGCGAAATTCGTTGACGTGCTCCAGCTGCTTTTTCGTGAGCTGGTAGTTAAAGAGGGAGAACAGAATAAGGATCGGGGGAAATGAAAATAAAACCTATAGAGCATAAGTGGGTGAATTGGCTTTCAGCCTTCACTGTCTATATGGGGGTGGTATTGCAGATACAGCCCACAAAGGGCCCTACACTAGTGAAATATTTTGACATAATCCACAGGGGGTATATGAGCTTTGTGGGTAACATTTGGGAGTGCTACAGCCACTCGTTGATTGTGTTTTGGGCCCATAAGAAGGGACTGGGGGAGTGGGCATCAATCTCATGGATTGGTTTGCCAGTTCTGCTGGAGTTGCTGGAGGATAACCCACCTCCGGACATTCTTTTCCTCTATTTTGGGGAGAATAATCTATTCATACAGTCAGCACTCTCCCTTATTCATGAGACTTGGGCAGATCTTGAATTGGTCCAGCACTGGCTCCCAGGCTTAATTGTTATTTGGTCTGACTTGTTACAATGCAGCAAACTGGGTAAGACTGACAGGGCTAGAAGGGAGATCAACCCATTCTTGACCTGTTTTGTATAGACCTCGGGAGATGGTGGTTTAGCACTTCGGGTGATTTGTAAACAAAACAAATCACCCCCATCCTCAATTGTCCAGATTCAGGTACAAAACAATTCACCCCGATTCAGATCCAAAAATTTTGGAGATTTGAACCTCCATTTTGTGGCCAAAGTATGTTGGGTGGTAATGCCCAATGGGTGGAAGCTACCACCCAAATTTCAAAGAAATTGTGCAAAGGGGTGATTGTTAAAGAATTTTTGAAGTTTATGCAACTATAAGCTTTTTTTCCATAGGGAATAATGGGGATTTCAGCAGCCTTAGTTATAAATCTGGGGGGGGGGCACCAGGGTGTCCCAGAGCAGATTATGAAGGGTGGTAGTTCCCAATGGGTGCAAGGAAGCTACCACCCAGATTTCAAAGGAATTGGGCAAAGGGGTGATTTTTAAAGAATTTTTGAAGTTGGCTTGTCTTTGGGGCAGATTTGGGGCAGAAAAGAGGTTTCAGGGGCATAAGAGTGGGTCAGGTGGTAGTGCCCTGATGGGTGCCTGCTACCACCCAGATTTCAAAGAAATTGGTGAAAGGGGTGATTTTTACAGAATTTCGGAAGTTTGTGCGTCTTTAAGCTTTTCCCCCATAGCACATAATGGGGAATTCAGCAGCCCCATAACTCCACTCGGGGGGCACCAGGGTGGCCCAGAGCGAATAGTGGCATAGTGCACATAGGGTGCCAGCCACCCCCAAACCCACAAGCCCATGGGGCACTGGGTTTTGCTGTTTCTGCAGTCGTCTTCTGAGAGTAGATACTCTGGTAGCAAATGAGAGTGGATTCAATGACAAACATTTTTTTATCTCCAGAATTGTATAGAGGTGATGGCATCCATCTTTCACTTCAGATTTTCTTGTAAGTCCTATGGAAGGGATTGGCTATGGCTTTGTGTGGTTTGGGGGTGGTGTGGGGTGTTATGCAGGGCTAACCCCTACTGTGGCAGATACAGTGCAGTGGGAAGTAATATCTAAGCCTTGGTGAGTACATTCAGATAAGTGTTGGTCTATGGAGCCGCAAATCAGATCCCTAGAGGCTTGCCAGATCAGTTCGCTCTACTCTGTCAGGCGACCCCTCCGGAAAGGCTTGTCAACTTGAGGCAGGGGTATGCCACCAAGCACAGAGACCTGACCTTAAGTCGGCTAAGATGGGCAGCCTCTGCTTTAGAGCTATGGGGCTGCCTGGAGCGAAGGTGTTTTCACCCCTGTGAATTAGGCTAGGCTGCCATGGAGGTGGCATGTCTTTAGGTACCGCACTGTGGGGGTGGAGAGCCAATCCCTGTTTCCATTTCAGTTTTACTGAAGTGAACATTAATAAAATTGTGGCCCTTTTCACCATAATTTTCTGTGTCTTGTGTCTTTTTGGGCTGTGGGTGAAAATCTAAAAAGTGAGACAAAGCTCACCTCAACCGCTAGAAATAGACTTTGCCCCTTCTTTTATTGTGATGCCATCACTGCCTGAGGCCCCCTCCTTATAATATTTCTGACTATGTACTTGCTGCTCCAAATGTGGTCACCAAAAAAATTAGCTCTGCAAGCTGCTGAAAAGCTCTGTTTGCAGTTCCTGTGGGGGGTGGAAATACAATATATTTCTGCTGCTCTGATCCTAAGTATTCTAGATATATTTAGAGGACTGTTACATACTTCAGTAACCTTTAAATTTTTTAAAAAGCTGCACATAGGATTCGTACTCTATTTATTTGAAGTTTATTGCAGCTTCGGAACAGATCCCTCCCCCCCCCCACCCAAAGAGACTTCAGCAAGGCTGTATGAGCAAATTATATTTTGAAACGTGATTCAGAGGTATCTGAACATGAATCAAGACTGAATAGGAAGTGAACTGTGAGCTTTAAGCTAGTATATTGTCTTTGAATAGATAAGTAAATCAGGAACTTCAAAAGCCTGCATCAGAACTTTGTGAGATATGAGCCAGTAACCTCTGAGAAAGTTGGCAAGGTTGTTTAAAATATGAGTTGGTGATCTGTACGCAGTAGAACTGAAGGGTTGTCATAGTTACTGTCCACAGATATTCTGTTGTGGCAACATAAATGGAGATTTGATATAAAGAGACCTTGCCCTTAATGGAAGACCCCTTTTAGTTTACTAGGAAATGATGTGATGCCCAGAAGTCTTTATTCTTTTCATAAAGCTGTTTTTGGGATCACACAGATTCATGTTACAGAAACCTGTGGAATGAATTAAAGACTACTCAAGGCAAAATACTGAGGCTGTGCACATGAGCAGACCAACCCAGGTAGGGCAGCCCAAGCCTGGGTTGGGCTGCTCATGTGCAGTGCCAGGATCAAGGCCGATCCCGGTGCTGCCTCCCCCACAAGCCCAAGAATTTACCCTAGGCTTTAGCCTGTGTTAAGAAGTGTGAGTGTGCCCTTTATCCTAGGTTCAGGGTCATGAGTATGCTTGGACAGCACCTAGAGCACCTAGAGTGCTCAACTCCCAGCGGAATCCCCAAATGCACCGCACTCATCGCACGGTGCATTGTGGGATTCCCGGTGGCCACGGAAATGAGTCCCAGCCTCCAGAGATCTGTGCTGCATGGAACAGCATGGATTTTGTGGGTGTATGATGGTGCACTGAAGAGGAGAGTGGAGATTGTCTGGGAGGAAGGTAGGTCCATGGCAGCCATCCGTCCCCCACCCTATTATGGTGGTGTTCCGAAGCTATAATTGAGAAGATGGGTTCAAAGAACCCAGGGCCCCCAGCTCCTGAGGGGCCCCCAGCTCCACCCCTCCCTATTTTCATCATTATCTCTCTGCCTCTGAGGAGCCACCAGGGAGAGGGGTGAACATGGGCCCCGTCTCCCCCAGCTACGCCCCTGGACCTTAGAATGTATTCTATAGCCTTCCAATGGAGGACAACTCTTGTCCCAATTATCTCAGAGGGCAAGGATGGAGTTATCATTGTTGTTAGTGGCCAACATACTCTCTACACCATGAAGGTGGGAGAAGGGCTCTGCCTGCACAGAGTGGCAGGAGTGTAGCTACTCTGAAGCCTTGTTCTGCATCCCAGCACAAACAGAAAGTGAAGTAACAATGATTTTTGCTTTTCTTCCCTTCCTCCAGAAGACCTTTTTGCCAGCAGGGATAATTTGCTGAGAGCTGCACAATCCTCAGGGACATTGCTGGCAGTGAAAAGGCCATTTGGAAAGAGGGGAGAGATGCAAAAATTGTTTCCCGCTCTTCATGCTGGGCTACAGAGCAAGGCTGGGGAGCAGCCAGCTATACTCCTGCCACTCTGTGCAGGCAGAGCCTTTCTCCCACCCTCACGATGCTGTGCAAGATGTCTGTTGGTTCATATACTGCACGAAGTGTCATGCACATTGCAACAGAACGTGCATGAAGGAATGCAAGTGCCCTTTGCACAAATTGAAAAATTGTACAAATGGAGTGGTGCAATGGATGGTCATTATTTCAAAAGTCCATCTACTGTACAATTCATTTGCACATATTTTGAGTTTGTGCAAAGAGTGCTTATGTGCAACTGTGAACACACTCCATTACAGCATCACAATGACATAGCTTCACCATAGCTTCAGCCACTCCCTGCATCAGCATGGTGTAGTGGTTAGAGTGCTGGACTAGGACCGGGGAGACCCAAGTTCACATCCCCATTCAGCCATGAAACTAGCTGGGTGACTCTGGGCCAGTCACTTCTCTCTCAGCCTAACCGACTTCACAGGGTTGTTGTGAGGAGAAACCTAAGTATGTAGGTTTCTTCTCCGCTCTGGGCTCCTTGGAGGAAGAGTGGGATATAAAATGTAAAAATAAAAATAAAATAAATAAATTTGGCATAAGGGAGGAGCAATGTTCTCCTTTTCTTGGCATCAAGCATCCTGGCCTGTTGTTCAAGGATTATCAAGGTGTAATCCATGTGAGAAGAAGGCAATGTCAGGCTCACCTTTTTAGTTATCAGTAACAAAATGGGGGCGGGGGGAGAGTGCTTTATTTGCTTATCAAAGGCTTGAGACAATGGAGGGTGGGAAAAGGAAATGATTGGCTTGCAGAATCCAAGTAATTAATGCAGCCACAACAGCAACATTGAACCTCGTGAGATGCTAGGGTAAGCCTCATCTTTCCAGTCATGACCCCTCCAATTGTGAATGAGATGCTTGGGCCTGAGCTCAATTAGGTATGGGAGGGCATGGGGAGAAATGATAAAAATGATCCCAGCACATATATAGTTTACAATAAATCTCTCACCCTAACACACAGTGCCTCCATTATGTCCAAATGCAGACTGCAGAGAAGAGGCCATCATTTACGTCTGAATTCAGACAAGTAGGTGTGTTGCTGGTGGTGGGGGGAGCAGAATGTGTGGGGGGGGGCGCGTTCCTGGTTCTGTGTTATGTCTGAATTCAGCCTCAGAGCCCAATGATTTAATTGAGTCAGACCTGTCTCTAGTAGGATGTGCATGAAATGGATTTAGTGTTCTATTACAAACTCAGAATGCAGTGCTAAATCCCCAAAACGTTCCATCAGAATGACCAGTTGAGCTGGTTGTTGCAGAGGAACGACCCCCTTCTGACTTAGAACATCCCAAGCATCATTTTAGACTCCCAAATGGCACTCTTCTGGCCTCTGCAAACTCACAGCACCCATTTGCATGGAGGTGCTGACCATGCAAATAGCTGCCACACATGCGCAGAGGCCATAAGAGCACTATTTTGGAATCCAAAAAGGCACTCAGAATTCTCGGAACATTCTGACTTGAAATGGGCTATTCCATTCTGAGCTCAGAACAGGCCCTTCATTTTGGAGCTCGGAACACTCGAAACAACTCATTTCTATTGGGAATGGGTTGTAAGTGAAGGACTATGTGCTGTCTCTTGCCTCAATGACACAGGAGGACAGACTAGTGAGTCAGAGGGCTAGAGGGTCAAGACATTGGTCATCCCTTCTCTACTGCTCTGACACTATCCCTTTGATATGTAGATTGCTAAGCTTAGGGACTTCCTTCCTTCCAGCCACTTCCTTCCTCTCCCTTCTTCTTCCTGTTCCTTCTACCTTGCAAAATGCAAGCTCCTCTCCCCTGCACCATGTGTGCAGAGATGCAGAATCCATCTGCATCCAGCTAGCTAGCTAGATGAGAGATCCTAACTCCTCACTTTCCTATCTAGAATGGAGTTCTATAATAAATACCACTTATATTGATTTGAAACTATGAACTGGCTCCAAGTTACTTTACTCTCAGCATACACGCATGCCTAACTAAATTCCGCTGTGTTGTGCACTCTGCTATAATGAAAAAGGGTTTCTCTTACCAGAGAGAATTCCCAACAGAGTGTTCCGAGTGCAGAACATTCTGCAGATCCCAGGTTCCTAGCGCCTCTTTCCTGAAAAGAACTGATGTTCTCTTCCTGCTCGTCTTCTCCTTGCATGTCTTTTCCTTGTGCTTGTCTTTTCTCTCTCTCATTCTAATCCTCTTGCTTCAGAATATAATTTTCTTTTGCCTGTTTCCTTCTCTCCCTCAGTCCAGCTCTTACCTCAGAATTCATACTATAGAAACCCCCCAAAAATCATTGTCATTAAATCATTGTCATTGAATCCACTCTCATTTGCTACCAGAGAATCTACTCTCAGAAGAAGACCGCAGAAACAGCAAAACCCAATGCCCTGTGGGTTTGGGGTTGGCTGGCACCATATGTGCACTATGCCACCATTCACTCTGGGCCACCCTGGTGCCCCCCAAGTGGAGTTATGGGGCTGCTGAAATCCCCATTATTCCCTATGGAGGGAAAGCTGAATGTGACTTTGGCCTTCTTGAGTCACTATTGGGAATGGAGGCCTGACATTGGCAGTACCATGCAAATGAAAGGGTCATGGCCTAACTTATATACAATTGGCTTTAAATGATCTCTTTCACCTTTAGTCCCAAAATAGCCAAGGTTATCTTTTTTATAGGACTAGCCTCCTTTTATATACTGTAGAAGTATGAAGCTTTGGGGTGACATAGAAATTTCAGTTAGGTAGAATGGGAAGATAATTAACACCTGCTAAATTGGCAAAGAGGAACCTTTTAATGTGGTGATTCTCTTTATTAATTATTATTATTATTATTGTTTACACAGTCAGACAGGTGTTATTGACTGGTTTGTTTTATACAGACATCGAGTCCTTCCCAAGGACCTGGGATGGCTGGATTTTATTGTCAATGTTGTTGCTGTTATTATAGATATCGTCGCAGAATATAGGCTGTTCTCAGTAAAGTTGCTTTTTGTAATTGGCTGATAGTAATTTCTTTGGCCCCTATGGTGTTGAGGTGCTCTTCAAATTGTTTTGGAATTGCACCTAGGGCACCAATTACCACTGGGATTATTTTGGTCTTTTTCTGCCACAGGCTTTCAATTTCAATTTGTAGATCTTTGTATTTTGTTATCTTCTTCTTCTTCTTCTTCTTCTTCTTCTTCTTCTTCTTCTTCTTCTTCTTCTTCTTCTTCTTATTATTATTATTATTATTATTATTAATTCAATTTCTATACCGCCCTTCCAAAAATGGCTCAGGGTGGTTTACACAGAGAAATAACAAATAAATAAATAAGCAGGCGAAGAGTAACTGGCCCTAATTAGCAGGGGAAGTAACTGGCCCTAATTAGCAGGGGAAGAGTAACTGGCCATATCCACCCCCAGCACAGTACCTCCAGTGAATGTTGCTGGTGTCTATCTCATGTTTCTTTTTAGATTGTGAGCCCTTTGGGGACAGGGAGCCATCTTGTTTATTTATTATTTCTCTGTGTAAACCGCCCTGAGCCATTTTTGGAAGGGCGGTATAGAAATCGAATAAACAAACAAACAAACAAACCTATGAAATTCTCTGCCACAGGATGTGGTGACAGCCACCAGCCTGGGTGGCTTTAAGAGGGGTTTAGACAAATTTATGGAAGACAGGTGTATCAAAATGGCTATTAGGGGCTATAGGCCATTTCCTGCCTTAGAGACAAGATGCCTCTTAATACCAGTTGAAGTGGGAGCAACAGCAGGAGAGAGGGTACACTTTCATCGCGTGTCTGTGGGCTTCTCAGAGGCAACTGGTGTGAAACAGGATGCTGGACTAGATGGGCCTTGGACCTGATCCAGCAAGACTGTTCTTATATTCTTATGTGTGTATCTCCCTTAACATTGAAAGGTTACCCACAAGGAGACCTCTGTCCAATTAAAAAGTAAAAACACTTATATTGCTGTTCTTATTTCATGATTGCACTAGGCAAACTATGCTTATTCTAATCCCTTTTATCTTTTACACCACTCTCAGCATTAATATGCATAAGCTGATGAGGAAACAGAAAGATCTTTCTAATGGCTGCTTTGAAAACAAAGCCTGTTGTTTATCAAAAATGAAAGGCAGTGCTGGAAACGAAATTGAAAGTAGTTTGCACACATATGGCAGGAAAGGACACATAATTGCTCCAGTCCTTGGGGGGGCGGGTGTGGTGGGGATTTCTTCCTTCCTTTGGGAATTATATAGTAAAGCAAGCTATATTGATGGTGTATTGAAAGGAGAAGGGACTATTTTTTCTCCAAAAATCATATGCAGGAGGTAAATCTCCTCTCAAAAGATTGACAACTTCATTGGCCTAGACCACTTGATTCATATTCTGTTCCTATTACAATTAAACAATCTACTGTTTCTAGAGTTTGGATTTAGAGATGGCCAAGCCTCTGTATATGGGGTTATGAAAGGAGATGAAATCCACTTACTTCACCATTTGGACTTTAGCCTATTAAATATTCATTTTTAGAAAGCCAGATCAGAGCAGCTTGGTGTCTACCAGTGTTGGTCTAGTAGTTAGTATGCAGGACAGACCTGAGTTCAAATCCCTGCTTATAATCACAAAGTTATTGGGTGCCCTTGAGACAGTTCCTGACTTACATACATAGACTCAGTGAGTCTAGAAAGCCTGGTGACACTGCTAGCAAATGCACAGAGCCTTTGTGATTCCTAAGAATAGCATCTGTGCTGTGGAATGCTTCTCCCTGTTGAGAGGTTTGCTGGTCATGTGGTCTTGTAGCAAGCATGACTTGTCCCCTTAGCTAAGCAGGTGACACTTACAGTGTGAGCACTGTAAGATACTCCCATCAGGGGATGGAGCCGCTCTGGGAAGAACAGAAGGTTTCAAGTTCAAAATAACGATCAAAATAACGAGGTTAACGGAGCGCTCGCTCCCTTAACCTCATTTATGGGGAGGGGTTGAACCATTGGGCTCACCCATGAGCCAGGTTGTTATCACTATGGAGGGAAACTGGGCTAAGGGAGCCCAGCCTGGTTTCCCTCCATCGTGAGAATAGCCTCCACATCTTCCAGTCAACAACAGTTTCACCCTAACTGACCTGTACTGTCCCAGACTCTCCTTCCCAATCTGCATATGGAATCCCTACTGTCTAATCATCACAGTGCTTTTGCTGCCTGTACTACATTCAGTACAACCCCCACCCTCAGAACAACTTTATACCTTACCACAAACATAAATACAAACAGATATTTTCTAACTGAAATTCTAGAATAAAAGAAACCCCCATTTCATCACACTCCCATTGGGAATGATGGGAGAAGCATCCTACGTTAATGACACAGTCCTTAGGAATCACAGAGACTCTGTGCTTTTGCTAGCAGCATCAGTGGGCTTTCCAAACTCACAGCCCATTAAACCATAGGCAGGACACTGTGCAGAAGGTAAGTTGACATCTCTCAGTCTAATGTACCTCTCAAGGTTGTTCTGAGGATAAATGGGGTGGGGGGAACCATGTGACTGCTATGAGTTCCTGGGAGGAAAGCAAGGTAAAATATGAACAGGTACTGACTGAAATCCAGACTAAGTTACTCATGGTCACTTAATGGGGCTGCTTAATGGGACAAGTTAATAATGACTAACTTGTCTCACCAATTTCAGTTGGACTACTCCTGGGTAATTTAGCCTGGATATCACCTACTGGATGTAGCTCTGGAATAGGGCTCTAATTGTTAAGCCAATGTCAAGACAACCTATTTGTCTAGCTTAAATGTAAGGGCTAGAAATACACACACACACCATTAGTTATTGAGTAGGCTTGATTTTTCTGGTAAATAGATTTGATAATGAGATAAGCCTTTTGTAGCCAGGGCTGATTATTTTCCTCCCTATTTCTTAAACATCTTCAAAGAGGACTTATATTAATACGTATCTATATATTTAATACTCTTAGCCGGCATGCGTGTCCTGGATTTGGCAGTGGAACTCTCACAACACATTGCGAGAGTTCCAGCCTTGGGGGTGAGAGTTGTGAGCAAGACAAAATGGTGGTGGCTGCGGGCCGCCACCCGGCCTGAGAAAATGGCGGTGAGGAGGAGGCAGCCTCGGCTGGCCACTGGGAAGCAAAGGCAATGGTGGTGGGATGGCCTGGCCTGGGCAGGCCGTCCCGGTTAAGGAGGAGGAGGCAGCCTTGGCTGGCCGCTGGGAGGCGGAGGTGGCGGTGAGTGAGGAGGAGGAGGAGGAGGCCTTGGCTGGCCGCTGGGACCTGGAGGCAGCAGGATGGCCTGGCCTGGGAAAGGAGGCAGTGGCAGCCTCAGCTGGAAGTTGGGGGGCAGCGGCGGCAGCAAGGAGGCAGCAGTGGCCTCGGCTGGCTGCGGGAAGGCGGAGGCAGCAGGATGGCCTGGCCTGGCCAGGCCGTTCCATCCTGGGTGAGGAGGAGGTGGCGGCAGCTCAGCCTGGCTGCCGGGAGCAGGAGGCAGGGGCGGGATGGCTAGACATAGGTGAGGGGACAGGAGGAGAGCTGGCGAGAGGGGAAGGGGGCAGGGAAGCAAGTGGGGCAGCCTGTGGCATGAGTGGGGCAGAAGGGAGGGGAGGGGGAAAGAGAGGGGGAGGGGCAGGAGGGAGGGGGCAAGAGAGAGTGGGACAGGATGGGGGGGAACAGCCGGCCCCAAAGAGCACACAGATGCTCTGTGAGGGTCGGCTAGTTTGTATATATTTCATTAATTTGTTTTAACAAAAGGTTTCAAACATTTAAAATTCTTGACAAAGTTTGTTGGTGTTAGCTATCTTTCTGTTCTCCCCTCTTTACTAAAACAATATTCTCATATAAGGAGTTCCATAACTGTGTGGAAACTATGAAAAAGCATCTTAGTGGTTAGTGTCATTCTTAATGAAAAAGTTTCATTTTCTCTCATAATATTTTTATGGCTTAAAATTGATTCCGCCAAACTGTAGTCATTGTTTAATAATTGGAATCTTTATGATGTGCCAGATTGTTTGTTGTTAGGAAATTGACAGAGCTTCATGGAAGCCATTGGAGAATTCCTTTAAATCATCATAAATAATATGAACAGGCACAGTGCCCGTTTACACCATGGAATATCTGGCTCATTATTTCAATTGAATCATGACCTGCTATACAATGGCTTGTTCTCTAGAAAGTGTTATTGACCTTTGCCTTCATTTTATTTAAGGCTCACAGCTGCTAAGTTCCTTTAAAGGAAAGTGAACCAATTTTCTTCATAACCTAGAGTCACAATAAATGTGATTTAAATATATATATATATTTCATTTAGCATGACCAGATTTTATCTATCTGAATGGGCTATGAAAGGAAAGTACTAATTACAAGCACATCTATTTTGTCAGCAATTGAATACTTCAGCTGAACCTTCTTCCACCTACCCTTTGAAACAACAGTTAGATCTGACGGTTCATCAAATCTAATTCCACCCACCCCCCAACACACACACACACACAGGATCTTCTATGTCAAAGTTGGAAAATAAACACCAAATTCAACCCTAACTCAGTATCTTAATCATCTGATCCTAAACACACATACTTTGAATAAAGTTTCATCAAAAGCTGCAAGTTTTGCTTCCAGATAAGCATGTTTAGAAGTAGGGCATAATTCTGAATCATGGCAAGTGTATTGGTATTCAGATTCAAACTTTAGCTTGTAGTGGTAGATTTTACTGTTAAGATTTGGAGTTCTAATGTGAATACAGGAAAACCTCAGTATTTGTGGGGGTTCCATTCTTTTCACTTACTGCAGATACAGAAACCACAAATTGTCCCAGCACCCAAGCAGACACGAGACACAAAGTAATGGTGTAAACAAGGGCCACAATTTTATTTAACTTGTTATTTATTTATTTATTTATTTATTTGGTTTATATACTATTAATTAACTTTTAAAGAGCAGGAATTGGCTCACCACCACATCCAGTGCGGTATCCCTAGGCACACGCCAGCAGGGTGTGCCTGGCCTATGGCATAGGGTGACAAACCTCAGCTCCAAGCAGCCCCATTGCTCTAGAGCAGGGGCTACCCATCCTAGATGGCCTAATGCCAGGCCTCAGCCATAGCAGCAGCACCCCCCCCCCGGTAGCCATTCAGCAATTCCAGGGAGCTTAGCCTGACCGAGTAGATCATCCAGAGCAGATCTCCCTGAGCCGTGCAATCTCTAAAGAGTTGCCCTGTCCAACCTGTAGCAAAACAATTACCTAAAGGTGCTCACCGGCCTCAAATGTTATTCCCAACCACACTGAACCTGCCATATTGTGACCATAAAGGATTAAACCCTAACTATCTAACTGGGGTCAGTACAGTGCAGAGAAGGCAAAAAAGGATGCGCACCACAAGCCAATCTAGCGAGCGCCCCAAAAATTCCTGCCCGGCCCCAATAGGCGACCAGCACAAGCCTAGACTGTGCTTCAGGGAGGGAGGGTGGGTGCCTTCTAGGAGCAAAACTGAGGCCGCTGGCATTGGAGTAAGCCAAACAGCCCAAGCTCTGCCCGCACACGGGCCAGGCAGTCAATCAGGGCCCCCGAAGCCTTGTGCTTCTCACTAGAGGACTGCAGCAAACCAGCCATGCTGCCCAGTTGGGCGGTGAGCAGCAAGATACTGAGTAATTGGGGCATGAGGATCATGGTGATTAGGTTTCAGGAGGCCTGCAAATTGCCTCCAAGATGGGTATAAGTGTAAAATAAAGGATAAAATAAAGTGCCCTACTATGCTCTGCAGGCTTCCAGTGATCCAGCGATGCCCCCAGAATTCTGAAATAGTCCTTGGGAAGGGGCATTTTCCAGCAAATGTTTGCTCGGGTTTTCAAGTAAAGGAGCCACAAATGGCTCCGTTTCACAAAATGGCTGCTGGAAATGACATCCACAGCCATTTTTGGCTGCCTCCAACTCACGGATATGCAGAATTAACCATTTTGTGGGCCAGTTTTTTAATGTGTATGCTGAGGTCAGGGTCAATCATCCAACTGTGCATACGTGAAACCACAGATGGTGGATCTGCGTATAACAAAGTCCACCTGTATTGTTTTTCCAACTTACCAAAAATATACATCAGAAATACTTAACCAAATTTATAAACATTTGAAACAAGATGATTCCAAAATAAGTTCCATAGAGTACCTAGCTTTTCTGAGTTTTATCAAGCATGGAAGGACATACTGTGACAGAGAGCATGACTGTACATGAACATCCCAGTTCACATAATGGCAGTGACTTGGAAAAAGGCTTCTACAGTCATGGGTGCTGAGTTTTTGATTACTGATCGACCATGCAGAGATGCAACTTCAGACCAGTTTTGAGTTTTTCAATGGTCCCACACACTCCTGAGTCACAGTTCCGTTGGGACCATTGCATTTCTAAACTCACCCCCTATATTTAAAATTGGTAGTATTGCAATGCAACAACATCTGAGAACCTGATGGGGCCAGGAGGCTTCAGTTGTGAACTTGGCATCTGGGAAGTGCTCCTAAATCCCCTCCCTTTCTCCATTTTACTGCTGGGAATGCCAGTCATTGGCCTAATTCACGTGTCACATGAAACCGTAAGTGAAGGGCCCCTGGCTTCCATTTCTGGACATCCAAATGTGGGCAACTGCAGTTACGAGAGAAAATGGACTTGTGGTTTCCCTCCCCAGACAGAAATTTGTACCTTCAGTTTGTACTGAGGTCTGCTGCATGAGCCTCTAGTTCTGCAGTGCCAGCAAATGCTGGCACCGAAGTCTGATTGCTTTGTAACCAGAGTTGAGGGAGGAAGTTCCTCTCTTGCTCTGGCTGCTATTGGCTACTGGATCTGTCCTTCAGTAAAGAAGGAAGCCTAGACATCCAGTCCCTCCTCCTCTCTGCAGTCTCACTGACTGCAGAGAGATAGAGCTATCTATGATGTCTGAATTCAGATGGGAGAGTGGGGGGAAGGAGAGTGGAACCACCGGTCCATTGGACTCACAGTTCTGCATTACATGCAAATACCACCATTGTTTGCTTCCCATTCTCATAATGAGAGCAGATCACTGGTATTGTATTCCTATTGATGATAGAGGGAGGGAGTGAAACTTCTCCAGCATCATGAGCGCTGTAAACTTTGGCACCCTACACAGAAATGTGAAGATCAACCCTGCTGCCTCCATTCTGTAGAAAATACTAAGGAAGAAATCTTTTACTTACATTGTTCTGTTAGCAACCATATTCTGTTTATCTTGCCCCTTCAAAGATAGATGGAAAATCGGACATACAGGAGCATAGGTATACCCTTTAGCATTCTTGAAGCCATGATCAGCATTACAGGACTTGGTGATTTGCATCTGAAGGTGTATTGTTGTCATGTTTCTTTTTTCTTCAAGCAACAATTAAAGATATGCCACCTAAAACCACTAAAAGATATGCCACGTATCCCAGCAGCTACCTCAACAGCTCATCCATAGAGATCAATGGAAAAGTTTGTATGTTTGTTTGCTTGTGTATGTATGTATTCAATTGATATACCACCCTTACTAAAGTGGCTCAGGGCAGTTTACATTAAAATAAAAATCACAGAAGAAAACAATTAAAATCAGAAACCATTTAAGCTGGATTAAAGTCTATATATCTAATTCTCTAAGGCACAACCGTGGCTAATCCCATGTGTGGCAGCTCTCGCAAGGGTTTGGAGAGCTGCCGGATAGCTGTGGGTATGGGTGGGAGGAAGAAAATGGCGGCCACAGCAGCAGCTGATTAAAGAAAAGGTGGCCAGCCAGCCACAGCGGGTGTGTGGGGGGAAGAAGCAGCATACTGGTTGGCAGGAAAGCTGGGGGAAGAAGAAGCGGGCTGGCCATCCAGCCCACCAGCCAAAAAGTGATGGGGGGGGGATAAGCGGGCATGGAGGGGAAGAAATTGGCTGGCCAGCCAGAAAGCTGCAGGGATGGGTGTGGAGGAGGAAGAAAAAAGTGGCGGTGGGTGGGTGGGCCGGCCAGAGGCACAGATGCTCTGCGCCTGGCCCAGCTAGTTAAAATTAAAACGAGATATCATTAAATACCATACTAAAAGATGTGTCTTCAAGGCTCTAAGGAAGATAATCCTCTTATATCCACAGGAAGTTTGTTGCACAACCCAGGGGTGGCAACTGAGAAGGCCTGATCCCAGGTCGTCACCAGGTGAACTGGTGGCACTGGAAGATGGACTTCTCCTGATTATCTTAATGAGCAGTGGGGATGTTGTAGGGAAAGGCGCTCTCTCAGAAAACCTGGACCTAAGCCATTCAGGTTGATGGTAGGAAATACATTATGACATGGCTTTGTACTGATGGAGAATGACACTATTGTCTACCCTGACTGGCAGTAGCTCTCCAGTGTACCTTTCCAAGCCCTGTGGCGAATCAGTCAGATAGAGATGCTGAGAATTAAACCTAGAACCTTTTGAATGCAAAGCATGTGCTATGCTCTTGAGCCATGGCTTCTCCTTCAAATTGACAAAACAACATGCAGATGAGTGGATTGTTTGTTTCATACACATTCATAACAGGGTGTTTTATAAGCTTTAACCAGATTGCTGGTGATTAAAGCATAAAGCTTAGGGGACAGATGCTATCTGTGTATATCCACCAATTCATCTTTGTTCATAATAACTGTGAGCCATATTAAATAAAAACTACTCATTCCTCCAATGTGGAAACTGGCACATGGCAGAGGTTCTTCCTCACCCACACACTCCAATCAAATTTTAGCTTTGCATAAGCTTCCGCAATGGAGAAACCAGATGGAGCTTTCATTGAATCTGGCCTGGAGATATTATCTTTATTAGATTTGTTGCAATTGCACTGTTATTATTTCATAAATTCTGTAGGTAACGAAAGGAGCTTGCTTGTCTGCAGTTTCCAATTATTTAAGAATCCGCACACTCCACAGCAATAATCTATCTTCATCAAATGGAGACCCTACGTTGACCTCTTTTTGAAGCTGCATGAACAGAAAGATTTTATTTTTTAAAACATCCGTAGAGAAAAGACTTGTGATTGTGTTGATGTCTGCTGAACATTCAAATCTCTAGGTCACTCCTTGCAAGCCAAATTTCAGCACAATTGATTTTCTTCCAGTCAATATTTTTTCAGGGATGAATCTTAATGCCTATTTTTCTTCAACATATCTTATGAAGAAAGGATACCATTTTCAGGATGATGTATTGCAAAAATATACATCTGGATCACAGTGTAATGAACATCACAGAAGGCGGCACCAAAAACCTATGTGTGTTAAAACAACTGATATACAGGTATACTGGGCAGCAGCAGTATAGGAAGATGCTTAAAGGCATCATCTCATACTTCGTGGGAGGAGGCAATGGTAAACCCCTCATGTATTCTACCAAAAGAAAACCACAGGGCACTGTGGGCACCAGGAATCAAAATCGACTCGACGGCATACCTTACCTTTACTTACATGTAAGGGGCCTCTCTAAACAATAGCCAGCATCAAAAGTTCGGCTACAAGAAATTTCTTCTGTTTCTTCTTTGAAGATGTTTGATATTGTTCACACAGAGATTGTGATGCTGGGTAAACAAAAATCAGAGATATCAGAGGTGAACATGGTCCTGCAGAACATGTAATGAAAACTCAGGATTTTTCACTAATCCCAGATATGAGCCACCAAAACCCAATATGTAATCCAAGATAATTAATCTTAGGTTTGAACTCAGTTTGTCAATGTTGGCTTAATAGTGGGTTTTTGCAGCATCAATGTGGGATCAGTAAAAAGTCCTGAGTTCACACAACACGCTCTGTGGGAGCACACATGCAGTCGGGATCTCCAGTTTTTGCTTACCCAACATCACGATCGTTGTGTGAACAAGCCCTTAAACATGTTTTTATTCTGGCAGACATTTGATTTGTGTGATTGTGCTGTTTTGTTTTACTTCTGGCTTACTTTCTTTGAACTTGTGATTCTTTGTTCTGCAGCAGGAATTTTACTGTGTGGGATTTTTAAAATTATGAAATTATTTTTATTAATATTTACTGTTTTATGTTAGTCACTGAACAGCTATTCAGTGTGGGGAAACAAATACTCTCTCACACACATATATACACATACACACACACACACACACACTAGTAAAAGGGCTTGCAGTCTGCAAGCATATCAACATCTTATCTCTGTGATTCTAGTCTTTTCCTATCTCTATGAAGTTTCAGTCCCCATGTTTGTCAATGGGAACATTTTCCCACATTTTCTGGGACAGTAATGATTTTTTCAGAAGTTTTGGAATTTTTTTGGTAGTCTGGGCAAGGGCTTGAACCTACCTGTGGATATGGCATGTCTCTGTCTTTCATGGTTTGGTATGCAAGTTATATGTGAGTAAGTGAGTGAGTCAGTCAGTCAGTCAATCACTGAAGCTCAAGCAGCTCTATCTTATAGATATGTACAGAATACATACATTCTTGCTCAGAATTAGCTTTATATTTTAGGACATCACTCATCTTTCTATGTGTCACTCATCCAATGATTGATTAAAGTTTTAAAAATACTAGGACTGGAGGTGTCTAAACATTTGTCCATAAAAAATAATGAAAGGAGCACTATACTGAGAGTTGATACAGCATAGAATCTAAGTGGATGTTCATATAAGGTATGACCTGGAGAGGTCCTTATTCAAATTTCACCTCACCCATGAATTTACGATTTGAAGCTTAAGTAAGATGAGGACAATAATACTGACCTAACTTACAATGATCTTGTAAGTATCACTGAGATAATAATCTAGAAAACAATGGAAAGTATTCAAAGTAATCCCACTGAAACGAAAAGGACAAATTAGGCATTGCCTAATTTGCCTAATTTGCCTAATCTTAATTTCAAAGGGACTACTCTGAGTAATTTTCCTCATCATGTCAGTCATAAGAACAGCCCTGCTAGATCAGGCCCAAGGCCCACCCAGTCCAGCAACTTGCTTCACACAGTGGCCCACCAGATGCCTCCAAAAAGCCCACAGGCAAGAGATAAGGGAGATATAAGAGATAAGGCCCTCTCTCTTGCTGTTGCTCCCCTGCAACTGGGTGGCCTATAGACATCAGACTAGTAGCTAGGGATGTGCATAAAACCGGTTCTCCCGGTTCGGTTCGGATCCGAACCGGGTCCGAACCGGACCAGGGTGGTTCGGTTTTGGTTTTGCCGAACCACCCCCCCAGTTCGGTTTGGATCCGAACCGGTTCGGATCCGAACCGAACCGGTTCGGATCTCAAAAAATAGCTGGTTTGAAAGGGGACCTTGTGTTCTACCTGCCACCCAAATTTCAAGTCGATTGGACCTTCCTCTGATTTTTGGCGATTTTTTAAAGTTTTAGTGACTTTGGGGCAGTTCGGGGGCATAGCATGGGATCTGGGCAAAAGGAGTGGGGTGGGGTGGTAGTGCCTAATGGGTGCAGGCTACCACCCCAATTTCAGGGGGATTGGGCAAAGGGCTGATTTTTGGTAAATTTCTGAAAATTTCATGTCTTTGGGGCAGATTGGGGCATATTGGGGCAGAAAGTGGGGGCTGGGGCAGAATAGTGGGGTGTGGTGGTAGTGCCTCATGGGTGGAGGCTACCACCCCAATTTCAGGGGGTTTGGACAAAGGGGTGATTTTTTGAGAATTTTTGAAGTTTGGGTGTCTTTGGGGCAGATTGGGGGCAGAAAGTGGATCTGCCCCAAAGGAGTGGGGTGGGCTGGTAGATAGTGCCTAATGGGTGGAGGCTACCACCCATCCCCAATTTAAGAGTGATTGGGCAGAGGGGTGAATTATGGTGAATAGAAAAGGTGTGAATTCTCATTCTATCATAGCAAATGAGATATTTTTCAATTAAACAACTCTCATGACCCCACTTTCACTTTTTCACACTTTCCTTTACTATGAATAATATGAGGAAGTAATCAATTTAGCACACTTCACCTTATGAAGACAAACCTCATACAAATAAATTCACCATAATTCACCCCTCTGCCCAATCACTCTTAAATTGGGGATGGGTGGTAGCCTCCACCCATTAGGCACTATCTACCAGCCCACCCCACTCCTTTGGGGCAGATCCACTTTCTGCCCCCAATCTGCCCCAAAGACACCCAAACTTCAAAAATTCTCAAAAAATCAGCCCTCTGCCCAATCCCCCTGAAATTGGGGTGGTAGCCTCCACCCATTAGGCACTACCACCCCACCCCACTATTTTGGGGCAGATCCACTTTCTGCCCCCAAACTGCCCCAAAGTCACTAAAACTTCAAAAATTCTCAAAAAATCACCCCTTTGTCCAAACCCCCTGAAATTGGGGTGGTAGCCTCCACCCATTAGGCACTACCATCACACCCCACTATTCTGCCCCAGGCCCCACTTTCTGCCCCAATATGCCCCAATATGCCCCAAAGATATGAAATTTTCAGAAATTTACCAAAAATCAGCCCTTTGCCCAATCCCCCTGAAATTGGGGTGGTAGCCTGCACCCATTAGGCACTACCACCCCACCCCACTCCTTTTGCCCAGATCCCATGCTATGCCCCCAAACTGCCCCAAAGTCACTAAAACTTTAAAAATTCACCAAAAATCAGCCCTTTGCCCAATCCCCCTGAAATTGGGGTGGTAGACTCTAACCATTGGGCACTACCACCCCACCCCAAATTTTGCCCCTGGGCCCCTTTTTACCCCCCCCGAATCGATTCGGATTCAGATTTGGATTAAATCCGAATCCAAACCAAATCAAGGGTGATTCGGGTGACCCAGATTCGGGCACAAAACAGAACAGGGGTGATTCGGTTCAGGTCCGAGCCAAATCACCTGAAATCCCAAATCGCACACCCCTACTAAGCACACACACAGAGAAGAAGCAGGAGGCGGAGTGTGGATTCTATGATAGCATATTAGAGTGGATTGATGGTGTCTCATTGAAAATCTCATTTGCTATCATAGAATCCACACTCAATACCTCAGAAACAAGAGAACCCTGTACCCATGGGGGTGCCCCTACCAGAGATCCCTGTACCCCATGGGTTAGAAACCCATGGGGGTGGTTGGGACCCTATGTGCACTACACCACCACTTGCTCTGGGCCACCCCAGCACCCCCATGTACACTTATAGGGCTGCTGAAAGCTCCATTATAACTTATTATGAGGAAAAACCTTAAAGACGCGTAAACTTCAAAAATCACTTAAAAATCACCTCTTTGCCCAATTCCTTTCAAATAATTCTGATAGCTTCCTTGCCCACCCTAGGAACTACCACCCACCACACTGCACTCTACGACACCCCTTTCCCCCCGACGTGAAGCTATACATTTGCTGCAATCCTAATTATTCTCTATGAGGAATTCAAAAACACTTAACAATTCACCAATAATCAGAGGAGTGTCCAATTGCCTTGAGATTTTTTGGGTGGTAGGCACCCATGCCTGTCTACCACCCACCCTGCTTTTGTGCTCCTAGGTCCTCCACAACAGGGGATATGGACTGGTTCGGGTCCCATTATACTCAATGAGAAAAATAATTAAAAATATTTCAAATATTCATAAAAAATCATAGGGGTGTCTGATTGCTTCAGGGTTTGCATGGTTGTTGGCACCCATGAGTGCTCCACAATAAGAAATAATGGCCTGGTTCGGGTCCCATTATATCCTATGAGAGAAAAATAAAAATATTTTTCAAAAATTCATAAAAAATCGTACGAGTGTCCAATTGCTTTGGGGTTTGGGTGACAGGTACCCCTGGGTGCCAGCTACCATCTGACCAATTTTCAGCTTTCCGAACCGATCCGAACCGGTCCGAACCGGTTCGAAACGAACCACCCCCAGTTCGGTTCGGATTCGAACCGAACCAGGGGTGGTTCGGTTCGATCCGAACCTCCGAACCGGAACCGGTTCGGACCCGAACCGGTTCGGATCCGAACCGGTTCGCACATCCCTACTAGTAGCCATTGATACATCTGTCCTACATGAATAGGTCCCTTTTAAAGCTAACCAAGCTAGTGGACACCACCACATCTTGTGGCAGAGAATTCCATAGATTAATTATGTGCTGTGTGGAAAAGTACTTCATTTTGTTGGTCCTAAATTTCCCAGCCTTCAGTTTCATGGGATGACCCCTGGTTCTAGTGTTGTGAGAGAGGGAGAAAAAATTATCTCTGTCCACTTCTCTATCTCATGCATAATTTTATACACTTCTATCATGTTTCCCTGTAGTTGCCTCTTTTCCAATCTAAAAAGCTTCATATGCTGTAGCCTTGCCTCTTAGGGAAGGTGCTCCAGCCCCCTGATCATCTTGGTTGCCCTCTTCTGCACATTTCCCAGTTCTACAATGTCCTTCTTAAGATATGGTGACCAGAACTTTATGCAGTACTCCAAATGTGGCTGCACCATAGATTTGTATAAGGGCATTATAATATTAGCAATTTTATTTTCAATCCTCTTCTAATCAACAATAGCATGGAATTAACCTTTTTCACAGCTGCCATGCACTGTCAACACTTTCAATGAGCTGTCCACCATAACCCCAAAATCTCTCTCCTAGTTAGTCACTGACAGCTCAGATCCCATCACCATGTATGTGAAGTCGGGGTGGGATTTTTTTGCTCCAATATGCATTACTTTAAACTTGCTTACATTGAACTACAGTTGTCATTTTGTCACCCACTCATCCAATTTGGAGAGATCATTTTGAAGCTCCTCACAGTCTGATTTGGATTTCGCTACCTTAAATAGTTTAGAGTCATCTGCAAATTTGGCCACTTTGCTACTTACCACAACTTCTAGATCATTTATGAACAACTTAAAGAGCATTGGTCCCAGTACAGAGCTTTGGGGGACCCTACTTCTGATTTCCCTCCATTGTGAAGACTGTCAATTTATTCCCACCCTCTGCTTCCTGTCCTTCAACCAGTTATTGATCCACACATGAACCTGTCCCCTTATCCCATGAGTTTACTCAATAACTTTTGGAGGGGATCTTTGTCAAAAGCCTTTTGGAAGTCCAAGCATAGTATGAGGTGCCTCACATGACCCATGTGAAGCAGGAGACGGGGTTTGGAGGGGAGAATGGGCTTAGCCTGCTCTCCCCAAAGATGATCAAACCCCTAGCCCTGGGCAGCCAGATCAGCTGCCTGCCCACCCAACTACTAGCTCCGTCATGGAGCTGGTGGGGGCTGTGAGGATCAAGGGGTCACCTGGCCCCCAGATGTTCCAGGATGCCCCACACAAGCATGCAGGGCATTCTGTGGGGACTGCTGACACCGGGAGGCTGCTTGTAGCCTCCTGGTTGTGAGTCTACTCATGTGTTGCCATGTACGGTGGTGGCATATGATCAAATAAACAAGGTTAACGGAGCACTCGCTATGTTAACCTTGTTTAAGGGGGGGGGGGGTATTAGGCAGGCTAGCCACTTTGGAACTACCGTGCTCACCTGCGAGCCCGGTGGTTCCAACGATCACCAGAAAGTGGGCTAAGCTCCCTTACCCCGCTTTCTATTGATCATGGGAATAGACTGTATGTCAACCAGATAACCTTTATCCACCTACCTGCTGACACTCTTAAAGAACTCCAAAAGGTTATTGAGGCAAGACATGTCCTTGCAGAAGTCATGCTGGTTCTCCTTCAACAAGGTCTTTTCTTCAATATGCTTAACAATTGTATGCTTTCCATCAATTTACCTGCCACATAAGTTAGGCTAACCAGCCTGTAATTTCCTAGATCCCCTTGGCTCCCTTTTTGAAAAGTGGAGTTTCATTAGCTACTTTCCAGTGCTCTGGTACAGAGCCTGATTGTATGGACACTTTACACATTTTTGCTAGGAGATCAGCAGTTTCACATTTTAGTTCCTTCAGAACTCTTGGGTGGATGCCATCTGGCCCTGGCAATTTGTTAATTTTGAGTTTTTCAAGACAGTTTTGAACATCCTTTCTTGTCACCTCAAATTGGCCCAGTTCTTCAGCCTCTGAGCCTGAGAAGCTCCATTCCAAAGTGGTTATATGGTCAGTATCTTCCGCCATGAAGACAGATGCAAAGAACTCATTCAGCTTCTCTGCAATCTCCTTATCCTCCTTAATAATCTCTTTCACACCCACATCATCTAAGGGTCCAACCGCCTCCCTGGCAGGTTTTCTGCTTCTGATATATTTAAAGACATTTTTGTTATTCCCTTGACACTTCTAGCTATATGTTCCTCAGACTCTCTTTTTGCATCCTTTATTGTCTCCTTGAATTTCTTTTGCCAGAGTTTGTGTTCCTTTCAGTTCTCTTCATTTGGGCAGGACTTCCATTTTCTGAAGGAAGACTTCTTCCCTCAATGTAAGCAAGATGCTTTGGATCCTGAAAAGGTCCTATATGAATAATGCAATGTAAGTCAAAAATCTTGACTAGAAGTAATTCTAGTAAATGCACTGAGGTACAGTGTGGCATAATGATTAGCATATTAGACTAGGGCTGGGAAGATGGATTCCAATCCTTACACAGCCATGAAGCTCCCGGGTGACTGTGGGGCAGTCAATCTTTCATAGCGTAGCCCATCTCACCAGGTTGCAAGGATTAAAGGACAGTAACCTCTGAGCTCTATGGAGTAAGGGTGGAATATAAATACAAGTAACATTAATTATGTTAAAAGAATGTGGTTTCTTCATGACTGAGGAATGAATTTCATTGTGAATTGTTGGTGCAAATCTTCCTATAAGTACATATGTCAAAATATGATCACTATAAAAAGAAAGTGGCTGAGGATGTTCTCAAGGAAAAAAATGCAATAAGAACATGTAAAGGAATGCCTCATATAATCTTTGCTGGCTATGACAATTCTTGTCTTACAATGAAGGGCCACCCACATTAATTACAATTTCCTTGTGAGCCTCCAGACAGACACACCCACACTAGTCTGCTTCTTCAGCACATTTTGTCAGAAGTAATGGTTTTGCAAGGCACCAAGCCAGTGTCATTTTATGGGTTCTAGCAGAAATAATCTGGATTGCCACTGGTGTAAATGGGCACCAGATTTAGCTCATTTAATGTACATTGCAGGAGATAATCGAATCTTATTCCAGCATGTTCTCACAGCAAATACTTAAAAGTATTTCAGCAGAGTCCATCTTTTCCTAATAAAACTGGTTCATAGAGTTGGGAAACTAGAGCCAAAGCTGTTACAGCAGCTAATTTGCAGATAAATCTCACTTTTAAGAACAAATGCAGCCCTTCGATGCACACACATGACGCTTTCATTATCTTAATGGGAACCATACTTGTGCATCCAAGGGCTACATTTTTTCCTCAGCAAAATTATGTAAGATAAATACACATTAAGTGCATTCGTGCAGCCTGAATAACTAATTGTGAAAAAGAAAGCTCCACTGAGGCATGTCTTGAACTGCTAGGATACAGACATTTATTATTGATAATAATAGAATAGTAATTAAAAATATTCACTAGCCTAAGGGGGGAACCACACACATATGTGCAACGAATTCCTTCCCGTTGTTAGCACACAATCATTTTTAAATTTCATTTCTTAATCTTCATGTCTGCTTCACTTCTTTGGCCATTGATTTCATAGTTGTTTTATTCATCGACAGGCACACCTAGCAATACAATGAAACATTGTTTAATTCAACAGAAGGTTAACATGAGCCTGTTCACTTTTACATAATTGAAAATGAAAGGCACTACAGCCTTCCCTTCTGCAAAAGATTTTTGGCAAGGAATTGAAATTGATACCAGCTTTGTCACTCATGGTCTGCAACACACAGTTGTGCCCATGTAACCTGGAGTTTAAGCAGCCCTCTGTTGGATGGGGTGTGCATTGAATTACTTTTGGCCCTGCTGTGGGTTGCCATAGAGAAGTGTCTTTGAGGAAAAGAATTCTGAGGGTGAGACTCTGAGAGGAGAAGAAGAAGAGGTTGAGAAGGAGGGAGATTAAGAAGAGTTTGTTTGTTTGTTTTATTCTGTGAAATTGTTTTAATTGTTTTGCTCTCTGGATTGCTTTTAATTGTTTTTATTATGAGAAAGTGTTTTAATCATTTGTTTTTATTTTTTATATTTTTATGTTGTAACTTGGATTGTGCACACCTCCTAGAGATATATAAATATGATAGATAGATAGATAGATGATTTTGTCTGACCAGAAAGATGAGATTTCTTTAAATGTAGCCATGTTTTATCTGATTGTTAGATTTTGTCCAGGTTATGTCAAGGTTTCCTCATGATTTTAATCAACAGGATAGTATCATATTAGCTTGATTAGTTTGGTTTTATTGTTTAGTAAAGCAATGAATATATTATTGTTTTAGGTCTTCATCTGTGTGACTATTATGTGTTTCTTCTGGTTAGAGCAGGAGGAGGAGGAGGAGGAGGAGGAACTAATGGACCAATGGTCTGATTTGGTATAAAATAGCTTCCTATGTTCCAGTTGACTCATTGCCATGCATCTGGCTGTGTGAGGGGAAGCATTGCCTGAATCATCACTCCTGAGGTCGAGGACTTGAGTGAATGGGTTGGCAATTCCCAAAATAACTTTCATTTCCAGTTTTCATTTCCTGGGTTTCACTCTGTACTCAGGTCTTGCATTATCAGTACTGTCAGCATTTACACTAACTGGCCATTATGTCCAAAGGACTAGTCTAATGAATGGCACAAGATCGTAATAATAGCCAGATAGGAGGAGGAGGAGGAGGAGAAACTGTATAGTGCCTCAGGGTAGAGAAGGCAAGAAACAGTCCACTCACAGACCAACCTAGGGAGATGGAAAAAAATTACTACTCAGTCCTAGATGTCAGCAGCTACTGGATTGTTGTCTGTGTGGCTGGACTGGTGCCCAGATACTCCTGACAATGGCTGGTAGGGCTCACATTTTTAAATAATTCAGGTGCACAGTAGCTTCCTTTTTTGTGGGGGTTGGGGTGGGGGTGGGGAACCAGAAACAACAAGCTGCATAAAGGCCCTACACAATTTATACTGAGTGGCAGCAGATTCTCTAGTAGCCAGGTTAGAAGCAAAGATCAGTCCACTAAAAGCAGCCTAGAACTACAGCAGAAACAAGGACTGTCACTACATACAGCATCTCCCAGTGGAAAGCTATGGCATGGACTATGGTGGAGGGCTGACAGAGGATTTGGTGGCAGCACTTTGGTAGTTTGGCTGGTGGTGGTTGGGCTGGTGGTGGTTGGACTCTCCTGCCAAAATCAGGGCAGCTGCACTTACTGGCTACCCACAGGACCAATGTTCAGTCCTTTCCTCTCCCTGCTAAGAAATAGTAGCACAATCCTACCAACTGCCTGAAAAAGTTGGCGTCATCAGGAGAGTGACCAAACATGTTTGGCACATTTGCACATAATGCCAAATTAGAGTTGAATGGGGTAGAGGTTGGAATTTGTGTATGGCTGAATGCATGAAACTGCTGTTTTGCAGCAAAGTGACCTATCTTTGGCAAGAAATTGGAATTGATTCCAGCTTTGTCACTCATGTTCTACAACACACAGCTGTGCCCATGTAACTCAAAGTTTAAGCAGCCCTATTTTGGATGGGGAGTTCATTGAACACCCTTGCCAAACTCCAATATGAACCCTCAGTTGGTAGTGATTTGTGCTGCTCCAACTTGAGGTTTGAAGCTGGAAGTGTTACATCTGAATGCAGATGCTGCCATAACTGAGGTTTTGTGCTGTTTCTGGAACTGAAACAATAGACCGGGCAGTCCAGACCCCTACAGGAATGTGCCCACTCCATGCCTGCTACACTTCTTGATGGCTGCCTCTCCAACCACTTGCCCTCCCCACCCAGTCTCCATGCTACTCAAGCCATTGTCCGGCAACAGGGACAGCACCTCACCCCAACCCAAGCTTATGTGTCTGTCAAAAAGTCACACCGCTTCTAATTGTGTCTCTTGTTTCCCCCTCTAGCAGGGGATGTGATGGCAAGACAGGCACAATGTTTCTTGTTCTCCAAAAATAAATGGATGAAGAAGTATGTTCATAAACTTAAGCAATCGCAGTGGCAGCATTAACGCAGTATCTTGATGAGACCACTGCAAAGATAACATATGGCAGGACAGTGATTCCTGGGTCAGGTTTAAAAGGCTGGCCCACCCAAGAATACTCGAATGGCTTAGCTCTATTTTTTGTACAATAAATTTGGGGAAGAAGGGCACAGCACCTACCCCTTGGGTTGAAGTGTGTAGTCTCTGTCATTACTCATGAGAAAAACCATCCAGCAGGAACAGCATTACCTCCAGTTACAGAAGAGATTCCTCCTATGTGATAAGGATGGATGCTGCTCCGGAGCAGACCACTCTCTCTTGAGAGGAAAAGGCCATGGAGACACCCATTCACAGCTCATGAAAAGAATTGTCCATGGATACACGGGATGGGGCTGAATTGCTTATAATGTGCAATGATAGCCCTTCTCCCAAAGATCACTTTCTCATGAGAGTGAAAGGCCATGGAGACATGCATGTGGGTTGAATGGCAGATGCCACCCAGCCTGGTTGCTCAATAGAATCAAGATATGGGGACAGGTACCCCAGCAACCCCTCTCCTTGTCTTGGTGACTGCCGTGAAGAAGCAGTCCAAGCACACCTTCTGCCAATCCGGTTGTCCATTGGAACACATCCATGGTTGTTTTCACCTGGCATGGCAACCCTGCTCTCCTGGGATCTCTGATAATTGGGGCTCCCCTCTCTCATTATTCTCCACAGCAGCCAATCTGCATACTCTGCAACGCCGGACGGAACCTGGGAAATTTGACTGAGAGTAAAGATCTATCCCTGATCCCGGTGTTCCCCTAGTCTGCCTACCCAGGACCAACCAGACACTTCATGGCAAGTACTCTTTTGGGGGTATGAAAGGATTGCCTGAAGAGGGAGTCATGGTGTACAAGTTCTATTTTTTACCAGAGAGAACAGGGAGCCCACACAAGCAGGACCCATTTATTTGGATGGCCTAACAAATGAGAGCGCAGTCCGACAGAGGACCAAAGGTCTTGGAGCCTCTGGTCCTCCCCAGCAGACTGGCCCTCTCATGAGAGAGCTAATCCCCGGGCAGCAAGCTGACACAGGGGCAGGAGTGTGGTTGGGTGTCTCATTCTTGGTCACGGTGGACAAGACTCCTCAGAATCCTTTGCCCTCCCTTATATACATATTCCCTCCTAGGACGTTGTCACGGTCCCTTCCTGGAGCTACAGAAAAATAGTGTCCCTCAGTATCCCCCCCTCGCATTGCCAGAAATTGTCCTTGTGCATCCCCCACCCCACCCCAATTCCATAAATTGTGCTTGTGTGAGACTGTGTTGGTCTGGGGCTCTTATGAGGGTGGCAGTGCAATTCCTATCAGAAGAAGGACTTGCATGCCATTTAAAGGGATTTAATGCCCTTTCCCTGCCAAGGGCAGATGGTCCATTCATTCCACAAAGGCACAATTGTGCTCAGCATGCCCTTTTGAAGATCATGGCCATTGCCCTCCAGTTGTTCTGATGCCTTGCCCACAATCTGGCAATGCGAGTGCTACGAGCTTGCTGGGATTCAGCCTTGGCAGACCAGGAAGGGGGAGTGGCTACCATACCCTGAAACTGAAGGTTTCTGGGCTGCAGTCAGATGATCGTCTGCAATGTGAATCATGGCTAAAAAAATAACCTCAGGTTCGTCTACCCACGGTTTGCTGTTATGTGTGAATTGAGCTATTGTCTGTTTTCAGGTCTTAAAAAGAAAAGCTCTGCCATCCGTTTGAGAGGAACTACTGAATGAATTATGCAGCTAACTTTTACAAATTGATTTGAGCAGCGCAGCACAGAACATCTAGAGATCACATCCGAGCTCCCTTTTAGAAGTGCTCTGTCCACCTTCCTGATTGGACTTACAGCCTGGGAGAGTGTGCATCTGCAATACAAACCAACACAGCATCCTGCCATTTCTTGGGGAGCAGAGCTGTGGGAAGGAGCAGGATACTTGCATTTTCATGTATTCAAAGGGAAAACCAGAAGATTTCAGTACTGAGCTGGTCCCAGCCCTATGTCAAGCAAAGGGTTCATAAGATGGGTTTGGGGAGATTTCTGCTCAACCCCTTGACTTTTGGGGTCCAAAAGGGTTCAGTCTTCTACCCCCATTTTATTTAACATCAACATGAAACTGTTTGACGGTGGTCATCTGGAGATTTGGGCTGTGATGTCACCAATATGTAGATAACACCTAGCTCCATCTTGCTTTGACATCCATCCCAGGGAGGCAGTGGATGTCAGTGATGGGTGGAATGTCAATTAATAAGCTGAGGCTTAATCAAGACAAGGCAGAAGATTTCCTGTCAGGGACTGAGGGCAGGGTTCAACTATTCTAGTTGGGATAGAACTTTTGTTGAAGGAGTAGGTGCAGAATTTGGAGGATTCTCCTGGATCCAGCATTGCCCTTAGATGCTTAGTTGCTGTTGAGACCAGGGTGCCTTTGCACAGCTTCAACTTTCCTGGAGAAGGCAGGTCTGGCTATGGTTATCCATGTCTTGGTCACATCACAACTCAGTTACTGCAGTGCACACCACATGGTGCTATACTTGAAAAGGATTTGGAAAGCAGTCCAGTTGCTAACTAAACACTAACTAGTCCAGCATCCTGTTTCACACAGTGGCCCACCAGATGCCGCTGGAAGCCACAGGCAGGAGTTGAGGGCATGCCCTCTCTCCTGCTGTTACTCCCCTGCAACTGGTACTCAGAGGCATCCTACCTTTGAGGCTGGAGGTGGCCTACAGCCGTCTGACTAGTAGCCATTGATAGACCTCTCCTCCATAAAGTTATCCAAGCCCTTCTTAAAGCCATCCAAGTTGTTGGCTGTCACCACGTCTTGTGACAGAGAATTCCACAAGTGGATTATGCATTGTATGAAAAAATACTTTCGATTATTGGTCCTAGATTTCCCGGCAATCAATTTCATGGGATGACCCCTGGTTCTAGTGTTATGTGAGAGGAAGAAGAATTTCTCTCTATCCATGTTCTCCACCCCATGCATGATTTTATAGACCTCTGTGATGTCTCCCCGCAGTTGTCTTTTTTCTAAACTAAGAGCTTAGCTTTTTTTTTTTTTTTAATGAAAGCTGGGAATCTGGGGAAAATAATAAGAGGGATCCTAATCTTGAATCAATTCAAATAGAATCAGGAATCTAGCCAATGGACCACAGGGGTGATTTGTTTTGTCTCCAAATCACCCAAATCAACTGGATTCGGGTACAAATCGATTTGTACCCAAATCAATTTGCATTTCCCTAGCGCCTTCTCAGTTGCTGTCCTCAGACCTCTGGAATGCCCTCCCTGAGGAGGTTTGCATGACTTCCTTCCTCTTGGCCTTCTGCAAGCAACTGAAAAACATTCTTCTTTAGATAAGACTTTGACTAGGAAGGTGTTTTCTACTCTCTCTGCAATTACTTTGCAATTGCAAAATTGCTGCTGTGATATGTTGTCATGTTATAATGCTGGACTGTTTACTTTTTAACTCGTGTTTTATTGTATTTGTATTCATGCACATTCTGAAAAATGTGCTTCTGGAAGTAGTTTCTACTCACATGGGGAGAGGCAATTTCTGCTGATTCTCCCTTCCCTCTGCTGATCTTCATGCCCACAGAAATACATCCCTGACAATTGGGGGGCATATTTAAGGGAGACTTAAGGGACAGCAAAAGGAAGGATTGGTGAAAATTGCTGTTCTCCACTTCTGGGGGCAGAAATTACTTGTGCAAAGATGAAATTAATCAGGATGTGAACCATTTTGAAACCAGTTTACAAAAGGTGGTTTTATAAATGGAAAAATAAACAAATACATTTACAAAAGAAGGAAAACATATTTTCTTTAAATGAAGAAAGAGGACAACTGAAAGCTGATATTTGAGGTCACAAACAAAAGCTTCTGCCTAAACATACAGAATTAAAGTTGATCCTAATAGAATAATGCTTGGAGTTATGAAGAACATGTGTAGAGTACATTTGCAAATTCTTCTCTCGCCCCCTTGCCCCCCCTCCGCCCCCATCTTAACATGGGGTAAATGACAATGTGGAATAGAATATGATGGTATGGAAAATGATGGTATGTGAATCAGAAAAGAAACGAGGTGTGATTCAGCCAAATCTAACCACTTTCCCAAATGTCCAGTAACAACACTAAGCACTTTCTTAAGTGTCTCCCATTTAAATCAATGAAGAGTAAATTGCTTAAACATGGCTGGATTATGCCCACTATTATTTAAGACACACATTTGACAGAACTGGAGCAAGAGCTCTGATCTTGAATTATCATTTGATAATGAGAGGGTCATTCCTGATTCCTAACAGCAGGCTTGTACTTGAGATGTTAGTGAAGTTCTCTGAACTCAGACTCAGAGAAGAAAGGGGATTTCCCCTAACTCCCAGGTTTCTACACCAGTCCCATAAGTGCATTCAGTCTAGGGATGTGCACGGAACCAGTCAGGCCAGTTCAGTTCTAATTTGAACTGAATTTGAACCAGCCAGGCCCGGTCTGGTTCTGCTGCCGGACTGGTTCGAACTGGTTTGCAGACTGGTTCAGGACTCTGCTTGTTAAGGGGAATCAGCTACAAGCAAAGGGGTGGGGGCTTCCTTAAGGTTAAAAGAAAGTGATAGGGGAATAGGGGGACCCTACCCCATGCAAGTGGCAGCAGCGGCATAGATGGCAATGGGGATTTTAGTGGGGGCAGCTCCCCTCAACTCCCGCTGGCCTCCCCCAGGACAGCCCAGGCTGGCTGCAGTCCACTTTGGACCTTCTGTGGCCTGGTTTGTGCCTCCGTGCATGTCACACTGAAGTGCAAAAGAGCAAGGACACAGTGACTTTGGGATCCTAAGTTCTCTCACGGCCTCCTCCAATATTATAGTCATTGTTTGCAAAGTTGATCGCCTCTGTAGTTTTCTCTCCCATCTGTGTTCATTTTAAAACACACAGTTCCAAAGCTCTTAGTACAACTTGGACAAAGTCAACCAACTTGTTAAAATCACCATATATATCAAACTCCTAAAAATACAACAGATTTAGCATTATAGGGGGGGAAATGTTTTCAAATATTTTGCCCATTTCCCCTTCAGCCTAATATTCTTTACGTAGGTTTGTTTGTTTTTTAAGTGCCTTGTCATGCAATCTTTCAGGAAGCATGAAGTTTCATATGTAATGAGCAGTTGTTAACAGTGTGAAGAGTTGATTAGAACCTAGTTTTTGGTTTTTTGGTTTTGTTTTTACACTGCAGTTAGAAAGTAAATATAAACCCTTGTCCATTTAGACATTTGGAACATTGTGGGTCAGTACAGATGCATGTGGGTCCCATACATGCATTAACTTTAGAGCCATGTGGCGAATGCACCCACTCTGATCTCACTCAAGGACATGCCAATGCATTCTTGGCACGTCCTTTACTTGTGTGTAAGGGATGATCATGCTAATTATCCCTCTTCATATGCTGTAAAACTCAGTTTAAACAACATTATTACACACTAAGGCTGTTCTGAGTTGGGCTGCTTATCTGGAGCACCAGGATTGAGCCTGATCCCAGCACCCCCCTTACAGGTAGCCCAGCATTTTACCTTGGCCTTTAGTTAGGGTTAAGGGTGCGAGTGCACCCTTAATCCTGTTGCTTGGGTCATGTGTGTGCTCGGGCGAGCACACACAGAGTCAGGCACCTAGAGAGTCCGATTCCCAGGCGATCACACTTGTCACATGATACATTGTAAGGATATAAGCATTATCTCAGCTTCTGGAGTTTTGCAGTACCCAGAGCAGCATGGATGCTATGGCCACATGATCCACATGATCAAGTTATTAGAATCTTCTGTTGCTTATGAGAACATCTATTAATCATTGCAAACCCTTTTAGAAGTAGAATCTTAATGTAAAATGTGATTGAAATTGCCTATTTGTGACAACATGGTCGAACAGATAATATCCAAAGTACATTGTGAGATTATTTGAATACAACAAAATAAATGACAAACTCCAGAGATTGCAGACCACAATGCCACTTTCAACAGAGCAATTTCAGTGGATTTAATGAAACCATTGACAGGTAAACAGATGGCAGCTAATGACAGTAATGATTGCCTCTCTTAATCAAGACCTAGCAAGGAGCAGAGTATGGAAACTGAAGCTGGAGATGTTCTGTGTGGTTACAAAACTGGAGGACTATTCATTCAAGAAATAGCAAGCCAGAAATGCATTTATCTCTGGCAACCAGAGGAATCAATAGAGTTAAGTTCACACTGTTGTAAAAAAAAATAAAAAAATACTAGAATGCTAGAATAAAGTACTAAAATACTAGAATACCAATTGTTGCTGTTGTTAACAAAGACAAATTGGTGTCAACTGGAGACCAGAGATATAACAATAATTATCTGAGAGGTAAAGGAGATGTTTTGTTGCTTTCAAGACCAAATGCTCTATTTGCCCTGGTCCAGCAAGAGCAATTAGAACAGGGAAACAGGTTTCAATGCACAGGAGGCCATTTTGGATGCAAACTATACATGCTAAAGAGAACTGCATGGGAGCAGAAGGGAATCATCCAACAGCACAGACAATCTGGCAGAGGATATCCTTGCACACCACACAGTGGCTTACGTTCTATGCAGTGAGCTGCTGATCCAAGGGAGAGGCACGCTCGCTGCTTCCACAGCACTTTGAACCCTGTTGGCACTGCTTCTGAAAGTGGGGAGGCTCCATTCCTACTAAAAAGAGCACCATTGCACTTCCAATGGCACTCATCATTCCCAGTGGAGAAAATGTGATGATGCACCCCACCTAGGAGACGACGCCTTGAGCCCATTCTCACAATTGAGTGAGAGGGCTACTGGGTGGGGGTGGGGGGTGGGGAAGGCTGCTTAAATGTTTTAGAGGATCCTCGGTCTGCAGACGACCCTTAGTCAGATCCTCGGTCTGACCAAGCAGTGGGCTCTCTATGTGGGTTTGCTGCCATGCCATGGGCAGGAGCTGCTCGCCTCCCAGTGGTACACATTTTCAGCCAAGAGCAAACTTGGCTGCTTTAAGCCACTCTTGGCTGCACATGTGAACAGCCTCATCGGGTCTCCCGGCCTCCGGAAGCAGTGCTGTAGAAGCAGCAAGTTCACTGCTCCCTAGAATCGGTGGCCTATTGCCTAGAACAGGGGTTCTCAACATTGGGTCCTCAGACGTTTTTGGACTTCAACTCCCATAATCCTCAGCCCCAGTGGCCTTTGGTTGGGGATTCTGGGAGTTGAAGTCCAATAACATTTGGGGATCCAACGTTGAGAATCTCTGGCCTAGAAGGTAAGTCACTGAGTGTAGTCCCTGCTGTGCACACTGGATTTAGCTTCAGAATCCTCAACATGGTGAGAAACCCACTTAGGAAGAAAAGGATTCATGCTACTGGAGCTGGGAAGTATCCACAGCTCATTATCAATTCGCCACAAGTACAAAGGACTGGGACATGGGGTGTGTAGAGAGAAGAACCAGTGCATATTCTCCTTCCTGCTCAGTCAACATGTACACGGCATTCAGTATCCTCTGCTTACCACCCATTCAACGTTGTGTACTTATGTATTGAGCATTCATTCATTCAGACCCCTGCCTGTAGTGTGGAGTGTACAGCCTAGGCACAATATTTATCACCTCAGAGAACTAATCCAAAATATATAAGATGATCTAGATCAAGAGTGAAATCAAGATGGTTTGATACATTTCTGCCATTCACATATAGAAGATATTGGCTCCCTATTTTGCCTTTGTGTACAGAATACCTGAATGTGGATGAAAAACAGTGTAAATGTGTTCTATAGTCAGTGTGAGATCCACTGTCAGCAGCCTCATGCTGACTGGGATTATGAGGGATAGATATGTTTATCACTGATCCCGCATTTCAGTGTTAACAATGAACCAGGGGGTGTACGCTGCCCACTGCAGAACAGCAGTTTTGTAACTATATTATTGTAACAAGGAGCATGGTGTTTGTAGTCAGATTTACAGTTCACAGTGGCTTAGTTTTCCAAATACTGTAAGCTTAGTTGTCAATCCTTTACTAACTAGAGGCAGCCATGGGGAATGTAGATCTCAACTCGATAAGCGCCATAGTGTTAACGGAAACAAAGCAAGCTGTAATCATCTGGAACTTTTCCAGCTCTGATTAAACTACACAAGGAACAAAGGGCTCATTTGAAATGCAGATGTAACATTTTTCTGGCACTGTGTCTACAGACAAGACTGCCCTGCCTTAGTGATACGTTCAATACCAGTGCTTAGTGTTTAAGTGTTTGCTTATGTCAGTCACCTGCTATGTTAAGACCAAGAGGTCAGATCCTGGAGCTGACACTGTGGACAGCCTAGAGATGGCTCCATTTACAGTACCTTTCTCTGGCTGACTACTAGCATTCAGATGTCTGAAAAGGCGGAGAATGAAGGAGACAGAGAGGAGGAGAGGAACAGACAGACGGAGCGAGGGGAGGGAATTGGTATTCTTTCTTCTCCTGGCTTCCCAAGAAATCTTTCAAAAACCTTGAAAGTGTGCTTTCCACTGAGTCATCTTGCTGAATAATCCTTGATGAATGTCTTTATAAAACCACACAAAATAACAAAATAAAATCTTGATGAGGATTCCAGCTGTGAGCTGGATTATATCAGTTAAGTTAGTAACACTCAGCTGACCCCCTTCATTCTGTTATTCCTGATTCATGCTGCTATATTGCATTTCAATGGTTGGCTAGGGAGAAAAAATATGACTACTATTCCTTTTTAATTAAATACAGTAGTATAAGGTCTCCTGGGGGAAATGTTATTGCCAGAAATATACTGAATCTGCAAGAAGAGTAGATTACTTTGCATCCTTCTTCCTCATATAGGATACTGTGGCACTCTTCCTGTGTAACAATGCAATGCAAGGTGTGTGTCATGATGTTTCAAACCTTCAGACTCAAAGAACTCATGCAAAACCAGCAAGCATTACTTGTGTGTTAATGCTTCCCACCCCAAGGCCCCCAAATCCCCCAATAATGTAAGCCGGGTAAAAAGATAGAGTTGTGCCGTTGAGTCGGTGCCGACTCATGGCAACCACAGAGGCCTGTAGTTGTCTTTGGTAGAATACAGGAAAGGGTGTACTATTGCCATCTCCCTCGCAGTAAGAGATGATGCCTTTCAGCAACTTCCTAGATCGCTGCTGCCCGATATAGGTGTTTCCCATAGTCTGGGAAACATACCAGTGGGGATTTGAACGAGCAACCTTAGTCCCTAGGCAAGTTACTTCCCTGCTGTGCCATTAGGTGGCTACCTAAGCTGGGTACCTGCCAGGAATTTGAGGCAGACATGGAGATAAATGAGACAAAAGCACCATCCACCCAGATAATAACTTGGTATGGATGGTCTGATCCTGTGGCTCTATTCCTCCACTTAGCCACTATGCAGGGTCAATGCTGGCATATTCTTCGGGTCTGTCTTCAGGTTCATCTTAAGGTGCCACTGGTTCATCTGGTGATGACCTGGGATAAGGCCTTCTCTGATGTCACCCCTGGGTTGTGGAATGTGCTCCCCATCCTTTTTATATAATAAAACCCTAAGGTACCTGCGTCTGTGTCTCTTGCAGGTGTTCTGCGCATGCGTGGCGCACGCGGACGCAGCAACGGAAACTACACACACAACTGCGTGCCTCTTGCAGGTGTTCTGCGCATGTGTGGTGCGCGGGGACGCAGCAATGGAAACTATGCACACAACTGCGTGCGCGCGTAGTTACCGTCTCCATCGTAGGTCCGCGTAGCAACCCATTAAACCTGCAAACATTTCTACACAACTCTTCTAGCGCCCATTAATGTAACGGGCTTAATGTTTAGTGGATATATAAGAGGACTGTCTTCATTAGAGGCCTTCAGGAAAGCCTTAGAGACCCGTCTTTTTTAGCCTGGCTTTTAATGATATTTAGTTTTAAATTGCAATTTTAATTTGCTTTTAATTGGTTTTTGATTGTAATGTTAATCTGCTTTCAATTGGGTTTTGGTTTTAATTGTTATGTATTTTTTAATTTAGTGTAAACCACCGGAAGGACAGCACATAAATACATACACACAATACTGTAAACCCTTTCAGACATAACAAAACTGGTTATTTTGTAGCCAGAAGAGGGAGAATGGATGTATGCTGCCTAGCCACATCACCTACCACCAATGTGCTCGGTAGGCACTGTGATGGTTATTTAATAGATTGTGTGACATTTTTATAATAGTTGTAAAGTGGGTTAATTGTATATAAATTTGGCAGTTATTTTGTAGTGTAAACTGTGTTTGATTGACAGCTGCAGTGGAGAGACCTCTTCTGGTGGAAAAGGGAAATCTTACTTAGAATGTTAGAGGAAGACTGATGACAGTTGGGAGAGGGACAGTTAAGTTTAGCTGGTGGTTGGAGAAGGAGAAGAGAGATTGAGAGTAAAGAGCTGAAAGCTTCTTCTGGATCTTATATCTTGCTCTGATAGGACTTCTCTGGTACTGAGAGGAGGTAGCAAAGAGTGGCTGGTGATTGCCCTCTGAAGCATGCCAGATCTTTACATAGAAACACAGGAAACTCCCATATACTGAGTCAGACCATTGGTCCATCTAGCTCAGTATTGTCTACACAGACTGACAGCAACTTCTCCAAGGTTGCAGGCGGGAATCTCTCTCAGCCCTATCTTGGAGATGCTGCCAGGGAGGGAAGTTGGAACTTTCCTCTCTTCCTGGAGCAGCTCCATCCCCTAACAGGAATACCTTCCAGTGCTCACACATCTAGTCTCCAATTCAAATGTAACGAGGGCAAACCCTGCTTAGCTAAGAGGACAAGTCATGATTCCTACCACAAGACCAGCTGTCCTCTCCTCCTCTTTCTTCTAGGAGAGCTCTGAGGGAATGATCAGAGGAAAAGGGGAAAATTAAAAGAACCAGCTAGGCACCATTCCCACAAGAACACAGAGGGAGAAGATAGAAAAGAACAGTTTCTACTAACGGATATGTAACCAGAGTTCACGAAACTGTTATGCGTGAACATCTCTTGTAAGTGTAACCATCAAGCTTGAAGTACTGTGATAAAACAATCTTCTTGTTTCATCTCATCAAGAGCTGTTGATAATTCCTCCCACATGTTATCTGAAGGGACCAACCCTCTACCATGCTACTACAAAGAAAAGGGGAAGGAAATGTTGATCTCAGATACTGAGGTCATTCACACAATCAAAAATTGTGTTCTACCCAGGTCCTATCTTGCTTCCACACAACCGAAAGCAGAGCTCCCAAACCCACGTAGAACATCGTTTTTGATTGTGTGGATGACCTTACTGAGTGGTGACAGCAAACGAGTTCCTTGGCACAGGGAGAATGTCCCCACAGGTATACCCCTGTTCTCCTCCAGTTCAGTGTTCATTGGCAGAGGCAAGCACTGAAGCTGGGGAGATGTCCTGCCTGGTATTTGGAACGTTGTCCACCTAGTGATCCAGATCACAGGGAGAGCTTCTTCCCAACGTTAGCACTTGCATCAGCAGACAAGTGCTGCAACTGCAGAAAGACGGGCCAGAGCTACAGAGCACATTGGTGCTAGGCTGCATGGCTTGCCACCACACTTCCATTCCCTCTGGTACCCAATCTAATAATGTCTGATCTGAAGAGGGTTTGGGCCACAATCCTATGCATATACAGCAGCAGCAGTAACACCACAACACTACCTGAAGAAATAAGGTTGCACAAGCCACCTAATGGCACAGCAGGAAAGTAACTTGCCTAAGGAGCAAGAGGTTGCTGGTTCGAATCCCTGCTGGTATGTGTCCCAGACTATGGGAAGCACCTGTATTGGGCAGCAGTGATACAGGAAGATGCTGAAAGGCATCATCTCTTACTGCTCAGGAGATGGCAGTGGCAAACCCCTCCTGTAGTCTACCAAAGAAAACTACAGGGCTCTGTGGTCACCATGAGTTGGCACCGACTTGACAACACAATTTTACTTTACTTACCCCTGCCATACGCCATACATATGGCACACAAAAGAAAAAGGCAGCCAGGAAAAAGATGATCACATGTCCTTTTGCCTAGGCTGCTTAGCTAAGGGTACAAGGATTTCATGGACAGCCTGTACAGAAAAGGGGCCATGTCCTGCCAAGAGAACAGTGCCTCCATTGAAACAAAGGCCGAAATCTAAACTAGTGTCATGTGGGTGTGGCAGTGCTGAGTTTCAGACTGCTGTTGTCGGAACTGTTGATTGTTACAGATCTCCTCTGCCCTCTGAAGCTAACACTGTGTCATGAAAATATGTCATTTAAAACAACAAAAGCAAGCTGACTGGTAACTCTTTGGGAAAGAATTCTGCATCAGGAAACAAGAGACAGCAGTCTGAGACCTAGGCTGCAGAAATGGAAATGTGGACTCTTTAAGGATAAGCTTCTCGTTTGGAGACCCTACTGCGATATTCTTTCATTCATGAGTTGCTTTTCCACAAATAGTCTCCAAAGCAACGGACCATCAAAATGGCTGTAAATTACAGCACTAAGCAAAACAAACAAATAAAAAGTTTTAAAATTAACTTACCCAAAGAAAGGACACACACAGCAAACACAAATCAGCACAGCAGCAGTCAATAAAGCAATACAGGCAATAAAAGGAGTGGAAGTTCAGTTAAAAGTCATGGAAAATAATCTAAAACCTGGGCCTCAGACAGAGTAATGTAAGCACCTCATCATTTTCTCTAGGAAAGACCTGATTGCCATTAGGGATGTGTACAAAACCAGTTTTGCCAGTTCAGCTCGGTTTTGTGCCCAGTCGAACCAGACCTGGACCTCTACTGGTAAAGGGGAATTCGGTGAGGATCCCTCTTTACCAGTAAAGGGGCAGAGGGCTTGGCAAAGTGTAGATGAGTAGGAGGGGAGTAACTAAGTACTTACAAGTGCTGCAGGTGGCAGGTTGGGTGGCAGGGATGGCAACAGCTCCCCTACCTCACCAGCCTCCCCCCAAGTAGGCAGGGCCAGTGGTGGCCTGGTTTGGGCATTCTTCGGCCTGATTTGGGCCTCTGCACATGCATGGAGGCCATTTTAATGTGGGTGCCACCCCTTGCCTTATGCCACCCACCTTACACCCCCCCACACACACATGGTGCCACCGCCACCCCAGCCACCAGTGGTAGCACTTCTAAGTACTTACTTACTCCCTTCCTGCCCACTCTACCCTTAGGAAAGACCCCCTGCCTCTTTACTGGTAAAGGGGAATCCTCACCAAATTCCCCTTTACCAGTAGATGCCAAGCTGGCTCAGTCTGAATTTGGACTGGATGAGGCCGATCCGGTTCAACTATGAACCTGTTGAGATGAACCAGCTGGATGTTGAGCCTGGCTCGAACCAAACCGGCTTGCACACCTGGACCGCACACCCCTAGTTGCCATCTACTTGATCTCTGATGAAGGAGGCATCAAAGGTAGTGACAATCTGAAACTGATCAAGCGCAATTCATGTCGAAACAGGCAGGCAGTCTTTTAAGCACACTGATCCCAAACCAACAGGGCTAGTTTGGTTGTTACCAGAGCATGGATAGCTGTGGCCAGGCTATCTCCGTCTAAGAAGGTCTACAGCTGGCACACCCATCTAAGCTACTTAAATATATCTTGTGCAATAGTAATGTCTAGAGGGAGGCAGCCGGAGTGGGAACACATAGGAACATAGGAAGCTGCCTTATACTGAGTCAGACCATTGGTCCATCTATCTCAGCATTGTTTACATAGACTGACAGTAGCTTCTTCAAGGTAGGGATGTGCACATAACCAGTTTGCCCAGTTTGGTTCAAGTCTGAACTGGACTCAAACCAGACCAGGCATATTCAGTTTTGTGCATGCCTGAAGCCCCCTGGTTCAGCTCGGTTAGAGCCAGTTCGGGGTCTGAAAAGTAAAAACAAAACTGAACCAGCACTGAACCAGACCCGTAAAAACCAGGGGGAGGCCAGCAGGGGTGGGGGAAAGCTTCAGAGATACCTCTCGTGTCTACGGCTGCACCCTCTGGAGGCAGAAGTGTTGCCACAGGCCTGAGGATGAGTTTTGGTTTTGTTTTGTTCTTAACTTACTTTTCAAACCCTGGACCAGCTCTGAGGGTGAGTCCTCAAGCCTAACGAGTTCAAATGGTGAACTGGCTCAATCTCGGGTTGGTTCACACCTCCCTACTTCAAGGTTGCATGCGGGAGTTTCTCTCAGACCTATCTTGAAGGTGTCAGGGAGGTAACTTGGAAACTTCTGCATGCAAAGCATGCAGATATTGTTCCCAGAGCAGCCCCATGCCCTAAGGGGAATATCCTAAAGTGCTCACATGTAGCCTCCCATTCAAATGTATACCCTGCTTAGCAAAGAGGACAAGTCATGCTTGCTATTACAAGACTACTTCTCCTCCCTAGAATCTACAGGATTCCTCCTAAGTGCTGTTCTCCCACATTTTGCTGCTTGCAACGGCAATACTGTACCAGCATCAGAATTCTTCTGGAGATAACATTTCACATATATATGGGTATCCCTACAGCAGTTAGGGGTGTGCACAAAACTGGCTGGCCCAGTTCAGTTTGAGTGAGAACCGGACCTGAACTGGACCAGGCCAGTTCAGTCCCCCCCGCCCCCATAGAACCCCCCAGTCAGTTTGGAGGGGTTTGTGAGCCTTTTTACATTTCAACATTTTTTTAGGACTTACCCCTCTGGGGGGCTTCTCTAAGGCTGCAGAGGAGGCCCATGGAGGTTACCCCTCCCCTGATGGCCTTGGTTTTGGCAAAAACCATACAGTTAGGGCATTACTCAGCCTCTGTGTAGCCTGGGTCATGACCCAATCATGCAGCGGCCCATTGCACATACATAGCAGCCTCCCAAATGCCCACTGCAATAGGGGGAAGGCCTGGAATGGGCTCGGAATGGAACCGGGTGTTTTTTGCCAAAACAGAGGGAGAGGGGGAACCTCCGCAGACCACCCCCCACAGCCTCAAAGAACCCCCCTGGAGGGGGTAAGTACTCAAAATAAAAAAATTACACATAAAAAGGCTCATGAACACATCCTGAATGGCTGGAGGGGGAGCATTCGGACCGGGGTTGAGCCAAACTGGGGTGGTTTGGCTCGACCCCAAACCTTCAAACCAAATCAATTTGAAGTTGAACCAGTTTTCACATCCCTAACAGCAGTCTAGACATTGTAGACAGATGACAGAAATTGGAAACTGTAATTCAATGTGTAACTACTTCAAAGTAAATTCTATTGCAATCAGTTGAACTTCTTTCTAGTCAAGATCTTTAGGATCCATATATTTCAGTCTACATCTCAGCTATTCAGCTGAACTGTCTGTCTGTCTACATCAGTAACTTGTAAAAATAGAACAGAATCTACTCACGTAGCATGATCAACAGAAGAAGCTTTGCTTCAGGATGAAGATCCAAGGGCTTACCTTTTCTGCAGCAGTTTTATAGTCTTAGGAAGCCCATCTGAGCCTGTCAATAAGATTTTTAGGAGGAAAAATCGTAAAGCATTTGTACAGGAGAACATCTGAGGACCTTTTTTTAAATGGTTCTGTCTGATATGTTCTCATCCCATTTTGTTGTAAGTCAGCTTATTCTGATGCTATAGTAACTGGGCAATATTCAGACTATTTAGTCATGACTAAGCATAAGCACCTTTGAAATAAATGAAACAAGTCAGCTATGACTAACTTTGGTCCATTTATTTCTATCATTCCTCCCACCAAATGACAGGCTATAAGTGGAGGAGGAGGCATACATGCTCCCGATTCCCAGCCATATGTGTGTTGAAAACAATTGAGAAGTGATCACGTGTGAGGGTTCAATTGTGGTTGTTTGGTGTGGCAACCAATATTGATCACCCTACTTCAAATCTGGGATTGCCCATGTTGATTGTTCTCCCTAAGCAATGATGCCGCCCCAAGCAGTAGCGTACTGGAGGGGCGGGGTTTAAATATTTTAAATAAAATAAAACAAAATAAAACAAAATAAATGATTGAAACTTCACGCACAATCACTTCCTGGTTGTTGTTTTTCGCCATGGAGATGACCAGGAATCAGGAGTGTACAGTACATAGTTTCTTCTTCCTCCACCTTCCAGTGTTCAGTGACATAACCACAATCATTGGATTGTGAGAACCTGTTACCCATTGTGTGCTGTTGCTAGGTTGTACTTTACATTTTTAATTGTTTGCTTGTTTCTTTGTTTATAGAACCACCTTTCACTGCATGGCCCCAAGACCAGTATTAAAACTCAATGGCCGCCCTTCTACACAGGCGTTCAGAAACCACTGAGGCTCCTGCACATGTAAAGGCTATCCTGGGGCTGTTGAAGAAGCAAGCTGCTGTGAATCTCCTTAAACCAGCACACAGGCACTTGGTTGGTGCTGCTTCCCCTGCAAACAAGGGAAGTAGCATGAAGCAAGTGTCTGCACACTGCTTTAAGGAGTTTCACAGCAGCTTGCCCCAGGGCTGCCTTTTACATGCTCAGCATGCCTGGCATCTTCCTAACACCAAGGTTAGACTGCACAGAATGTGTCTATGCACACGAGCAGCCAAACCCAGACATGGGCAGCCCTGCCTGGGTTTGTCTGCTCATGTGCAGTGCAGATTTACCCCAGGCTTTAACCTGAGTTAAATGGCGCAAGCATGCCCTTTACCCCAGGTTCTGAGTTGTGTGAATGATCAGGCTGATTCCCCCAAACCCTGGGGAATCACCCAATGCACTGTGGTCATTGCAGAGTGCATTGCTGGATACCTGGAGGTCAGGAAAACCAGTCCTGGCCTCCAGAGATCCACGCTGCATGAAGCTGCATGGATCGTGTGGGCACACAATGGTACGCCAAAGTGGGCATCACCGATTGTCTGCGGGGGAAGGTAGGTCCACCCCTGCCTTTCACCTGCCCACTCTCCCCACCCCTATTATGGCTGTGTGAACAAATCTGTTGCCATCCAATGATTAAATATATTATTAAAAATCTTTAATTCACTTAACTGAGGTCATGCGCCCTCCAGGACATATTTTCAGGACCCACAGTGGGCTTCAGAAGGAAGGCAAGAATGGACATTGACCCTCCCCACAATGCAGGCCACATGTTCACTGCACCACAATCTGGATGTTGGCTACCATGGGTTGTGTGAGCAAACCTAGTGGAAACAACATGCTCAATAATGTAGTGCTGCATACAGTATGGTGCCTAAGATAACTTAGAGCGACATTAGCAATCAGGCAGAATGAAGTTAATCCAGGCAGTTTGTTTCATCTGGGCCACCGGGAGGCCTCCCATCCCAGCTGCTCCAGAGTTGGTTAGCTCAGATCCTCTACCCAGGTACAAAGTGAGGTGGGAGAAAAACGGAGCTCATCCTAGCTCACTTTGTGGTTGTCTGGAGCAGGGATTCTCAACGTTGGGTCCACGGATGTTATTGGACTTCAGCTCCCATAATCCTCAGACCTAGTGGCCTTTGGCTGGGGATTATGGGAGTTGAAGTCCAATAACATCTGGGGACCCAACCAACATTGAGAATCCCTGGTCTGGAGCACAACCAGGGTTAAAAAGTCTGCTGGGACTGGTGGTGGCCATAGAGTCCAGAGTACTGCAAGCCCAGGGAGAGGAGTGCTGCTGAACTGTCACAGGCTGCCTCTCTGCTGCTCATGTGGTGCATTGTGGGATACAGGAAGTCATCCTCCCTCTCTCCTCCTTTGGGAGTCTGCTGCCATGCCTGTCATGGAGCCCATGCCCGTGGATGCATGAGCGGCAGAGTCCTGAGGAGGCTTCAATCATCTGTGGGAATGTAGGAGGGATCCTGCCTTTCTCCAAGCCCAGCCCACAATCATCATGAGAATGACCATACAAGAAGATAACAAACTTGCCTCCTTGCCAAAAGTATCTAGCACTTAAGTACCATAATGTGCACTTGGCATGAACCAGCCAAAGTGAACAGTGTTTAATTAAATTGTTCTTATGGTTAAAAACACCTGCTTAAATTGGTCTTATGGAAAGCAATGGAATTTTAAAATGCTTGCATTTAGCCGGATCATGCCCATTATTGAGCAATAATTTATTCTTCTGTAAAAATGCTTAGCTTCAAGGTGTTAATGTGCCAACTGATTCACAGTCCTTATTGCAGTGACTCTCCTAGATAAGTGTTTAATGCTCCCAAATGAGCCCATGGCTGAATTGGCATTGCAGCCAACATTCTTCAGGTCCTATGCCAACCCTTGAATTACTCTGTCAGTACTTTGTGGAGATGACTACATCAGGACACAAGCCTTGTTCTCTGCATATGGTCACCATGTGATTCCCTTGCTTTGGATCAGGAAGACCCACCACAGAGAAGTTCCTATGAAGCACTTAGAAGTTCCTATGAAGCACACCAAAAATTAAAAAAAATGAGTGATGGAATGCTGGGTGAGTACTCAACTATGTAGTAGATGCACTAGCCAAGCCCCATGTGTGAGGAGGAAAAGAAGCTATCAGCTGTGGTAGGAGCAGCTGCAAACCAGCTGTTCTAAATCTCTGAAGCCTGCCACTGGGAAGATGGTTACATTGGAATTTAGTCTCCAAATGCATACACAGACCTCTCCATGCAACATCTATTATTAGAACTTTCACTGGCACAGTCACACAGAACAGTATTAATTGACTGCACATATTAATCATGGCATGAATAAAAGATACATGCTACTTCCATAAACAATGTTAATTGACTGAAGATACTGAAGATACCGACCATCTAGTTTTATGTTGGGTAAAGATCCAACATAATAAGAATCCTGTTGGATCTTTACTCACTGTTATTTTCCCCTTCTTTTCTTTTCCAAAAGGTTTTGCTGCTTATAGAAGAAGGCCACGTAAAGTTTCTGTCGCTCTCAGATGGTCCATATTTTGAAGAGTGATCTCATCTAGTAAAAGCTGTTCTTGGTAGATGACTTTGTGGTGGTGAAGCCACACAAGTCTCTACTGTCTGTGTGATGACTGCTGAAGTCATAATTGTTTTTCCTATGTGTGTTAAAGTTAATGTTGACATTGCAAACATGAATAAATTGCCAAATCAGTTCAAGAATGCCCAGAGTTGGGGTGTGTGTGTGTGTTTGCGTGTGAATCATTCCCAAAGGTTTTATTAAGCAACATCAACCCAATATCCCAACAACAACAACAACAACAACAACAACAACAAGAAGTCAAAATAATTGACATAGCAATACCAGGGGATAGCAGAATAGAAGAAAAAGAAATAGAAAAAATAGAATTTTTTTCTTCTTCCTAAAAATAGAAAAAATCTAGAAAAAATAGGGGGGGAAATAGGAAAAAAAGAAATAGAAAAGATAGAAAAAAATCACCAAATACAAAGATCTACAAATTGAAATTGAAAGGCTGTGGCAGAAAAAGACCAAAATAATCCCAGTGGTAATTGGCGCCCTGGGTGCAGTTCCAAAAGACCTTGAAGAGCACCTCAACACCATAGGGGCCACAGAAATCACCATCAGCCAATTACAAAAAGCAGCTTTACTGGGAACAGCCTATATTCTGCAACGATATCTATAACAACTGACAATAAAATTCAGCCATCCCAGGTCCTTGGGAAGGGCTCAATGTCTGGATAAAACAAACCAGTCAATAACACCTGTCTGACTTAGATTAAATGCAGAATGAGTGGAAAGAAAGGGCATAATCAATATAAGAGAACAGATCAATAGAAGCTGGCAAAGCTGTCTTATATCAAATGTAATGATTGGATCAACAGATCTAGTCATAGAAAAGAAATCTGTAGCTTTGTCAGCTTCTTTCAGAAATAATTTGTGACCATCCGCCATTCTTCTTTTTGTTTGTAGATTTTGGCATGGTAGGTCCTGGAGCTTTAAGCAATCCATACAACATGAGTCCAGATTAACGAAACCAAAGTTTCATAAATATTAGCCTGGTTCACAAAATAGTTCAAGTCTAGGCTAAATGTTGATAACCAGTATCAGTGTGATAGTGTGAATCCATGCTCAGATGACAGTTTGTGTTCTGAGATGATAGTGTGGATTCACATGATCATGCTGATGTCAGTTACCAACTTAACTTAGATTTGAATGGCGAACCAGGCCACTGATGAATTTCAGACAATGGAAACACATATAAGTTTTAAACACCACCTGAGATATTCAGGTGTTACGACTGACTACGCCAGACTTGTCTAACTAGTGCCTTATGAGAATGCAGAAAATATTAACATTAATTAACAATTCTAGTGGAAACCACACATTTAATACAGTATTTTTTAAAATTGCCCTGGCCAAAACAATACCCCTGGAGCATTTCTATGAAATTATAGGAAATGACTTGACTAGCAAGCCAGAGGTTGCCGGTTCGAATCTCTGCTTGTAAGTTTTCCCAGACTATGGGAAACACCTATATTGGACAGCAGCAATATAGGAAGATGCTGAAAGGCATCATCGCATACTGTGCAGGAGATAGCAATGATAAACCCCTCCTGTATTCTACCAAAGACAACCACAGGGCTCTGTGGTCACCAGGAGTTGACACCAACTCGGCAGCAAACTTTACCTTTACCTAGGAGCTGTATATTTTTAGTATGCTAGTTGAACATTTTCAGTTTATCTGCATCACAATTAGATGACTAATAATGTGGATTTTTTAAAAATATAGGTTTAAATAGGTAATGTTTGGGTGCTTAATATGCAGAAAAAATTGGGCTGGGTCCAAAAGTTCCTTTCTTCTGATGTGAGGAATTTTTCTCCAATGGAAGGACTCCTTTCTCTGGAGTAACCTCCTGGTTTTGTTGGAGGGAGAGATGGCTTTGGATAACCAAAGCTATCCCTTCCTTTAGATAACCTTTGGGTAACCTTTTAACCTTTGGATAAAGCCATTGTGTTTGGGAGTATGTATGCAAGGATGTCCTGGAATCTTTAGATCCACAGTGCACAAAGTGAGAGAGCCAGTTGCTCAGCCTTCTAAGTTAGAGGAAAGCTAATTCTTTCAAATTAGCTCAAAACACTTGGGGGTTTGTTTAAATTTAGGATATGATTAACACTATGGGAGGTCATTTGCCAAAGCAATAAATTCTGCTTGGAACCTGGAGAGAAGATGCATTCTAGTTCAGTAGTGGCTGGTGCTGGCGCTGCCAGGGGAGTGGTGGGAGGCACCTTTAAGTGTGAATTAGTAGCTGCTTACCTCCTGAACTGTTGCACCTGAAAGCTCTTCCCGGCAGTGGCACACTGCCCAGCATCCACTCCGGTGGAGGATCAGCTCCACCACTCAGCTGGCAGTGGCCACTTGCATGGTCAGCAAATGGCTTCCATGGAGTCCAGCTGAGTGATGGAGTTGACCTTTCATTTCAGCGGGTGCTGGATAGCACATCGCTACTGTGAAGCACTTTCCGGTGCTGCATTATGGGAGGAAAAGGTAAAGTGTGCCACCAAGTTGGAGTCGACTCCTGGTGACCACAGATCACTGTGATTGTCTTTGGTAGATTACAGGAGGGGTTTACCATTGCTATCTCCCATGCAGTATGATGCCTTTCAGCATCTCCCTAGATCACTGCTGCCCAATATAGGTGTTTCCCATAGTCTGGGAAACGTTTTCCCATAGTCTGGGAAACATACCAGCGGGGATACAAACCGACAACCTCTGGCTTGCTAGTCAAGTCATTCCCCCACTGTGCCATTAGGTGGCAGGTAGTATGGGAGGGAAGCACTTTCTAATTTGCATATAGAGTTGCCTCCTGCCACCCACCCACCTGGCGGTGCCCACACCAACCACCACTGTACTAGTTGCAATAGCAAGTCACCTTATATAATCAGGAATAACCATTATTTTCAAAATCCCTGTGACTGAAACCAAGCTGAATAACAAAATAGCAAAATCTGAGTCCATCCAAGTAGTTAATATAGTCTCATGTTTTCAACTATCATAAATGTCAAAGCAACAAAACTAGTTTAGAACATGCACGAATCTGGGTTTCAAAATATATGAGGTCATTACATTCTTTGTGAACAACATAGTCCCTGGGAGGTGTACAAATATTTATACCATGTGAGGGCAACATGGACTGACATTTCAACATAGCTATTTATTTGCAATTTCTTACAGAAACGTGTGGGTAATACCCATTGTTCCTGTGCAAATGTAGTAGTGGTACGAGGCCAATTAAGTAATTACTAATATTATATGCACATATGAAAGCACAATGGCGCTACTCTTTCATCTCAGAGTTTCTATGGGATTTGGAGGCTCTCTTGCAGTCTAGAAGGTAGCATTTTGGAAGGATATTCAATGGAAGGCTCTGTAATTCCTTTAAGAACTACATAGGGTCAGGGAATTAAGCTGCAGGTTTTAAACAACCTTGATTATTCTGTTTTGTTTCAAACAAGGCCAACTTAAAAAGCTTTTGACCACAGCCAAAAGGGATGTTTGGGCACATTTGTCTTGTTCTAGGGGGGAGTAGAAACCTGAACTAGAACTATGAGGACTGTGAGACACTGGGTAGGAGAGAAAAAGCATTTGGGCACAAGCGGTGTTTATAGTTATCCTTCCCATGCAAAAGGGACATGGAAAAAGTGCCACAACTTGCAATCCAGTCATTCATGAAGTTTCCTTCTAAGTTTCAAGATGTCCGGTTTAATAGATGAAAAGTCCAATCAATTATAAGTGAAGTGGAAATGGCCGGTTTTGGCTCTTTACAAGATACAGAACTTTCTACATTCACTTTGAAAATGTCAGTGGTGAAGTCCATTTTGAACATATATTATATAGGAATTGCTTGGACTCATGCTGTAGAATGGTTTATGTATTCATTAAGAGCATCTATGGTTTTCTATATATACTGTCTATATTGATGTTTTAGCTAAGACTTTTTATTAAATTTCTTTTGTATTATTTACTGGATGGATGAAAGAAAACTAATATTTCAGAAAATGTGATATATTTGTCCATTAATATTAAAATGTCTTTGTTTATATCAACTGGTATAGAAATGCTTCCTGATTTCGTTGATCATTTTCATCCTCACAACAATCCTGTGAGGTAGGTTAGGTTGAGAGATACGTGGCTGGCCCAGAGTCACCCAATAAGTTTCATGGTTGAATGGGGATTTGAACTCCGCTTAAAAGGTGGGGCCCAAAACTGGACACAGTATTCCAAGTGAGGTCTGAGCAGCGCAGAATAGAGTAGAACTATAACTTTTTGTGATTTAGATTCTCGATCTTTGTGTTAGTCCACGAGTGCACTGGCTTTTTTTAGCAGCTACATCACTGCTGGTTCACGTTCGATTCGTGATCTACTAAGACACTTAGATTCAGAGAGAAACATTTCTGTCTCCCTGGAGAAATACATATCTTGTCTTAGGTGTGCAATACTGGGGTGTATCAAATGTTAGCTTTTGATTTTTGGTACATTAACACAGAAGCCTCTCCATCTCATGTAATGTTTTCCCAAATACTTTGGGATAAAATACACTGGGGATAAAATACATTAGGATACAATATACTGGGAAAAGATCAGTTGCAGCTGTAATAGAGATAGCTGAAGAATTTTCAAGATGACAAACATAAATTCAAGTAGCATTCCATGTATAATATCTGTTTCTTATTACTCTGGTAATTCCGTGACCGATTTTCATAGCTTTATCTTTCCATGCCTTTGTACTCTCACAGGCATCTGTTTTATATACCTAAAGAAACACCAAAATTGCACTTTTTAAAAAAATTGCAGATTCAGATAATGACTGTCATGAGTGACTGACTTGCGATTCCCTGACATTTCAGTCTAATGTACTGCCATGTTCTGCCCAGTTAAATCAATCATAAAATCTTCATCTGAAAAGGGCACTTCATCAAACTGCCTGTCAAGACATCCAGTGTCAGCAATATATCCATCCAGATCAGAGAGCTTGGGATGAGAGTACTCTTTAGTCAGACACTTGATGATATTCCTGCATCATGTATATACCAAAATAGAGATTGGACATAAATTGCATAGTAAGGTGGATTAAACTGCTCATTTGTGGTCTGAAAAGTTTTCAATACATTTGACCTCATGAATTTATCAACTAATTTGAACTGACAGTCACACCCTCAAAAATTGTGCATGACAGACTCATGTCTAATTTATTTCCTTTTGTTCCTTGTAGGGTTTGTATTGTAGTTTATGATAAATTACAGTGGATCTCCTTTGTCTATGGTCTTTCAACCACCCCACAATCAGCTTTGGTATTTTTCAGTAGGGATGTGCATAAAACCGGTTCTCCCGGTTCGGTTCAGGTCCGGACCGGGTCCGGACCGGACCGGGGAGGTTCGGTTCTGGTTTTGCCGGACCACCCCCCCGGTCCGGTTCGGTTTCGAACCGGTTCGGATCCGAACCGAACTGGTTCGGATCACAAAAAGTGGCTGGTTTTGAAGGGGACATTGTGTTCTACCTGCCACCCAAATTTCAAGTCGATTGGACCTTCCTCTGATTTTTTACAAATTTTTTTTAAAAATTAATTCTTGCCCATAACTCGCAATGTGGAGCCCTTAGGAGCAAAAAAGCTGGGGTGGGTGGTAGCCACCCATGGGTGTCCTCCACCCCAAAAATCCCAAGGCAATTGGTTGCTCCTAGTATTATTGGTGAATTTTTGAAGAAAATTTTTTTTCCATTGCCTAGAATGGGGGTTTGGGGCTGCCCCAGACCCGCCTCTGTGGGGTGGCAGCACCCCCAAAGTGGGTCCGGGGCCATGGCAAAAATGCCCTCAGTCCCTCCCTGCAATCCCCGTAGAGATAGGAGTGATGGTTCTGTTGTTTTTCTGAGGTGTTCTGAGTGTAGATTCTATGATAGCTAATGAGATTTCCAATGAGACACCATGAATCCACTCTCATTTGCTATCACAGAATCCACACTCACTCAGAACACCTCAGAAAAACAACAGAACCATCACTCCTATCTCTACGGGGATTGCTGGGAGGGACTGAGGGCATTTTTGCCATGGCCCCGGACCCACTTTGGCGGTGCTGCCACCCCACAGAGGCGGGTCTGGGGCAGCCCCGAACCCCCATTCTAGCCAATGGGGAAAAAAAAAAATTCTTCAGAAATTCACCAATAATACTAGGAGCAACCCAACAATTGCCACCCCATCTTTTTGGCCCCTCTCTCTGGGCGCCCTAACACGTAACACCTAGTCAGTCCATCTTAATGCCTACCTACTACCACCACTCCTATCCAAGCAAGTAAGAGGAGGACACTCAGAGAGACAACACCCACTCTCTGATCTAACAAAAAGGCCACTGCTGTGCTGCCTGCCAGCACAGCAGCAGCAGCGGAGCAGCACACTAAGCACAAGAGCAGCACACACAGAGAAGAAGCAGGAGGCGGAGCAGCAGAGCAGCAGACCTGCCGCTCTGCATGATGGGTGACGTGATGCCCAAAGAAACCACCGCCTCACTCAGTGCCTGCCACTGACTAGGCCCGACAGACAGATGCCAGCCAACCTGCTCTGCTCTGCTCTGATGCTCCCCATGGATGATGCACACACACCCTACATCTGCATCCCAATGACCAGACCAGACCAGACCAAGTGCGCAGAGTCAGCACAGGCCAGCAGCCACCAGCCCAGAAACAACAACAGCTACTACTGCTACCACCACAACCAGTGTTGCCGCTACAATAACATTCCCAGTCCAGTCACGCGCGCCACAGCCTGAGCCTAGCACACAGCCAACAGCTGCTGCCAGCCAGTGCCTGGCAAGCCCAGCCAACATGAGGAGGAGAGAGCTAACAAGTAGACGGCGCACGCACATCACCAACCCATCACGACGGCGCAACTGCAAGGGGAGAGGGCACAATTACAGGCAGGAGGAGGAGGAGGAGGCAAGGCAATCCTAGCACAGATTTGAAAGTTTAAAATCCACCAGGACATCTTCTAGAATCTAGACTTCTGTTTTTTCTACCACCAGCTGTAGTGTCTAGTTAGTCAGTGTGCTGTGCAGCTGAGCTGAGCTGAGCTGAGCTGCATGTGAGGAAGGGTGATTGTAGCTAGTTCTTTAGTTTCAGCAGACTGAGCATTGAGCATGGGCAGTGGCCTTGGGAAGCAACACAATTACACGACACTCACCTGCTGCTGCTGGTCCTAGAAGTTGCCTCTTCTCGTCTTCACCTCTTCGTGTGTGTGTGTGTGTGTGCAGTGAGTGCATGCCTTTTGCCTTGCTGGAAAGAAATGCTTCTCTGGTCCACCACCACATATCTGCTCAAGGACACAGAGGCCCAAGGCAGAGGTGGTGGTGGCACCAGTGTGAGTGCATGTGTGCTGGTGGTGTTTGCCACCACAGGTGTTTTGTGTGTGTATGTGTGCGCTGCTAGCTAGGAGGGGGGAGGGAGGCAGGGAGGGAGGCAGGGAGGCAGGGGGGAGGAAAGGGGAGGGGGAGAGGGATGTAGAGGGGATTGAAGGGGGGAGGGTCCGGCTCAGAGTTGGTCAGCCACATATTTGTGCACACACGTGCTCACGTGTGTGCTTCGGTGGGAGAGACCAGACTCTCATCATCTGCCAGACCGGGGTTGGGGGCAGGTGAGGCGGTGGTGGGCTGGAAGGGAGGGAGGATGGAAGGTGGTGAAGAGGAAGGGGAGAGGATGAGAGGGGAAGGATGGAGGGAGGCATGGGGGGGAGGAAAAAAAACATGTAGACAGACACACACCACACTACACACAGAAAGCATCTACACACAGAGACAGTGCTAGGCATCCATTCACACAGACAGACAGACAGACAGACACACAACAGGAAGAGACAGACTGAGCCTGCACCACACACACACACACAGACCCGATTCCCCCCCTGCACAGTTATCAATCAATATGTTGTGTTGGCAGCCAGTTCATTGCTATTCTGATGGTTTTGGGTTTTTTGCCATCAGCCAACATCAACAGTGACCACAATCAAGATGAACATAAGATGATAATAATTCATTCGTTTCATTTCAAAAAATCACCCAATCATTTTCTCCATGTAAACCAAGCCCCCCACACATGATTTCTGGTGACATTTTCAATAAAATCAATTCATTTGTCATTCATCATTTTGTTCTCCCTTTGTCACCTTTTTTTCTTTCTTTTGCATAATTTTGAGGCTTGATTTTGACATGGGGTTTTTAAAGAAAAAATTATTTACATGTTTATTTACTAGTATTTACATATCTACACTGCATTTTTGAACGTATACCTGCCGCTGCCGCTAAGTCTAGTACTCCGTGGGCTGTGCTACTTTGGGGGTGTGTGCCGTGCCCACGCCAGGTCCCCAAATGCTGACAGGTGGATAGATAAAGGGCCTGTGCTGGTCAGCATTGGGTTTCTTTTAAGGTGGGCGTGGGCATTGTAAACATCTGGCCAGTCGCAGCACTACAACTACTACTACAACTGCATCTCTGTGTGGGCACATTACACGCTGCGACTGGCTGGCACGGCTCAGCATCTGTCACGTCAGCTCAGCTAGAGGTGGAAGGGGGGAGGGTAGGGATAAGCAGACGTCGAGCCAGGCAGGTGACCAACCATGGGGCAACCCACGGTAATCACTCGCCTGTCTCAAACTGCAGCTTGGGGTAGCCCAACAGGGGGAGGTTCACCTTAAGGAAGACCAGCTGCTCCACCAGACCAGGGTCCAAGCGGGAGCGAGAGGGTGTCACCACGTCCCCGGCACGTGAAAACACCCGCTCGCTCTGGACACTGGTTGGGGGGCAGGAGAGGAGGCGCACAGCCACCACCGCCAGGTCCGGCCAGACTTGGCGGCGGCTCGCCCAGAACTGTGCGCAGTCCACGCCGTCTCCCTCCACAGGCTCCTCCAAGTACTGCGCAACGCATTGCTCAGCACTGGAGGGGGGCCTGGCAGGTCGAGCCTCCCGCATACCAGGCATGGCGCCATAGCAGAACCGCTGAAACCACTGGGCGGATCTCGAGTCGGTAGCAAATGGCTGCTGCGATGGCGCCGCCTGGGATGCCGCGCTGCTGGACTGGGAAGAGGGAGGGGAAGGGGAAGCTGACGCCGGCTGGCCGCCCATGCTGCTGCTGGGTGCGGGTTGGGCCGCGAGGGCTGCCCCCGCACCACTACCAACACCCTGGTCTCTGCGGGCCCTAGCGGCATCCTCCTCCCTAACCTTCTCGACCAGGATGCCCTTCCACCTGGGCAAGTCGTCGGCACTCACGGCATTGCCCTTGAGGGCTGGGTGACAGAGACAAGCGAGGACATACTCCTCCCTGTCTCCCAGCACATCAACGAGCTGCTTGTCAACCCCAGACCTCAGCCTCCCAGCCAGAGCACGACCCTCTGGCGTGGTCAGAGAGATATGGAGTCCACCCATCAGCTTCTCGAGACCAACAGCTGTGGGCAGCGCCTGGCTCAAGGGAGTGGTGTTGCCACACAAGCCCTTCGTGGCAAGCTGGAAGGGCTCGAGTGCCGACACCGCCTCGGACATCTGCTTCCACTCTGTGTTCGAGAAGTCGCAGACATCCAAGGACCCGTCCCTCGCCAGGGCGACAAGGGCTCTCTCCTGCTCCAACAGGCGCTGGAACAGGAGGAAGGTGGAGTTCCACCGCGTCTCCACATCCGTAGGGATGAGATGGCGAGGAAGGCCAAGGTCATCCTGCTTCTCGCGAAGCAGTCTCCTGGACTTCTCGCTGCGGTGGAAGTGGGCGGCCAGCTTGCGGGACTTATCCACAAGTGTGGCCGTGGCAGCAACAGCAGCTGCGATGGGGCGGGCCCCCTTCTCCTGGGACGCCTTCAGCTCCTTAAGGCCAAGGGCGTCCCTGACGGTCAGATGGAGCATGTGTGCCATACACCGTATGTTCACACAGTCCATGACTGTCTCGACAGCGGCGGTAACGTTGGCTCCATTGTCGGTGACAATGAAGCCGCGGGAGAGGTGTGGACACCCGCCAATCCACTCCTCTATCTGGCGGTCGAGTACGGCCGCCACCTCCTCCGCGGTGTGCCTCGTGTCCATCGTCTCCACGTGCAGGACGGCCCACCTGTGCCGTAGTGCAGCGGGAGCCGCGCCGGACCCGAAAGCATCGCCCGCGGAGGTCCCCTCACTCTCCGGTCCCCACCAGTGGGCAGTGAGGGCCAGGAAAGAAGCGTGCATCCCACTGACACTGGTCCAGAGGTCAGTCGTGAAATGCACGCTTGTCCCGGCTGGAGCTGCACGCAGCTCGGCCGACACGAGCTCCCTGCACCGGCGGTACAGGGAGGGGACCACGTTCCGGCTGAACGTCGTCCTTGAGGGGATGACGTATTCGGGAGCCAGGTATTGGAGAATACGGCGGAAGCCGTTGTTCTCGACCACCTGAAATGGCTGTTCATCGGTGGAAATCATCTCCCCTATGAGGCGGGTGAGGTGATGATGGTCCACGCGAACAATACGCTGGCTGCCCGAGGACTGCGTCCACCGCTGGACGGGCAGTGTAGCCTGCCTGCTGGCTGGCACACTGCCGCTGCCCGCCCTAGTGGCAGATGCACAAGGCGCACTAGCGCTGCCAGCCTGTCCCCTGAGACCTGGGTGGTGACGCTCTAGGTGTCTCCACATAGGCGTCGTACCCAGGTGCGCAGGGTCCCTTCCACGGCTGACAAGCATCCTGCAGTGGACACAGCGGGCGTGGAATGGGTCATCTTGAGGGACCTCAAAATGCACCCATGCACCACTGCCCTTGGCCTCCTGCGCCCTGGGCGCCGTCCTAGGCCGTTTCTCGCAGGGTGGCTGCAGTCCTGGGGGGGGGCGGCCGCCGCTGCCTGCCCACTGCTGCCACCCAACCCGCCCCTTCCGCCCTCCACAGCGGAGGAAGGGCCCGGCTCAACTGGCATCGGAGAGGCAGGCCTCTCCTCCACCACCTCGCCAGACCGCTCCCCACCAGAGTGTCGGGCTTCACGAGGGGGGGCCCCACTGAGCGGCGAAAGGATAGGGGGAAGGGGCCCCAGAGGGAGGGAGAACCTGGCTGCATCGCTGCCAGCCGCACGGTCCTCACCGCCCTCTACCTGCTCTTCCAACTCCACAGTCTCCTCCACCTCAACAACTGGCGGTAGCTCAGCAGCACCTGGTGCCGCCGGCGAGGAGGGACCCGCCACAGCCCTAACGGTGCCTCTGCCTCTGCCGCGATTGGCGGCAGCAGGCGTGGGGAACTGAATCCTGCACACCAAAGATGGGGCCGGAGCAAAGAATTCTCCAATGGGGAGAACTGGGGTGTCCTCAGGCTCCCCGCGTCCTCTCCCTCCCCGTGCCGCAGGCGCACCCCGCACCTGGCCTCTCCCACCTCTGCCTGCCAGCCTTGAGCGAGCCCTGCCCGCCACACGGCGCTCAGACATGCTGCTAGGTCAGAAGGAGGGAGACTTTAGGAGTAAGGCCAGACAGGGTCAGAAAAATAATTTGGAGGGGCTTAGGGGCCAAAAAAAAGGCAGCTGATTTGGAGGCGGCGGGGGGGAAGTTTGTTTTCAAAAAAGGAAGCCAATTGGGGGGAAAGGAAGACTTTTTGATATGGGGGGGAAGCCAATCGAAGTGAGGGGGAGGGTGTCCTTTTTGAATTTGGGAGTCAACCACCAAGCCAATTGGGGAGATGGGTCTGGGAGGGTTTTTTTTTAGAAAAATAGGGGGTTAAAGGGTGGAACCCCGGTGTGGGAGGGTGGCACGGGCAGTTGGGTGGAGTAGTTGTGGTGTGGGTGGCAAGTTTTTAGCTTTTTTGGGGGGGGAGAGTGGATGGGGGGAGGGCACAGCACCTACCGGGGGTGGGGGAGGGATGCAGTCAACGCTTGGGAACCTGCAGATCAAAGGAGGAAACCCTTATTTAGTGAACTGGAACACAAAGTGTGGGTTCTGGGGGGTGGTTCTCAAGTAATGCTCCTGTGGGGGGAGCATCAAACTCAATGCAGCCTATTTAGTGACTCTAAATTGCACACAACCAAAACCAGAACCCAGTCACACCAACACAGAGGTTGAACCCACCCACTCTGTGACTCTGCCTGCCCAATGCCATGGCAAGCAAGCAGCAGCAAACACTTGATGGCAGCCTCATGGATTGAACATCATGATCATCATCATACGTGTGTATTGGCCCAGCATGTAGTGGCAGCATCAGAGCCCAGCCAGGACCCCACTCAGACTGCCCCAGAGGCAAGGAAGCACTCTGGCATGGCATTTGCCCAGCATGTAGTGGCAGCATCAGAGCCCAGCCAGGACCCCACTCAGACTGCCCCAGAGGCAAGGAAGCACTCTGGCATGGCATGGGCCCAGCATGTAGTGGCAGCATCGCATCAGAACCCTGGACCCCACTCAGACTGCCCCAGAGGCAAGGAAGCACTCTGGAAGGCACCTGTTCAAAAACCACCTGCAAGACGCATGCAATGCAACGCAACACACAGCAGCAATTTCTTTACTGGGCATGGGCATGAAGACACAAGTTTTACAACAGTACATCTCCTCTCCAAGGTTCCCTCCCTCCTCCCCACACCCAAATGCATTTCAGAATAGGGGTGTCCCTATTTAAAACCGCCAGCTAGGGAGAGAAAGGGGCAACAAAAGGTGCACAATCGCACACGCACTAACCCCTCTTCTTCCGGTCCTTCTCCTGCCGCTCACTGCTGGTCACGGATTCGCTGCCGCCAGCCAGCCACCCTGGGCTGAGACACAGCAGGGCGGCCGCACGAGGCACACAGGCAACCGGGGTAGTTCAACAACGATGGAGGGGCAGAAGTGAGGAGACAACACTATTTGTGTCGCTTAACTCACCCCCAAGCAGAGACAAAATCAACCAAAAACTATAAAAAGAAAAAAAAAACCGATGGCAGCCGCCAGGTGGGTAGGCTACTGTGTGCGGCTGCAGCTGTGGGAGAGGAGGTGGAAAGTGAAGGGGAGCAGAGAGAGAAAAGACTAAGAGAGAGAGAAAAGAGAGGGGGGGGCAGGGACAAAGAGAAAGAGAGGAGAGAGAGAGAAAAGAAAGAGAGAGAGAGGAGAAAGAGAGATGATAGAGAGAAAGAGGAGAGAGGAGAAGCGCAGCGCAGCAGGGAGGGGGGATTCAGGTGTGGGGGGAGGACACAGCAGTAGCAGCGGTCCAAAGAGGTGGGGGGAGCAGAGAGGGTGTGTGTGGTTGGGGGCTAGTGTGTGGCAGGGGGCCTGGGGTAAGTGGAGAGAGTCGGGGGCAAGGAGGAAAAGAGGTGGGGTGGGGGGAGCAGAGAGGGTGTGTGTGGTTGGGGCTAGTGTGTGGCAGGGGGCCTGGGGTAAGTGGAGAGAGTCGAGGGCAAGGAGAAAAAGAGGTGGGGTGGGGGGAGCAGAGAGGGTGTGTGTGGTTGGGGCTAGTGTGTGGCAGGGGGCCTGGGGTAAGTGGAGAGAGTCAGGGGCAAGGAGGAAAAGAGGTGGGGTGGGGGGAGCAGAGAGGGTGTGTGTGGTTGGGGGCTAGTGTGTGGCAGAGGGGTGTTGGGGGGATGGGGAGGGGGCAACAACAAACAGCAAAGGAGAAACTGGAACAACTCGGGCAGCAGCAGCGATTAGGCTGGATGGGGTGGTTGGGGGAGGAGCTGGGCCTGGGCTAGGGTCTGGGAGGAGGGAGGGTGGGGGGGCAGGCAGGGGGGGAGGAGGAGGAGGAGGGTAGCAAAATATATAAAGCAATATATATCAAGAGAACACAAGCCAGAAGTTTAAAAAAAAATGAAAAGAAAGACTATAACCAGCAGAAAAAACTTGGGGGTGGGGGGGTGGGGAGGGGGAACCAAACACAGACTCTGAGGGGGGCCACTAAGTGAACAGAGACAATGAAACCACAATTGCTGCAAATTAATAATAGCAAATGAATAAGTGGAACCAAGCAAAGAAAACTGGACTCTGTTTGGCAGCAGCAAACTTGGGAGAAGGCTGGATGGGGTGGGGTTGGGGTGGGGTGTGGTTGGACTTGGAGGGGCAAGTTTGGAGCAGGGAACCAAAACTGATTATATGGGACAACAAGAAACAACAACAGAATCCTCTGGGGGTGGGGGGGAGGGATTCAGGGAACCAACTCGCAGGGCAGCAGCAGTCAGCAGAAACAAACAAAATGGTACAATTTAAGCAAAACCAGCAAGCAATATATAAATGAAACCAATGGAATGCAATGTGAAAATCAAAAAGTTGGACAAAAACAAGGCAGGAGAAAGAGCAATAATTAATGGAAGAAGATTTAAAGCAATGAGGATGCAGTGGGTGGGAGTGGGGGAGGGGGAGGGTAGGCCCAAAGGATGAGAAGGGAAAGGGGGGGAGGGGGGAGAAAAGCAGACAGACAAGGAACAGGGAAAATTGGGGGAAATTAAGAAGAAAGTAAAGTGAAGTAACACACAGTATACAGACAAGAGACAGACAGAGAGAGGAGACACACAGAGAGTCACAAAGGGCAGGTGGACAAAGGATTAGACAGAGCACACACAGAGAGACACAGGACACAGTCAGGACTCACAGAGACACCAGAGCAGCCAGCAAAGGGCAAGCAGGTCTCAGAGATGATCCCACAACTGCAGCCAAGAGAAGTTTCCAGAGAAGAGGCTTGGGTTTATATAGGTTTGAAATTCCCTCCTTTGGGAGCCCCCACCTTTGCACTCCCCCCACGGCCAACAGGGTGCCAGCTCTCAACAGTGCAACAGCCAAGCAGCCTACCAGACCAAAGGACTCATTCTGGCCAATCAAGGATCAATAGCACAGCCAATACAATGCCTGGAAATAGCATCACAAAATGGATGCAAGGAGGAGCAAAAGTTTCGGGAAGGAGACACAAAATGGAGGACACACTTGGAACTTTAAAGAGACACTCCAGAGACTCAATTTCGTTCCCGAACCGGTTCGGGAAACCCGAGCCGGTTCGGTACCGAACCGGCTCGAATTCGGTCCGGCTTGGTCCCCGGAAGGGCCCGATTCGGTCCGGGATCGAGCCGCCGGATCCGGACCGGTTCGGACGAACCGGTCCGGATCCGAACCGAACCGCACATCCCTATTTTTCAGATCATAAGATCAGGCAAACTGAGTTAGCCAAACATTTTTATGACTACTGGCATGGGAGTCATGTTGAGCATTCTGTGCAGACTAGTTTCAGTAAGGGTGGTTTTTACAGCTTCCATATGGAGAGTTCATGACTTTACTCAAAGGTGTCCAAGATTCCTTGGCAATAACATGGATGAGGGTGTGTGTTTTCATGGAAGAACATCACATATTTTTGCCATATATCCCAATCATCAGAAAATGGGCTGTCTAATCTTAACGAATTATGACATGAGTGGGAAGTAAGGAACTGTATTCTCAATCTGATCAGAAATATCACAGCACAGATGGTCCACAGAGACCACCCTGAGTTTGGCTTGACCCTGAACTGAACACACACACACACACACCATTTGAGGGTCCCAGGTCATGACCCGGCCATACAGGGTCCTACTGGGCAGGTGTGGCGGCCTCCAAAATGGCCACGGTGCCAGGGAATGGGCCCGGAAAAGGCCAAAGACACTGAAACCAGGTGATTTTTAGGAAAAGGAAGGCCAGTAGGGGAAGGGGGGACCTCCACAGACCCCCCATCATCATCACCACCTTGGAGAAGCCTCCTAGAGGGGTTAAGTTAAAAAAAGAATAGCTTTTTTAAAAAGCTCAATGAAACCCCCCCCAACTGAGCCAAATTTGGGGGTGGGGTTCAAAGGGGACCAACACCAAACAGGCCCAGTGTGGTTCGAGTTTGGTTCAAACTTGAACTGAACTGGGCCAGGTGGTTTTGTGCACAACCCTAGCCTTAGCATTGCCATCTTATGCCACTGCTAGGAGCAGTCCAACTCTAGAGGTAGACCATAGAGCAGGCCTGCACAACATAAGGCCCGGGGGCTGGATTCGGCCCACAGGGACTATTTTACTGGCCCCCGGGTATCCTGCAGCAACACAGGAACTGAAAACTGCCTAGAAGCACCACCCTATGGATGTTTTCTCATAAATACAGTCCATGGTGTGCCCAGTGAGGCTTACTCCCATGTAAGCATGCCTAGGATTACAGCCTGAAAGCAATGACAATTTAGAGAGAGGAGAGGACTTGTCATTTGTTTGGGGCTGGCATGCACTCCAGGGGCCCACTGATTAAGCAGGGACAGGACCTATTTTCTGGCCACTATCCTTGGTTAAAACTATGAGTCCATTGATAGGGGGAATAGATCCACAAGTAACTAGTAATGTTTTTAATTTTAATGTAATAATATGCTAAAAACTGACCTTGGCCCCTGTACACCAAGCTGTGGATGGTTCCAGCCCACTAGGGCATTTGAGTTGTACAGTCCTGCCATAGACGCTACCTCTAGAGATGGAAAGTTAACCTCTGTTAACTTGGCAAAGAGGCACCTTTTAAAGTCATGATTCTCTTTTATTTAACAGGGGGAGAGTAAGTTGCCCTAGCCACCCCCAGGACAGTACCTCCAGTGACTGTGCTGGTGTCTATCTTATGTTTCTTTTTTTAGATTGTGAGCCATTTGAAGACAGAGATCCATCTTATTTATTTATTATTTCTCTGTGTAAACCACCCTGAGCCATTTTTGGAACAAACAAACAAACAAACAAAAGTTTTAGAGTTAGACTGTTGCTCAGTGGAAGAGCATCTGCTTTGCATGCAGAAGGTTCCAAGTTCAATCCCTGACATCTCAAGGTAGAGCATGGAAATATTTGTCTGAAAAACCTAGCTAGATGGACCAGTGGGATGATTTGGTTTAAAGCAGATTCCTTTGTAACCAGAGTTTTCAGCTATAGAATCATGCATTATTTCCCTTACTGTGTGTTTGAATGCATGCATATTTTCTCAAAATATCTACATATATATATATATATATATATATATATATAAAATTTGTATTCAATTTATATACCACCCTTCCTGAAGTGTCTCAGGGTAGTCTGCATTAAAATAACCTAGGGGTGGCAACTGAGAAGGACCGATCCTGGTGGCACTCAAAGACAGATCCCTTCTTATGGTCTTGATGAGTGGTGGGGATCGTGTGGAGAAAGGCACTTTCTCAGGTAACCCGGACCTAAGCCATTTAGAGCTTTAAAGTTAATAACCAGCACTTTGTACTTTGCCAGGAAACATATTGGCAGCCAGTCCAACCATTTAAGAACAGACATGATATGGTCTCTCCAATCTGGCTGCCACAGCTTTAACTAACTGAAGTTTCCAAACTACATACAAAGGCAGCCCTACATAGAATGCATTGTAGTAGTCCAACCTGGAAGGTACCAGCTCATGCACCACTGTTTTCAGGTCATTCTCCTCAAGGAATGGGAGAAGTTGTCGCATCAATTGCAGCTGGTAAAAAGCGCTCCTGGCCACAGCTTCAGCCTGAGACACCAGGGTGAGATACGGATCCAAGAGCACTCCCAAGCTAAAAACCTGTTCTTTTGCAGGGAGTGTAACCCCATCCAGAACAGGAAATTCTATCCCATCTTGCAGATTACAACCCCCAACAATGAGCATCTCCATCTTGCTTGGATTCAGCTTCAGTTACCCCTCATCCAGCCCATTACTACATGTAGGCAGGCATTTAAGGAGTTAACACAATTTCCTGATATCAGTCACAAGGAGAAATAGATTTGGCTGTCATCAGCATACTGATAACACCCAGCACCGATCAGCACTTATCATATGTCAGCTCCTATAGGTGCACATCAGCACTTATTGTACCTATCATACAGAGTAAAATATGATTTAGGTGAACAGAGTTATCCCAACTCAGCAGAAAGAATGCATATTGAGGGAAAACTGCAACTGCTCACTGTGTTCATTCATTGGTGGTCTTAATTGGTGCACATTCACACATGAATATATCTATCATACAGTGACTTGGTAAACTACTCAGTGAATCATAGATGAATGTGCAACCAGCCTCCACTGAAAAACATGGTGCTTCAAGCAATGTGCAGTAACATGAGAGTGTTGTCTATGGTGTTTGATCTGAGGGACCAGAGTTACTTCTGTATATTTATCTTTAAAATGTTAGCCTCAAATGATGGAATGTTTACAGAAAACTGTGAACAAACTGTTCCACAAATGCCTTATGAAAGTCAAATCATTTTTTCTTGTACATCATTTGTCACTGCCTCTCCTGACTTCCAGATGAGGCCTTTTTCTTCCACTGTAGCCCTTCACAGTTTTATGAATATAACTGCTTATAGGTAGGAAGATGCTTGCTAAAAATTTGCCTTTCAAACATCATGAACAGGAAGGTTGGCTTTTGGTGTATTTTGTGCACATATTATTCTATAAACGTGAAGTGTGTGTGTGTGTGTGTGTGTGTGTGTATCTATATATATATCTATATATGTGTGTGTGTGTGTGTGTGTGTGTGTGTGTGTACACACACACACACATACTGATTTTAATTTGCTGAAGCATCTTTCTCCTCTAATTATACCTCTCATTTTATTTCTGGAGAGCAAAGCGGCACAAGAAATACTCCAATTTGCTATTTATAGGGAAATTCTTAAAGTATTAGTTCCACAAGAGTGACTGAATTAGAGTAAAGCAAGATTCAAGACAGATGTGGTGATAGTTCTCTATAGTATATATGTGAGTTGCAGGACAGAAATTTACCCTAGGTCCTATTAGTGTCATTGCTACAACCAAGGGCATAAATTGGAGGTCTGTTTTCTGACTATCAAATTTCATGGTAATAGATCCACTGGCTTTACAGAGCTTTTGAACACTAAATGGACAGTGAACTGAGAAAGGTTTTTAATGGACAAAATTTGTTTCTATAATGTGCGTGCCTGTCACAAGAACCAGCATGCCTGAACAAAAATAAAGAAAGCACAGAAGGTCATTGGCATTTCCCTTTCTCATAATAAATCTTTGTTTTAAAGATTATGCTTTCCTTAATGTGAGATGCAACCTAAAAAGCTGCAAAAATGAAGTAACATCAAACATCAACGTTTCCTTATGCCTTGCCAATCATGACCTCATTAGAATGGAACAAAATTATTATTATTATTATTATTATTATTACATTTATATCCCACTCTTCCTCCAAGGAGCCCAGAGTGGTGTACTACATACTTGAGTTTCTCTTTCACAACAACCCTGTGAAGTAGGTTAGGCTGAGAGAGAAGTGACTGGCCCAGAGTCACCCAGCTAGTTTCATGGCTGAATGGGGATTTGAACTCAGGTCTCCCCAGTCCTAGTCCAGCACTCTAACCACTACACCACGCTGGCTCATCACTGATTTTTTGAAGATTTTTTCCATTTTTTGCCCTTTCCCATAGGGTATAAGGGGGTCTCTAACTGGCCCATTATTCCCTATCCAGAGCACCTAGGGGCACAAACCCAGGGTAGGTAGCCTAAGGGCACAAACCAGGGGTGCTACTGAACCCCAAAGCAATCAGACACCCCTACAATATTTAATGATTTTTTTGGGAAGATTTTTCAATTTTTTGCATTTTCCCTATAGGGGATAAAGGGGATTTGAGGATTCACCAACTGTCCCCCTGTGGGGAGACACCTGGGCACCAAAGTGGGTTTGGGTGCAAGGCAGGTATGGCCATAACTCTCTCCAGAGCCCCAAGCCAATGGGTTTCATGGCTTATTATAATTTTAAAAAAGGTTTTAGCCTATTTTAGTGCAATGAATAGAAATCCCTCCCCCATTCAGAAAAAGAACAGTGTTTCAATGACCCTAATTGCTGTGAACTTTCTGTGAACTCAGCGTTCACAGCAATTCAGGAGGTCAGGTCACACACTGTTCAAAAAACCATTAAAAATCACAGGAGTGTCTGATTGCTTTTTGATTTGGTGGGTGCTAGGCACCCTAGGTGCCTACCAAGCACCCTGGTTTTGTGCCCCTAGGTTCTCTGCATAGAGAATAATGGGCCAGTTCGAGTCCTCATTATACTCTATGTAGAACCTTTAGAACTGGTTCAAGTTGGGTTCGAATTCAAACCAAACCATGGCGGTGGGGAGGGGCGGGTTTCGAGCAAAACCAAAACTAAACACCCTGATTCGAATTGGGTTCAAATTAAAACCAAACAAGCCAATCTGGTTTTGTGAAGATCCTTAGGGGCTGCTTGGAGCTGTGGCTGGCACACTTGGTGGCGGGGATCCCAGTAATGCACAGTGCATTGAGGCTCCTGGGTGTGGGATGACATGTGGCAGCATTTCCCAGCACCCTGATCCCCGGAGCTGTTGGGTGAGCCATAGGCAAGCTGCCGTTCATCTGAGTGGGCAATCTTCCTGCCCTGGAATGAACAGAAGATTGTCTGCAGGGAGGGTAAGCGAAACACACTCTTCCTGCAGACCTTGATGGAGCTCCTCTCCCTGAGCTCCAGAGAGTATAGGACTACTCCCTGCCGTTCTCTCTGTACTCTTCAATCTCTGCGCTATGTCTCTTTCTATTGGTAGACTGGTACTATTAGGACACTTCTTTCTTCTGTGGTCCTTCTCCATCCTTCCACCAGGACCTAGCTAGTACAGGGTGCAGACTTTCTATCTAAGTTTGTTACTTCTTCAAATACACCTGTATTTATGTTAGAACTTAAACAGTTGCCACCAAATCTCCTCTGTGAGCTCTGTTCTCATCAAACTGGGGTTCTTTGCTAAATAAGGGGTTGATTCAAATCCACCCCTACACTACCTTGCTCTTTGCTCTGATGATTGAGAGCATGCACAGCACACCTACCCTGCCTGCATCTCTGTGTGCTCCTTCAACCCTGTTTAGGTCCATGAGAGCAACCCTAACATTTGTCACAAACTGTAGGTTCTGTCCATTGCCTACAGCTTGTGGCTGCAGGATCTGGGCTTCATTTGGCAACAGGAGGTGAATCATGATCTGGAGTGTTCAAGTGTCAACACCTAGGAGCCATTCCAGAGGCAAAGGATTGGCACAGAATAAGAATATATCAATGACAAGCCAACAACTGTAGTGAAAGATTTGATCTGTAGTGAAAGAGTCAATCCAGAAGTAGAAAGCAGAAGAAACTCAGAGCAGGACAGAGACATACAGGGAGACTGAGCTGAACAGTGTGAGCTGCAGTAGGGCAAAGTCACAGGGGCTAGATGCAGGCAAGTTTCAGCAGGTTCCATAACCAGATAAGATGGTACAGTTCATCTGGCAGTGTGTTTAGTTGACAGCAATCAGGAGGAACCAGTTCTAGAAATGTAACTGAGTGCAGCTCTGATTCAAGAAGACCCCTGCGGTGCCTTTCAGTGGTAGAGCAGTTCTTGGAGATAGGTTCTTGAGACAAGTATTCAGAAATTGTTTGTGGTCTCTATTTTAAGACCAGCCAGCGCTGTTGCTTGTGCAGCATGTTCCTAACCAGCTACTCAAAAGTAAGTCCCACTGAGTTAAATAGTGAAGCTATACACACAATTGCTCAAAACTATGCTCCTGTAGCGCGGTTTTGAGCAATCGCGAGCCCAGTGGTTCTCTGGCGGCTAGCTTGCCTAAAAAACCCTACCGCTTAACGGAGCAAGCACTCAATTAACTTCGTTCTTTTGATCATGCATCAGCTGCTGCTGCCTGTAGCCATGGCTGAGACACTCGAGGTGGAGAGAGAGGGGAGAGGGGGGGCCAGAAAGGCACTGTGCACTTGAGTGTTGTCTTCCTGGGGTTCGGGGGGCTGGGGGGCTGCACAGGGAGTGCCTGGGCCGTCGATTAGGCCGCCCAGCAACAAGTGACTGCTCATGTGCAGGAAGAGCGGGCTAAGCCCACTCTTCCTGCACTAGCCCCACCTGGCACTTCACACTCATCGTGTGAAGAACCTCAGTATTTACTTCATATTAAGTCTGCTTAGACTTCAGCCTTAATGTGACTCAGCTGAGTTGTATGTTTAAGGGAAGCAGTAACCCTTTTCACATGACCATCAATAAGAGGGTAAAAGACAGTACACACAGCTATTTATGCTCATGTGGACCCACGCAAAAGCCTCCAACACAGCCTGCAAAATTGGAGAAGCCGCTGCCAGTCTGTGAAGACAATACTGAACTAGATAGACCAATGGTCTGACTCAGTATATGGCAGCTTCCTATGTTCCTAAGCTTAACCTCTGCAGCCCAGTCTTCCTGATGCAGGTTTCAGATAATAGTGTGAATTGTGGTTCTTTTGAATGACAATCCTGCTCCACTAATGGCATTGCACTGTAAATGTTATGCTATGAAATGGGAAGGGGGGGTACTTTTAGGATAGCAGGAACTTTGTAAATTCAAATCACAATTGATTGTTGAAAGTGGAATTCACACACACACACACACACACACACACACACACACACACACACGGGCTATTCTTACAATCACAAAAATCGGGCTAGGAAAATCCTAGCCCGATTTTTGTGATCGTCAGAACCACCAGGCTCACAGCCGAGCCTGGTGGTTCTGGAGCGGCTAACCTGCTGCTGTAGCCCGCCCCTTAGCCTGGGTTTGCGGAGTGAGCACTCAGCAAACCCAGGCTATCTGCTCGTGAGTAGCCGTGGTGCGACTCCGCACCACAGCTACTCGCGAATAGACCTCTGGCCGGGAGGCTTAAAAGCAGCCTCCTGGCTCGCGGGTCTCCCCAGTATGCCCTGCACGCTCGCGCAGGGCATACTAGGGCTTCTGGGGTCCGCACAGCCCCTGAGCTCCCCAGCCCCTGCCAGCTCCGTCTTGGAGTCAGCCATTGTGTGGGCAGCCGATCCAGCCGCCCAGGGCTCCCTGCCCACTCATGAGCAGGAAGAGCAGGCCTAGCCCCCTCTTCCTGCTCACCGCCAGGAACTGGGTCTCAATGATCGTGAGACCCAGTCCACAATTTTATCAGAAGAGGAGTCAGTTTTAGAGAAGGAATCATTTGGAAAGTCTGTCAAAATCTTTATGTGACAGACGGCTTCATTTAAATCTGCAGAGTATTGAATGTACCTGCCATGTGGTGGATTTATTTTTGTCTTCAAAAACAAGCAGTTCTAGAAGATATGGTTAAAGTTAATGATTAAAGGCTGCAAAAGGATTTAGACTGAAAGTGTTCAAAGAGCCTCAGCCTGGTACACAAGCCTGAACCTTTTTCTTCGAAGTGCTGTTACTTTTTCTTCAAAGTGGTTCTACTAAAATGGCAAGCAATTGGATGTGAGTGTCTCTTTTTGTACCCAGTATAACAAAATCCCCATTAGATGACCATTTATATGCTGATGAGTTGGTTTCTTTTCAAGTAACTAAGGGCATAATCCAACCAAAGTTTATTTTAGTAGGAGAGGAAAGCATGTGCTTAACTCACTTCCTTTAAAATAATGGATCTTGAAAATTATTGGCTGACATGTTCAGGAAAATTACTCAGAGTAGTCCAACTGAAATTCAAGCAAGTAAGCAATTTGTTTGGCCACAGCCATAACAAAAACAAATTAGGATCAACTAGGGATCATTAGGAAGGGATATGAAAATAAAAGTGTTATAATGCCCTTATATAAAACTATGGTGCGGCCACACTTAGAATACTGCATACAATTCTGGTCACCACATCTAAGGAAGGACATTGTAGAACTGGAAAAGGTGCAGAAGAGGGTAACCAAGATGATCAGGGGCCTATAGCACCTTTCTTATGAGACAAGGCTAAAACACCTGGGGCTTTTAAGTTTATAAAAAGAGGACTGCAGGGAGAAATGATATAGGTCAATAAAATTGTGCATGATGTAGAGAAAGTGGATAGAGAAAAATTCTTCTCTCTCAACCAGGGGTCATCCGATGAAATTGATTGCCAAGAAATTTAGGACCAAAAAAGGGAAGTACATTTCCACACAAAGCATAATCAACTTGTAGAATTCTCTGCCACAAGATGTGGTGACAGCCAACAACTTGGATGGCTTTAAGAGGGGTTTGGATAACTTCATGGAGGAGAGGTCTATCAATGGCTACTAGTTGGAGGGCTAAAGGCCACCTACAGCCTCAAAGGCAGGATGCCTCTGAGTACCAGTTGCAGGGAAGTAACAGCAGGAGAGAGGGCATGCCCTCAACTCCTGCCTGTAGGCTTCCAGTGGCATCTGGTGGGCCACTGTGTGAAACAGGATGCTGGACTAGATGAGCCTTGGGCCTGACCCATCAGGGATGTTTTTATATTCTTATATTCAATTGAAATTGAAGCTAGGCAACTTGCCTAACTTATCCTCCTAATTTCAATGAGACTGCTTTGAGTAATTTTTCTCATCATGTCAGCCATTACTTTTAACTGGTTCATTGCATAAAATAATCAATATAGCAGACTGATTTTTTTTGAAGTTCATAATTCAGATCATATTAATCCTTCCTCTGTCTTCTAGTGCTCACTTCAACTTTCTTGTTCTTTCCTTCAGTTGTGCTCATGGACTTGCTCCTCTCAGTATATCTTCTCTTCTTTCTCCATATACTTTCCCTCAGACCTTTGAACAGTTACCAATGCTCTAGCTAAGACTAAATTTACTTTGTGGTCTGCCTCCATCCCTTTTCCTTGCAGCTCCCTATTTCATAGGTACAAATGACTTTCCATCTAAATCCAACTCTCTTTCTGTTTCAGCATGTAAATATCTCCTTAGACCTCTGCAGGTGTTATGTATACATGGTTACAATGCTCACAGAAGTGTGCTGTCAGGTTCCATCCCTATGCCAATGTACGACATAGTAGAGATGTTCATGAAACAAACTTTTTGATTCATTTCAAATCTAATTTGAATCAATTCTGAATCTGGTCCAAAATCAGATTTGGATTCAGACAGAATTCAAATTGATTCAGCCCTCTTTTGGTGTCTTTTTAAACCAATCAGGTGGCCTGAATGGTTTTTCAAGGGTGCCAAATGGCTCTTGAATTAAATTTGAATTAAATTTTGAAAATTCAATTTGAATTTGAATCTAATTGCCCTTTTAAGGGGTGACTTGATTCAAATTTGAATCACTCAAATCACCCAGATTCAAATCGAATCAATTCAAATTTGAATCATTTGCACATTCCCACACCCCACCCCACCCCACGTAGCTCATTTCCATGAATACAGTGTTTTTCTGAAGAGCACAGGTAGAAAGAGAGCTTCCCTATATTCCAGAACACTGGAGGCCAAAGCAAGATCTCTCCCTGGGTACAGCATTTGTCTCTTTAGACAAATAGTGTATTTGTGGAGGATGGAGAACAGATACAGAACACTGTACAAGGAAGCATGCCAGATGAAGAGAGCTTTTCACCCTGGCTCTTTCACATCTATTCACCCCGGCTTTTTCTGTTCAACCACTCCTTCCCTTTTATTTGCCTTTCCTTTCCTCTCTGTCATGTCTTTAGCATGTTTTTTATTTTTAGTTTTTGTATCTAGTGAAAATCTAGTGATTTTCACAGCCTTATTCATGAGTAAAACATAACTTGTCATCCCTTGGCAATGGCTGAGGCAGGCAGCAGGGGGCTGATCACTGTTCAGAGTGCCAGAAGCAGGCACTGCAGTCAAAGACTCCCACTAAATAAGTCAGGCTGAGATAAATAAGTCAGGAAACATAAGGTGTATTTGTTTGTTTGTTTGTTTGTTTATCATATAGGGGTCATGCCTAGGAAAACAGCCTACAGGAATTTTTCCAGGAGTGGGGGACAAAGTATACACACACACACACACACACACACACACACACACACACACACACACACACTATGTATGTACAAATCTACATGACTAAAAACCTATGAATTGGGAGGCGGGGAACACCCCCTGCATATGTCCACGAAGCAGTCCAACAGCAGGTCAAAAGCAGGGCAGGGTGGATGAGCCAAAGGAGAATGTATTGCCACTTCTACAAGTTGTTCAGACTGCCCGGCTGGTTTGAAGATTTGGGTTTTATTAGGCCTAAGGATTAGGCTGGAAACCAACACTCGGGTCAGGCTAGCTGAATGTATCCAACTTGACATTGCACCCTAGAGGTGCCTTTTGTCCAAGATGGCTTGGGTGGTACAAGCAATAAGGAGTCAGAGACTGGTTGCAGGGAGAAATTGTTCATGATCCCTCCCAGCACATTACACAATTGGACACCACTACAATAAAGGATTATCAAGATGCAGTTTTCTTGTACAGTCATAATGTCGGAAGTGTTTGAACAATTCTCCTTTCCCTCAATCCTGGAGAGGCAAGTTGTGTTCGCTTGCCTCTCCAGCCAATCACTTCACTACAGTGCCCATTAATTCCTAACTTACTAGATTGATTGCTGAATTGGCGAATGAAATGGCTTGGTCTGATCATCACAGCCATATATTAGTATTATTTATTTATTTCATTGTCATCCCACTTTTCTACACCAAGGAGCACTCACAGAGAGCTGTACAATAAAGATAAACTATAAAGATTAAAAAATCACTTAGAAACAGTCAGAAAATAAATAGCAATAAACAATATATAAGCAGTTAGAGCAACATAAAAGTATGTTTATGTTGAATGTCTGCCTCAATAAAAAGGTCTTTAAAGCTGAATTAAAAATAAGCATCTTAAGGGGAAACTCGGTCTATTGGTCAGTTTTTATCTTGTATCTCTACGATTTCCCCCCTTTCAGTCTAGATTACCAGTTCTGGTCATTTTCAAATTATAAATTAATTTATAATTTTAAATTATATAATTTAGAAGTAATGAGAAGAAACAGGGAATTTCAGAACAGAGAGGATTAAAAAACATTCAGCAAGCGAGATCAAGAGTCTGCCATACAATATAGTATTCCAGAAACTCCAGGGAATATTACAATGCTGCTGAGACCATTAACTGACAAACCATTTTTGAATACTTTATTATCTGAAATCCACTATGCATCTAACAGTATCTTTAGCTGTGCAATCTATCGTATATTTGGACATGATTACTTATATTCATTTTAAAAGCAAGTCATTTCTAGGAATGGCATATTTTAAAAGCACATATTTTATACTCTGCAGCATTCTTTGTGTATTAAAAATTCACAGTAGCTAAATGTGAGTGCTGATGGGAGTCAAGGGAAACAATGAAGTTCTTCCTGCAGAAGGGAAATTGTGACTAGCTGACATGATGATTAACAAAGTGAGGATTCAAGGAGAGGCTATGTCCCCATTACCACAGTGCATGAGTGTGGAGGACAGTTATTTTTTGCTTATCTACTCTGCCTCTGGAAGTGCTCTGTGCCTTCCACAAATATGTCCTGAAGACTGCACAGCCCTCAGGGATATATTTTTCAGATGGCACAGAGCACTTTGGGAGGTAGGGAAGGTCAGCCACAATTGCTCTTCCCACCTCGTGCATACTGAAGTAGTGGGGAAATCTCTCTCTCTCTCTCTGACTATTAAGAGCAATCTTCCACTGTTGTGTCCTCACTTTGTTAGTCAGGATATCAGCCACTGCTTTTTCAGGTTGGACGATAATCCAAATGTAGATTCCTAATTAATCTGACACATACATTCAAATTGTGGTTAGTTAAAATATTAACAGCCCAATCTCATACAAAGTTTGGCATAGCTATGTTTGTTGTGATGATAACTAGAACAAATCTGGTTGCAATGTATCTTAACAAAGCCCTAATCACAAAGACAACCCAAATAGGGGTAGCTTCAGTTCAAGTTGGCAATCCCATAAGTAGATTATTTGAACAGAAAGTGTCTCCAACCCCAGCTCATGAAGTTCTACTGTTTGGGATTTGTTTACTGGAACAGAAATCACAACTTATTGAAGCCAATGAGAAGTGAAAACAAATGAATAAGTGAACAAAATGGGCAATTTTCATGCTGATACAAGTGCTCTTTGCATGCATGGAGACAACTACGAAAAAGTTCTTTGTACAAAAATGAATGCAGGCATGAAAAGATTCTTATTTTTCTTGCACACGTCTAAAATGTATCGGAACCAAAGGCTACTGTGCCTTTCCTTCTAGCACACTGTGGAGCAGAGTGCCAGTGCAATGGGGAGGAAGGAGGAAAGAAAAATAACCCCTCCTTATTCCACATGCTGCTGCCGCCACTGCTTACTAGATAAGTAAAGGGTGGAATGTTTGGGGGTGGAAAGTTGGCTGGGGCTCCCATTTTCCAAGCTTTCAATTGGATCAGGGACAGTTGGGGTGGGTGTTTTGTTCTTGATTTTTATAATTTTCATTTTTGTTTACTGTCTTGGTTTTTTTTACAGTTTAAAATATATTGTCCATTTTAAATAGACAAGAACGCAACCAAGAAAAGATTAAGGCTGTGGTCTAGTGTTAGGGGTACCCATGCCTATTTAGTAAGAATCTTGTATCATTTTGGTGGGGAGACCCAAGTATACTTTCAGGTTGATTTTCATCATGAACTGCTGTGGTATAATCAGTAGCTCTCACCTTCTCATAACGTGGCAGAGTTCAGTAGGGTGGATTCTATTCTAAAAGCATATAACCAGCCAAAATGTCCATTAAAACAGCATGAACTGGTAATCTTTAATATCATGTTCAGCAAAATGCGTACGGAATACATAGCTACTATGGCATATCAAGAAGAAAAATGTGCTCTTTTTATAGTCATTTAATATGAACAATCTAGTGAAAGACTGTGACAATATGATGAAATAATTTTTCTCTATATGTTACATGGATAGATTAACAATCACTACAATGAGTGGAGAAATCATTATCCAAAGGAAAGCACCAGAGCATAGGGTCTACCAAATATCATTACAAGAAATTGAGAAAAAAGAGAGAGTCCCCATTAGACATAGCCATCTGTCTAAATTGTTCTGTTTAACATGGATAGTTTCTTTAGAAATGACAATCGGAACGGGGCAATAAATCCAATCTGATTACTCAAATGTACTACAGAAATTTCATTGTAAGGTAGATGACATTAACATGGGCATCTAGGACTATTTTTGGAGACATTCAAATGCAACAAGCATGAAGCTGAATGATGGTTTTGTAAGTACTGTTGCTTAGGAAAATACAGTTATTTTTGATGTTAATGGACTGGTTGACTGTACAACCTATTAGGTTAGCAAACAGTCCCTAAGCATCTTATTCCATGCCAATTCTCATAAGCAAGTAGAGTAAATTATAGGAAATGCATGTTTTTCATACAAACCTGCCCCACCAGAAAGAAAGAACACTGCCAACAGAGCTAGTGTCTTCTGTATCACAAGATGATTCTTTCAAGTTTGTGTGTGTGTGTGTGTATGTGTGTGTATGTTGAGCAGTCATCTCTCTCCTGCCAGCCTGTGAGTCCAGTTGGTTCACTCAGCAGCAGGGGAAGTCATTGTCACTGTGTACACCTGGAAAAATCAGTTTTGGATTGCATCCAATCTGATTCAAAACAACCAATGTTGGTTCAGGTCCTTTTGGATCATTAAAAGGTTGGGTTTGGTAAAATTGGGTCCATAAAATCCATGACAAATCCCCTAGAAGTTTATGCGGAATGGAAAAAAATCACCAACCACCCCCCAAAAATAAGGGGAAGTGATATAAATAAGGGGAAGTGATGACTCCAAGTAAAAGTGATGTAACACCAAAGAATCTTCTGCTTTTGCTTTTAAATGGTAAGTAAAATTAAACATTACATAATTTTAAAAAAATTAATGCATGGGCAGGAGGGCAGGCAAGTGGGCATAGAGGTGCCAGAAAGTGGCTCCTCTTTTTTAGCCAGAAAGTGCCTCCACCTCCACCCCCAGTCACAATTGGAAATGGGTGGGACAGTGTTTTTTATTGGTGCGAGGAATAACTTTTGTTCTAGGTGGTAGTATCAAGGCAGTGTGTCCTCACGTGCATTCTGAATGGGGTCTTCCTGATTCAACCTGAGCAGGATCTAAAATTAACTGAGAGGACATCAAAAGACTTGTGTGCATACACACATGCCTCAGAGGGAACACTGGGTGGGGGCAAGCAGATTCCTTCCACCATTTGGAGTTTTGAAATGCTCCATTGTTTCCAAATGGGGTTGGAAAGTCTCACCTGATCTGGGCTGTGCAAGTTCAGGTTCAGACTGCCTCCAAATCCCTTTGAACTGGGTAAAATCAGACCATGTCCTATTTTACCAATCTGAATTTGCACAGGCCCTGATGTCACTGACTGTGGATGGTATACCTACACTCTTGTCATATAGACAAGAGCCCCTGGTGGCGCAGTGGTAAAACTGCCGCCCTATAACCAGAAGGTTACAAGTTCGATCCTGACCAGGGGCTCAAGGTTGACTCAGCCTTCCATCCTTCCGAAGTCGGTAAAATGAGTACCCAGAATGTTGGGGGCAATATGCTAAATCATTGTAAACCGCTTAGAGAGCTCCGGCTATAGAGCGGTATATAAATGTAAGTGCTATTGCTATATATGTTAGTTTTGTTCCATTGAAGATTTTTGTAGCCAATGAAGTGTGGCCCAAATTCAACCCATTATATGTATCGTGTCTTTTATTGTGGTCTGGGTGGGGACAATTCCATCTGGGTAGCTTATGGGTAGCTGAAGCCAAGAAGAAGAAAAAGCAGACTAAGCCAGTGGGAGTATGGCAGATGCACCATCAGGCATACCAGGAGTATAGCAGGATCACCAGTGTATGCTGCCAATCTGGAAAATCCTGGAATGAGGTTTAATCCATGCCATCCAACAAAATGTCCTTCCTGATGGAGAAATGAGTAGCTAGCACTATTCTGCTGTTGCCATCAGACTTTTTCAGCACCATAATTGTCTACTAACTTTAGTAGACAACTTTGTCTAAGACAACTTTATTTTCTAACTTAGTAAACAATAATTATCTACTAACACTATACTTACCAGCCATACTGCTTTAGAAATGTTTAACAGATTGGTTCAGTCTTGAAAACATTCATGTCCAAGACTGCAGTCGCACGAACTGAAGGTCGCTGGATCCACAGTTTCAATCTGAAACCATGAATTGCATCACAGACATTCATCCAGACTTTCGTCTGGCAACCTTCAGTTTCAGGACAGTGTAGCCCCTCCCTCTTCTGGTCTTCTAAGGCCCCATCCCAGTAAGCTCCATAGCGCTCACATCAACAGACTGTGGGCAAGGCATCAGCACGTCACTAGCTGCCATTGGCCACAAACGTAAATGAGGCATGCTTAGTGTGACTGTGCCTTTTAAGAATGGTCCACCCACCTATGGCATGGAAAGGGCATGGAAATCCCTTTAAATGCCATGCTATGCCAGTGCTTCTTCTGACAGTGATTGCACCGCCACCATCCTAAGAGCCCAAAAACAATACTGTCGTGCACGTGCACAATTTGAGTTGAGCAGTCCACTCAGGATCAGCCTCCATCATCATCATACACTGGTGCAAAGCTGATCTTGTTGCCTGGCCCTTCTATGAGTAAGCCTACGGACCACACAGGTACCTCCGAGGGGAAGGGGCTGGGTCCTCATTCTCCAACATCACTGTACAAAAAATAGATTTTCGCCATTTGAGAATCCCTGGTTGGGGCTGCCTTTTAAACCCAACCCTGGATATTGCTGCCTTGCCATATGTTTCTGTCCCAGCTCTTCAATGGGGTGCCCTGCTTATATTGCCACCTGAAGTGCAATATGTGTGCTTGTGAGTATACATCATTTTTGCTTCATTTTCAGGGAGCAAGGCACTTAGTGCCCAACCTGTCATCCAGTCCAGGGGGAAGCAAGGGACAGAGTGGGAAGAAGGAATGCCCCTGTGTGACTCTGCCATTTGACAGGCTGACAAACCAGGGTTGGGATGTGGCCATATCCCTGTTGCTGGGCAACTGCTTTGTTGAACAGAAGACAGGAAGGGTGGGACAAGTGCTCGGGAGAGGTTGCCATTGAGTGCAGCAGACATAGAGCAGGCATGGTCCTGCGTGGGTCTGTGCCACCAACTCTATGATTGTGATTTCAGATACTGCATGGAACTGTGGTTATGGAGCCGTCTGCATCCGGATGTAATGCTGCGGCAGCCAAACCTTAGGTTTCAGCAGCAAACCTTACTGCAAACTAAAGGCTCATATTGGAGCTTGGCAAGACAAATTGCAGGTCGCTTTGGGCACAAAACCATCGTTGTATGAATTCAGACACAATGGGGTTCCAACCTATGCCCCATTTAACTCTGGTTTCATGTTACGTCCAAATACGGCCCAAGTTTAAAACATTAGCCCAATGTCGCAAGTCTGATCAGATGATTTTTTTCTTACACAGTGTGATATGCAGCAAGCTTAGTTGTGTTTCCATCTACACAGAGTCATATTGTGTCATTCCTGGGAGTGCACAGAGACTACAAAGAATAATCAAATAATTTTGCCGTATTGGAGGTGGTTTTCTTTATTTTCTATGTCATAGCATTCTGCTACTGATGCTGGAAATGAAAGTGTAGTCTTTGTGGTCCACATAGTCAATGAAGAGGATGCATTTTATTATTTTAAATGAGATCAATGTGTTAAAGATATGTTTTGGGCCCCATTCTTTTACATTATTATTATTTTTTCATTTGTCACATTATTAATTTGGTTTCACTTACATACAGTGAAACCAAATTCATAATTTGGATCCATTCATCATTTTTGTTTTTGTTTCAGAACTGCATCCATCTGTGCTCTCTCACACCTTTCTTTGACCAGTAGTTTGCAGCATTACCTGTGAGGGGTGCACTGGAGGTCTTCTGTGTAATCAGCTTCTATCAGACACCATGTTGAATACTCATAGTGTCTTGGGCCATGCATTAGTGTAGTTTTTTAAAAAGGTGGCCATTAAATGGCAGCCATTTGAAAGGATTAAATCCTCTGTCCCCCTGTGCCATAATACTGATCCTAAATAGGTCCACACCTTCTATTTGGGAAGCAGAACTCAAGCATGGAAGGGTCAAAGTCAACACATTGTATGGCTTTGATAATGAAGTTCAGTGCAAAAAATATGAAAATACCTTCACAGAGGAGATATTGCTGGAGGTCTTAACATTTGTGCTTGGAGAACATAGGGACAGCAATAGTTTTATCTTCTTGTGTTTCTTTTTTTACTTCAGTTCCAAAAAATTAGACTTGCAAGACTAGGGCAGCATATTTTGTAAAACTACATTTTATCTCTTGTTACTGTTATGGAAGTTCTGCACATAAGCTCTTGCTTGGCAAGGAGTATTAAGATAAGTCACTGTAAGGCTGGCTTAGAAGCTACCAAATGGAATTTCTGCTCCCTGAAATATTTCCATGCATTGCCTGCAGAGAATGATCTAATGTAAACATTTATAATTCTATGGCTATGCATTAAATGGAAGAGGGGATGAATCTTTTATCATGGATCTACAAATGTCTCAAGAAATACATCTTATGCTAATGTGATGACTCAAGGAACACATCTTATGATAATGTGATGACTATTTTCTGTTCGGTACAATGCAAAAAATACAGCCTGCAAACTTAAGCCAGCACTAACATCAGTTATTGTTTAGATAATATTATTAATAATAATATTGTTTAGATACAGCTTTGAGGAAAATTAAGCAGCTTTAGGGATATAGTTATTGCCTGTCTGGGAACTCTATGTACCCTGACTTGAGGTCATAGAGAAATGAAATGAATCATCATCATCATTATGCTTTATAATCAGTCTCTTACTCAGTATTTCAGTAGCCAGAAGTAGGATTGGTCACATGAATTCTGCTGGCCATTTCCAGGGTCCTCTCCTCTTCTACATACAAGAGAATTGGTTTATATTTTCCTGATCTTTCAGTGAAGAATTGGAAATACTGATAGAGAAATCTGTTATCAGTATATATTAAATCAGCCTCCAGTTGGGCTCTCCCACTGAACTAACTCATTATCTTAATATTCATTAGACAGAATAAAATACATTATATATTCTGCAACCCAGTTAATCTGCAATAGTCCTTTTCATTTCACTGGGATTACTACATGGTTTGAAGGCTGTAGCTGCAGTTCATTTCAAGGCTAAAAACAGTACAAATGTTCCTAATATAAAATAGACACCACTTTATCTTGGTTTATGATATTATTATTATTTTTAAGAAGAGATAGCTAAAGCCTTAGAAGACAGAATAAAGATTCAATATGTTTGGGACAGGCTTGAACACTCAGCCAAAATCAACAAGATGAAATTAAGCAAAGGCAAAGATAAAGTCCTGCAGTTAGGTATGGAAAATATTAATGCACAAATATAGGGTGGAGAGACCTAACTTGACAGCAGTACACATGAAAGGGACCTAGGAGACCTAGTGGACAAAAGTTGAACATGAGCCAGCAATGTGATGAAGCTGCTAGAAAACAGTAGTAGCTGGTAGGGATGTACATGGAACCGGCTGGTCCGTTTTGGTTCGAGTCCCCTCGATCCCCGCTGGTTCGGTTCAGTCCAGAAGGGTTTGTGATTTTTTAAAAAAACTAAGCACTTGCCCCCTTACCTCAAACAATTCCCCCAGAGGGGGTAAGTGCTTATTATTATTATTATTTTAAATCACAAACCCCTAGTGGGGTTCAGTCTGAAGTTGGAACAAACCGGGGGTGGTTCAGTTCGACCCCGAACGGTCAAACCAAAACAGTTCGATGGCGAACACATTCGACATCAAACTTGTTTGCACACCCCTAGTGGCCAGTGTTGGCACCGCCAGAGGGGCAGCGAGAGGCACCTTTAAGTGTAGCAGATGTAAGCACCTATTAATTTACCCTTAAAGGTGCCTCTTGCCACTCCTCTCGCTGTGCCCACACTGGCCACACTGGCTGCCCACACTGGGCCCACACCAGCCGCACTGGGCCCACACCAGCCACTACTGTTTAAAAACCTAATGCATTCTTGGGCTGTATTAACCAAGGCATAAAGTCCAGATTACAAGAAGTGGTCATTCTACTCTATTCAGTGTTGGTCAGACCTCACTTGGAATACTGGCTGACAGCATTCCAGAACCGCAGGGCCACAACAAGAGCTCTTGTGCAACTCCCCCTTTCCCCTTGTGTGGGTGCCATTAGATTTCTGAGTACTTTGCAGGCCGCAGGAGGACTCTGCAAGATTGGGAACATGATGCCAGCAATGTGTTTCAGATTCTGCAGAGCCCTTCCAGAGCCCAAGCAGTGCCCAGGAGTCTAATGCTCTTATGCACAGTGCACACACAAGAGTGAAAGGGCATTTGCATGAGGGTTCCCGTCGCACCCCTGAAGTCCATTCAAGTGCACACGCTTCGTTAGTCAGGAGGTCAGCCACTGCATCCAGTCCTAGGCACATTGCTAAGCAATGGACACTGATAAACTGCAATGGGTTGGGAGGATGCCCTATGAGGGATAGCTGAAAGAGGGATATGCTTAGCCTGGAGAAGAGAACACCAAGGGCTGTTTTCAATTATCTGGAGGAAGTCACACAGAAGAAGGACTGAACTTGTTCTCTGTTTATTAGGGATGTGCAAATCGATTCGGATACAAATCAATTTGTACCCGAATCTAGCTGATTCAGGTGATTCAGAGACAAAATGAATCACCCCTGTGGTCCATTGGCTAGATTCGGGTACAAATCGAATCGCGGCTGATTCGATTCGAATCAATTCGGGTTTCGCATCTGTCCTATTAATTTCCCCAGATTCCCAGCTTTCATTTTTTTTAAAAAGCTAAGCTCTAGCCCTTATAGAAGTGGAGTTATGGAGCAAAATGTGTGGTCACTATTTTTCAAGTGTTTGGATTTTTTGGTGTATAATAACTTTCACTCAATGAATACTTATGAGGATTCATTACACACCTTCATTTCTTCTATTCATTTTGACTGTCTTTTAGACAGTGCCAATTGTCAACTGCCATGTGCCAACTACACCCCACTCCCACCCACAAGGCATTGGGGTACTACTCAGTTTAAGTTAAGTGCCTAATGGGTAGAGGCTACAACCCGAATTGCAGAGGGATTGGGCAAAGGGCTGGTTTTTGGTGAATTGATGAAGTTTTCCATAGGAAATCATATAGGTTTCAGCAGCCCCATAACTGCACTTGGGGGGTGCTGGGGTGGCCCAGAGTGAGTGGTGGTGTAGTGAACAGAGGGTGCCAGCCACCCCCATGGGTTTCTAGCCCATGGTGTTCAGGGTTCTGTTGTTTCTCAGGTGTTCTGAGTGTAGATTCTCTGGTAGCAAATGTGATTTTCAATACAAATCATGAATCCACTCTCATTTGCTACCATAGAATCTATATTCAGACCACCTCAGAAACAACAGAACCCTGTACCCCATGGGTTAGCAACCTCATGGGAGTGGTTGGCTCCCTATGTGAACTACACCACAACTCACTCTGGGCCACCCCAGCGCCCTCCAAGTGCACTTATGAGGCTGCTGAAACCTCCATTATACCTTATAGGGAAAAGCCTTAAAGATGAGTAAACTTCAACTATTCACCAAAAACTAGCCCTTTGCCCAATCCCTCTGTAATTTGGGTGGTAGCCTCCACCCATTAGGCACTACCACCTCACCACACTCTTCCACCCCAAATCCCACTTTATGCCCCAAATCTGCCCCAAAGACACTAAACCTTCAACAATTCACCAAAAATCAGCTCTTTGTCCAATTCCTTTGCAATTTGGGTGGTAGCCTCTACCCATTAGGCACTTAACTTAAACTGAGTAGTACCCCACTGCCTTGTGGGTGGGAGTGGGGTGTAGTTGGCACATGGCAGTTGACAGTTGGCACTGTCTAAAAGACAGTCAAAATGAATAGAAGAAATGAAGGTGTGTAATGAATCCTCATAAGGATCCATTGAGTGAAAGTTATTATACACCAAAATATCCAAACACTTGAAAAATAGTGACCACACATTTTGCTCCATAACTCCACTTCCATAAGGGCTAAAGCTTAGCTTTTTTAAAAAAAATGAAAGCTGGGAATCTGGGGGAATTAATAGGACGGATATGAAACCCGAATTTATTCAATTCAGATCAGCCATGATTCCGATCTGAATCGTATCTGGGGTGATTCGGATGGGTTAGATTCGGTTCCAAATCGAATCAGAGCTGTTTTGATTTGGTTACAAATCGAAACACAGAAAATCTGAATTGCACACCCCTACTGTTTATCCTGCTGGGAGGATGGAAACATGGGTTGAAATTATAAGGAAGCAACTTTAGGCTAGATAATACGAAGAATTTCCTAATTGTAAGAGCTGTTTGACAGTAGAACAGTTTGCCTCATGAGTTGATGAGCATCCCTTCTCTAGAGCTTTTCAGAGGTCATCTGTCAGGGCTGCTGTAAATGTTTACTGCTCTGACCATGAGTAGAACCAGAAGGAGGTCCCTTCCAACTCTTTGATTTTATCCCCTTGCCCCCAAGATTTTTCCTTACAATGCTGCACAGAGCTTCTTGACATATAAATAACTCTATTATTATACATGCAGTTTGATTCCTGGAAAAGTGAGTTTTTCATACAAATTTAGTTAACAGTTTAATATAATAGCTTAGTGAGGCAGAAATTATTATAATGTACACTAGTTACTATTTTCACAGTTTAATAGGCAAGGGTAAAATGATGCATTCAGAACAGTAACCTTTTAAATGTGCCCACAGTTTTTGGTGTAGGGTTAAATGATGGCAAATTAATCATCACCAGATTCTCCTGCTTTTCATTGGCATCTAAGGCCTTCTTCAAAAACTGTTACTATGATGCAAACTTCCAAACTTAAAATACAACTTTAATTAACCATTGTATTGAACAGAATCTTCTCCAAAAGAAATGCCCCATCCTGCAGCCTCAGGCAATGGCCTCATGGAGTGCCCCAATTAGTTGAAGCCTGGTGGAGGGCAAGGCTTACACACCGCCTGGGCGGCTCCCTGCCTCCACTCTTTAGTTCATTCCTTTGGCCTTTGGGAAGAGAGCTTGCGTGGGTATCTCCCTCTCAGGCACATGGCATTGCAGGCCTGTTAGTAGTCCAGTGGAGGAGGAGATAGTATGATTGCTGGAGTGCAGGCAAAGCAAGCCAATTCCTGGGCTTCTCTCACCACCTTGGCCCATGGGGTCTTCCCAGGAGAAGCAGGAAGTGGCGTTGGAGCAGCATGGGCTGGTGGGAGGCCAGAACTCCTGGGAGCAGTAGCAGCTATTGCCACAGCGGTTTGGTTCAGGTGGCTGCCCCATGCCACAGGCAGCAGAGAGTTTGGTCTGGGTGGCCAGGTCTACAGGGCCCTAGCTTGGAGGTTCAGGAGCATCCAGGGTGTTGGCCTGTGGTCTAGAGAGCATTGCTAGTGTGTGTGTGGGGGGGGGGAGGTGAACTCTAAAAGCGGCAAACCTGGGCATTTAGGTTGTGCCTTTGTAGGCCCCTTGGATCCTTGGGCCCCCTATGGTGATCCTGAAAGCAGTGGGGGAAATATTAGTGGCTGGAAGAATCCCCCCCTTTTGCTTAAGGCCCTTCCCCCTTTATTGTGGTAGATTTCATACTTTGATTTTATCCAGCTTGTGGGTTAAGTCCAATTTAAGGGTACATTAGGGTTTGCAGGCCGAGCGTGTCTGCTGCACAGTGTTGAGTGGTCTGTTACATTTAGAGCTGCTGGGATTCTGTGTACATACCTTGCCATGCTGCCTAAGAAAGTGCTGGGAAAGAAAGGGGGGGTGCCCTATTAAAAATCCCAGGAGACTGCTTCCTCAGTCATCATCATCTGAGGATGAAGATATGGCACATATTTGGGCACTGATTCACAGGATGGAGGCGCTAGAGCTCACTAAGAAGACCCCACCACAAAAAGGAGTTGGCCTGTCAGGCGTGCCCCCCAAAAGTGTGAAGCGTACAAGGGGTGCTGCGAGGGCAGAATTATTGAGCTCCTTATCTGACAGGTTGGCCTCTTTGAATAAGGATAAGGACGACCCTGCACCGGTTCCTGTGGAGCCCACTGGCCTTGACCAACAGCCTCGTGAGGCACCTTTACCTAGTGAGCCTCCTGTTCCAACACCTGAGATGTCTGTCCCACTGGATTCTTCACCAGCAGAAGAGCAGATGCCAAACCCATCAAGTGATGCAGACACACAGACCCAATGAAGGATGGTACCGACCCGTGGCCCATGTATCCTTGGCTGATACCTCCTTCAGGCGGTTGGGGTTACAATCTTTTTTGGGCCGCGACTACACATTCCTGGGCTTCTGCTACATTGCTGGGCATACCAGGTGGGCCCTTCGCGACACAGGGAGTGGCTGAGCAGGTCTGGCAGGGGTTGGTACCTCAGAGCAACACAGCTACAACCACAGGGACCTAGGGTGGTTATCCCATGGGGTGGCCCCACTGCCCAATGTTCACCATATGGGGCTTTGGGCCTTCCTCTTGGGGACCACATTCTGCCAGCCACAAAGGACAAAGTTCTGAAGGAGGGATATGTGGATATTTTTAGTCTGCTATTTCGTGAACCTGAAGTAAAGAAAAGGAAGGGTAGGCCAGTAAGGAGCAGGAAGTTCCCAAGCATAAGCCGGTGGAATGGACCAGGCATAACTGGCTATCAGGTTTTAACATCTATATTCTATCTATCTATCTATCTATCTATCTATCTATCTATCTATCTATCTATCTATCTATCATATTTTTACACCGCCCAAAACTTACTTCGAGTGTTATACTTAGAGCACAGCCAGCTAGGGGCCTGACTTTAGTTAAATATATGGATATTATTCATCAGGCCATCAAATATTTTTATTATTTATTTATTTATTTATTTATTTATTTATTTATTTAACATATTTTTATACCGCCCAAAACTTAAGTCTCTGTGAGTAAGACTTCATGGGCTCATTACAATGTCTTTTACAGAGACATCATGGGCTCATTATGTTAGACCCTCCCCTCCCATGGAATGCCCATCTAAATGAGCTATGGCTCCTTATCATGTCGCCCTTGCACTCTGTGGACAGTGACAGAGCTCATAGTGGTCACTTGCTGTCCAAAACTCCAGCTTCTTACAATCCTCAAATGCCAAACCAGCAGTGGGTCAACCCCACCTGGTATGCTGGGAATTTAACAGCAGGAGACATGTACTATGTCACCATGTAGGTTCCGTCATTTGTTTGGCTTTTGTGGTGCCAAGCACCCCAGCACCTCCTGTAACAGGGCAAAGGGCTGGAATGCTAGATTTAGGAATCACTGATCCAACCAGAAGAAAGGTAATCCCGCTTCCCCATCTCCAGGAAAAGGGGCCCAGCCCAATTAGGTTTGGGGTCTTGTTGCAGTTTTTGATGGATTACCCAGATCGTCAAGCTGCTGTTTATTTGTGGGAGGGTTTTCATGATGGTTTTAGGATCCCTTCATCTTCATGGCAGGAGGCATTTGTTGTGCACAATTTACGCTCCATGGAGGGCATGGAGAAGGTGGTGCTTCAGAAAATTGTCAAGGAGGTAGCAGTGGGTAGAGTTTTGGGCCCCTTTGTGATACGATAAGGGGGTAGCTGATTGGTTGTTGATCTGCTCCTTATCCTATCACATGCAGCCGACAGGCTGCCTCAGTGTTCAATTCTGAGATTCATGGGTAATTCTGGAGAAGGAAAGATCACACACACACACACACACACACACACACACACACACACACACACACACACACACCTGTGAGTTTTAATGGGCTTTATTAAGGCTAATGATTACAAGTGTAGGTGATTAGGCATATAGGCAAGTAGTTATCCATTTCATTTTTCTATGATTGTAGTGCAGTGTTCAGTAACAGCTAAAAGCGTTCCTAAAAATATTTCCCCACTTTTGTCAAAATGCAGAGCTACTAGCTAAGAAAGAGTTTTTGGTCTCACCAAGAAACAGGCAGTTGCGTTATCAGCCAGCTGTGCAAGAGCGCTTTATGTTGCTGTTACGTAGCAACAAGTCAAAACAATTCCCCAACCTGGCAATCAGTGTTTTCCCTTTAATTTGGTCTAATAATTTCTATGACAATTAACTCATACCACTAATAAATGCAAGGCATCTTTGACTCTTAACAGAAAAAGCATTTCTTTCTAACCCTTCTACTAAATGCTGGATCGTTTAAAACAGTTTCATTTCATTAAGTATCCAAAGGGCTTTTGCTATCTCCTGATTGTTCCCAAAATAATCATAGAAGCTGTGTTGGCAGTGAGGAAAAGGCTAAAGTGCAGTTTCCATGGAGGGAGGGAGACCAACAAGAGGAATGTCCATTAAGGCAGCTTAGGGAGAGGGGACGAGGAGGGACCAGAAGGACGGGAGAGAAACAGACGCCATTTCCTGCCACCTGGCAAATGATGGCTGCGGCAGGGGCTTCGCTAGAGCTCAGGATAGGTAAGAGAGAGGATCCAGGGACAGAAGGGAGAGAGAGGAGAAAGAGGGAGAAAAGGTGGGGAGCAGGAATGTTATTCAGAAATGCTTAGCTGTGAAAGACATGGCGTGGGCAATAATTACAGGCAAGCTTGAATGAAATCTCTGCTGGCTTCTCCGGTGGGAGAGTGACTGGCTCTGAAGATACAGGGATGGGCCACATGGTGCCTCTTCCATGAAGAAGCCCATGCCTACCCTTCTCCCATGAATGCTGTCTGCAGCTTTTTATATCTTTTTGGCCACCTCTCAAAGCCAAAATAATCACCTTATCAACTTTCTCTTCTTTGATAAACAAATTCTGGCATGGCTCTCCGAATTCCTCTCTCCCCTTTCAGGGAGTAGCCAATCAGAAGCTCGGCCTGGCTCTTTGTCTGATCAAATTCAAGATAGAGACACTTTTTTAATGTCCAGCTGGTCCTGGCTTGAAGCCATTTCAGATCCTAGTTGATGTTCTTCAGCCCAGAGAAATATGTTAGAAGGACAGGGAATGTTATATAAGCAAGTGTTATATGAATATAATGTCCCTCATAGTACAGTGTACTATGTGTACACATATCATCTATATGTGGTTTCTTATAATTTCCTAAATCAGCTAGATATGATCATGCTTGACATGTCAAACTATTTTTCATGATTGGTTTTAGCAAGTCACGAGCCACCCAAAGCTTTTTGCAAGGCAATAAACAGCTTCAAAGCTGGGAGCGAGTGTGAGAGAAAATTCCCCTTCTTTCCCAGGCTTCCAGAATAAGCATTTCTGTTCACTGGCTTGACTTAGAGAAAAATCAAAGTCAGGCTTCAGCTTCCAGCCAAAACAACAATTCAGAAACAGGCCTCAATCTAGCCTTTTGGCTTTGGGGAGGTCTCAGAGCAGGCCCTGGTTCGGAAAAGGAGTTTAGCCACCTGTTTGTATCACTTTGACGCAACCCCTTTCCCTAACCTGTGTCACCATTGGGCGTGGTTCCCAAGAAGACTCCAGGCAAATTTCACCTGATTCACCTTCTCTCTTACCCTAAGGGGCCATCAGTTAATGATGGGATCCCTGAACACCTCTTTTGGGTGTGGTATACCTCCTTTGATGAAGCAGTTAGGGTTGTAAGGGGTTGTGGCCCTGGGGCCCTTTTAACAAAGTGAGAGATTGAGTCTGCCTTCCGCCTCCTGCCTGTGCATCCTCTAGATTTCGACCTGCTATGCTTTACTTTTGCCGGTAAGTTTTACTTTGACTGGGCACTCCCTATGGGCTGCTCTGTTTCTTGTGCTGCTTTCAAAGCATTTAGCACCTTCCTAGAATAGGCATTGAGGCAGGGGGAAGATTCTGTGTCCACAGCACATTTCTAGATGATTTTCTTTTTGCTGGGCCAGGTACTTCGACTGTCTGTCATCATCTGCTTAAGAGCTCTGGGAGCTGGGCGTTTTGCCAATCAAAGGTAAGACCAAAGGGCCCTCCACATGACAGTCCTTTTTGGGCATTGAGCTGGACACCATAGCGGGATTTAGTCAACTCCCTAGGGATAAGTTGGAAATGCTGAGGGAGCTAATTAGGTCTTTGGAGACGGCCAAGAAAACTACCCTGCAGGTGGTTATCAGCCACCTTAATTTTGTATGTAGGGTAGTGGCTCCAGTTTGAGTCATCTGTGTGAAGCTGCCGCTGGAGTTAAGCTGTCACACCATAGGGTGTGAGTTACTGAAGGTATGCATACTGACCAGGTTGCATGAGCTTCCTTTTTGAAGGACTTCAGTGGGGTGTCATTCTGGCAGGCTGAGCAGCTCCTAGAGGTCAAGCTCCAGGTGCATTCAGATACTGCTGGGGGCCTCGGTTTTGGGGTATACTTTAGGGGTAAGAGGTGGTGCTCTGCCCGGTGGACTTTAAGATGGTCTGAGGAGGGGATCATGAGGAATCTAACTTTCCTTGATCTTTTTCTATCGTTGTGGCTGTGCACCTATGGGCGGAAGGGTTTTGTGACTCCACTGTCCATTTTTGGTTTGACAATCAGGTGGTTGTCAAGTTAGTAAACTCTCAAATCTTTCGTTCACCCAGGGTTATGGGGCTACTCTAAACCTTTATTCTCCAGTACCTGCAATATAACATTCTCTATTTAGTATGGCACATACTGGGGCTCCAGAATGACATAGCTGATGCCCTATCTCATTTCCAGGTAGCAGGATTCAGGGAGTTAGCTACAGAAGCCAATGTGGACCCAGAGACCATGCCAGAGGCTTTGTGGAGGCTTGGCAGATAGATGCCCATCAGGCCATTGATGCATCTCTGGCTCCCAAAATGAGGGCTAGTTACTCCTGTAAGGTAGTCTCTTTTCATGCATTCAGGCAGTGGGAAGGCCTTTTAAACAGCTGGCCTATTCCACCTGACCACCTCATGCAATACCTGGTGCTCCTGC